>NC_092877.1:387686841-388001341 GCF_028372415.1 Notamacropus eugenii | reverse complement strand
CAGGAGAGTGAACCCAGAGGTTCCCTGTGCACCCTGGAGTTCCAGGGTGGGGCCCAGGAGGAGGCTGGGAACCAGTGACGAGGGGGGATGGAAACCAACTGCCCCAGCCCACACGGTTAGCCCGAGAGGAGAGGCAGGCATGGAGCACCCATGCTCTGGGCCTGTGCTCTTTAGACCCACTCATGTCCTCCCTGACCACTGCCTCTGTTTGCAGTCACTTTTTTTCCTGTCCCTACCAGGTTCTGTTTTTTCCATTCATTCTTTGAGACAAAGAAACTTTCCAAGGACATTCCTGAGTCAGAGCAGCAGATCTCTGTGCCACTGGACAGTGAGAGCAGGGACATCTCTGGGAACGCCTTCTTCAGGTGGGTCCTTCCTGGTGGATTTGGGCAGTCACTGAGTAAGCGCGCACTTGGGGTAACTCTAGTTAGGGTGAGCACCATCTGAATGCAGGGGAGGGGATGGGCACCAGTGCCATGTGCCGCAGCTTAGCCTCATCCCCCTGCAGAGGGGCCCTTTCTCCTGACTCCTGCCTCCTGCCCCCTCCCCGTGGCTGCCAGATGCAGCTACCTCTCCCTCTGCTGACCCTGACCTGAAGGCCCATCTCTGACCCACCCCTCAGGTCCCAGGAGCCGACTGGCTCCCCAGTACCTCCCTTGGGGCCCCTTCTCAGCCCAGCCTCCCCTGCCCACGGCCCTGCCTTGTCCTGGCCCCCGCTGCTGTGTAATAAATGCTGGCATCCTTGAACTATAGTGAGAGGAGTAGAGCAATCACTCCCACCTTACAAATGGGCAAGGTCGGAATCGTCAGTGAAATGCGGGGCCTGAGGTCGTGGGGCTAGTGTCAGAGCCTGTGCTGTCTGTGTGCTTCTAGGTACTGTCCAGGCAGTGGGTTCTAGGCCTGGGTTGGGTTCTAGGCTGGGTGGCGTGATGGCTGACCTGCTTCACCAGTTTGCTGCAGACCCTGAATTCCCTGCCCTTGCTGGGAGAAGCCCCCAAAGCAGCACTAAGCCTGCCCAAAGGGAAGGCTGGCCACGGCGTGATGGCGGATGGCCAGCTCTGGATCCAGCACCTGGTGCAGTACGCGGACTTCCTGCTGTCCCACAGTAAGAATGTCCAACTTGTGAAGCCCTTCAGTGCGGAGGAGAAGGCTGCCTGGGATCGGTGAGCCTGGGGAGCCTGGGGAGGGAGGGTAGTGTGCCCTCCCAGGGCCCCTGCTGACCCTCGTGTCTGCAGGATGCTGCAGTCCACAGAGCTCCTGCAGCAGCGGGTCAAGAACAGGCATGAGGCTGAGATCATGGCCTTCCAGCAGCTCCTACTCCTGGTGGGCATCCACCTTTTCAAGGTAGGTACCCCCTGGTACTGCCCCCCAGAGGCAGGTCTTCCCCCAGTGCTGTTCCCATCCTGCTGCACCTCCGGGTGCAGGCCAAGTGGGGTTGGCCTCTTTGTGGGTGTGTCTGGGAAGCGGGACTGGTATTGGTCCTGTTTTATAAATGTGGTGACTGAGGCCGAGATTGGCAGCAGGGTTGCACACCCCAAGTGCCGGGGGCAGGAATGAGTCAGCATATCTGGGGGATAATATTTCCAGTTTCTGATCTTTGGCTTGCCTCTCCCCTCTGGACCTCTGCTCCTGCTGTCCAGGCTGGGGTTCGGGCTGACAGGTGGTTCAGGGTCCAGCAAGGTGGGGGCCAAACAGCCTTATGATCCCCAGACCCTAGCCACCTCAGGAGTCACAGCTCCCGTTCTCTCCTTTCTTCCAGGCACCTGGTGAGTGCGTCAGCCTCTTGGATGACCTACAGAGCTGCATTGAGAAAGCCCTGGACAAGAAGGCCAAGAAGGCCAAGAAGGTGGCAGCAGCCGGTGAGCCCAGACACCAGGCCCAGGGCAAGTGGCAGTCCCCATCGAGCAGGCCCCTCCTGCCCTGTGTCCCCAAGGAGCAGGCCCCTCCTGCCCCGTGTCCCCAGGCAGCAGGATGGTCAGCTCCAGCCCCTCCAGAGTCTGGTAGTCCCTGGTCACTGCATTCAACAGACCCTCAGGGCAGTGTGTGGCCAGCCCGTGGGGAGGAGGGGGATATAGCATAGCCAGGACTGGGGGCCTTGCTGGCCACGTTGCTCCGGGTTTGCCTGGGCCTGACCTGCAGCTCTCTTTTGAAGGTGCGGAGGAGCCCCAGTGGGTGGAGGTGATGGTGGAGATCCTGCTGGCGCTGCTGTCCCAGCCAAGCCGCCTCATGCGCCAGGTCTGTCGTGGTGTGTTCACCCGCGTCTGCCCACACCTAAACAGGAAGGCTCTGCAGCTGATCCTGGATGTGAGTTGGGGCCTTGGGCTGGCTGGGGGTAGAGGCCACAGCACCCTGCCTGGGAAATCACCCCACCCCCTGCTCATCTCCAGGTGCTAGACCCTGACCAGGAGGAAGATGGGACAGTAGTGGTCATGGAGGAGCCTGGCCAGAAGAAGAGGCTGGAGGAAGCTGGGGAGGTAGAGAACAGGCATGGGATGTCTAGGGGCCAGGGATGAGGGCACTGTGGATGGGGCACAGGGTTGGGACGAAGCCTGGCCTGTGCCGCAGGATGAGAGTGAGGAGGACTTGGACGGGGATGAGGACGAGGGCAGGTCGGATGACAGTGAGGCAAGTGAGGACGAAGACCAGGCCAGCGCCAGTGACGAAGAGGTGGATGGTGGCTTCCGGCAGCAGCTGATGAATGTGCTTCAGGCGGGCAAGGCGCTGGTGAGTCAGAAGGCTGGCCTCAGGTGGGGATGGGCACAGGGTTGTCGGGGCCCTGAGCCCCCCAGCAACATCTGCTTCTGCCAGGATGCCGATGGCGAGAGCAGTGAGGAGGAGCTGGACGATGATGCCATGATGGCCCTGGATGCACGTCTCTCCAGCCTCTTTGCAGAGCAGAAGCTGCGTGCGCAGGCCAAGAGGCGGGAGAAGGACGCGGTACAGAAGGAGAAGAACCTTCGCTGTGATTTTAAGATCAAGGTGGGGTAGGGGGCAGGGCAGGGGGCAGGGAAGCAGATTGTGGGAGTCCAGGGGGCAGCTTCCCACCACTCCAGTCTTGCAGGTTCTGGACCTGGTGGAGGGGTTCCTGACCAAGCAGCCTGAGAACCCTCTGGTTCTGGAGCTGGTAGAGCCACTGTTGGCTGTCATCGAGCGCAGCATGAGTCGCAACTCTGCCAAGCAGGAGCAGGACTTCCTGCGCAAGACCGCTGACATCTTCACGTGAGTATGCTCCTGCACCTATGGGCAAGGGTTGCATCCTGTGGGACACCCGTAGAGTTGGGGGGAGGTCCTAGCACATGTGAGGGGGGGCCCCCCCCATCTCTCCCTGGCAGGAACCAGCTGTGCCGAGCCAAACAGTACTGCCACAGTGTGGCGGACCGGGCCGAGGACCTCCATGCCATGCTGGAACGGCTGGTGCAGCAGGCTGGCCGCCAGGTGGATTCTGCTGTCGCCCTCTACCACTTCAGGTGAGGGGCCTCGAAGGAGCTCAGGTGGGGCAGGGCCAGCTTTGCTGCAGGTGGGAGGGATCCAAGCTTTCCCAGACCAATCCATAGTTGGAGGCCTGAGCCTGTGCCCCCTTCCTTGTGCCCTCAGCGCTTCCCTCTACTTGCTCCGGGTTCTGAAGGGGAACACCGCCAAGGCGCCAGCTCCCCTGTCCCCAAAGAAGCAGCGGAAAGTCAGCGTCCTCCCCCAAGCGGAGGTGAGCCCCTTACATCCCTGGGAAGGCAGAACTGGGAAAGGGGGGAGGCTTACGCAGGCCCCACTGCCAGACCAGGAGGTGTCTGGCCAGCTGGCTGGTGTGCCCAGCTCCACTGGACACTCTTGTGCCCCTGTAGGGCTCCAGCTGCCTGGACCTGGCCCGAGTGACACACCTGTACACTGAGGCACTGACCAGCTTCCTGTCCAAGCGGAACAGCCCTTTCACGGCTGCTATGTTTGTGGATCTGTTCACCCGTCACCCGGTGAGTGTGAGCTCTGTGGCTTCGTGCCTCCAGCCCTGGGGATGCGTGTCCTTAGGCCTGGGGAGTCTTGGGTGGTCCCTCCTGGGAGTGTGGGTAGGGAACAGTGGGCGCCCTAGCTGGGCAGAGTAGTGTGGTCAGTGGTTGTCTGTTCTCTCCCCAGATGATCTGCCAGCAGCTGGTCCCCGTCATCCTCCCGTTCATCACCACTGGAGTCCGGCCTTATCACCAGGCAAGTCTTGGACAAGGCTGGGGGCTTGGGCCTTGGGGCACCAGACAAAGGGCCTGCTTCCCTGCCTGGCCACTGCTTCCGTTTCCAGCCAGCAGCAGGGTCATTGACCAGCAGGAAGGGGCCTGTGGCATGAGAAGGGGACAAAGGGTGGCTTGGGGCCTTCATTGATTACAGAAGGTCCAAAGGGTCTCAGATCTGCAGCCATCCCCCCAGAAGCCCAGGGTCACAAACCCAGGGGTCTTGCCTGTGCCTGCATATCTGACATGAATTGGCCTCAGCTCTGGACTCTGCCTGGGCTGGGAGCAGGCCCTGCCACAGACCCCTGGGAAGGAGGGAGCAGCCAGCTGGGGCACTTGGGGCTGGTGACCACCAGGGACACAGTCTCTTCTTCATGACCTTTCAGGCCCAGGCTTGCTTGATGCTCCTCAAGGCCCTGCAGATGCGGGAGCTGAAGCAGGCCCTGGAGGGCCCGGCCTGGCGGGAGCTGATTGGGGACAGCGTCAGGCAGACCACTGAGGTATGTGGGCCATGCAGCACTGCCCTGCTGCTGGGAAGCTCAGACTCCTTGTTAGCACCCAGGGCAGCTACTGCATGACTCTCTCTTCCCTCAGAGTCTGAGAATAGTGGGCAAGGCCGTGAACAAAAAAGCCCGCCTCAAGATGTTCAAGGCCTTGGAGCTCCTCGTGTTCCTCATCAGGACTGTGAAGGAGGAGGTGAGGTGGGGGACGGGGGGTGTAGGGTCTGGGGCTTCCCCTGGAGATGTCCTTCCCTCAGTCTGACTTCTGGCTGGGAGCCCTCTATCTGCCCTGGATGCCCTGCTCTGCCTGCAGCCATGGGGCTCCCTCATCTCTACAGAAGCTGCCCACGGGCCTGGAGGCCCCCTTGGCCGTGCTGCAGACGCTGCAGCAAAGTGACTGCCTGGGCACCACGGGCCGCCTCTCCGACCTCACCTGGCAGGCCCTGAAGCTGCTGGGCATCCAGTATGTACCTGGGGCTTGGGGGGGTGGGTGTCCAGGGGCAGGGGTTTCCCTACAGGGCACTCACACGGGGTTGCTCACTTATAGGCGCCCCAAGGAGGACAAGGTCAGAGCCCCTCAGAGCAAGGATGTGGCCCTTGAGGAGCCAGGGAGACGCAAGAGGAAGAAGGGCTTCCTCCCCGAGACCAAGAAACGCAAGAGGCGCCAGGAGGGGCCTGCAGCCCCTGAGGGTGGCAAGGAGAGACCTGCTGCCACTGCCACCACTGCCACCACCACAGAGGGCGCAGGGAAGAGGAAGAGGAAGAGGAGGAGGAAGCCAAAACAGCGTCAGCCACCGCCAGGGCCCCAGGTCAATGGTACCACGGAGGGTCCACGCTCACCTTTGGGGACCCCTGCCCTGAAACCCAGCCAGACCAAGGCTGTGGTGAACAGAGCCTCAGGGAGCCCAGCACCAGGCTCTGAGGAGCCCAGAAAGGACTTCCAAGGCAGGAAGAGGAAGGGCGTACTGGATGCTGCTCCCCCGGCCACCTCCCTGGAGAAAAAGGCCAAGCTGCCTCCCACAGTGGGGAGCGGTGGCCCCAAGGCCCAGCTGCGAAAGAAGCTGGGGACCAGGGGAGGCCCCCACTGAGCACCAGAGACTTTATTTTTGTACCCCAGTCCAATAAAGCTGGGCTTAGTCAGGCCTGTCCACTCGTCCTCCCCTGGAGCCCCTGGTTCGTGGCTGTTGGATGGGGGCTCAACAGAGGGGCCCTGTTTGAGTGAGGCCCTATGGCTGAAGGGATGGGGTACTGGCTGAGAAAGCAGGAATGAGAAGAGGGGAAAGGCCAGAAAGGTCTGAGGTCCCGGGCCCAAGACCACCCTCTGTGCCCTGGAGGATGGAGCCAGAGGCCCAGTAGTGGGGGCAGGACAGTGAGGGCACAGCCCGCGGGTCACGGTCCAAAGCACCGAAAGACTGGGGAGGAATTGGTGGGACAAAGCTGGTTCTGTTTGGGGCAGGATAAGCTTGGGAGGTGGGCCTCAGAGCCCCCAGTGTCTTAGCCATACCCAAAGTCTAGGTCCTCAGGAAGGGCTCCCAAGGAGCTCATGGCCTAGAGGATTCCAGAGGCCTCGCTAACTCCTCATAGAGATGGTCAGCAGCTCCAGAGCAGCCCTTCCTTGGGGGAACAGGCAGCCCCCCCACCAGGGACTGTCCAGGGCCTTGACCCCCAAGAAGTGACACTGACCAGCGGCTGGCCTTAAATAGCTTTATTAATTTACATAAAGGTCTCTGGTGACTGCACTCATCCTCTGAGGTCAATTCACAGTCCTGGCTGCTCCAGAAAATCAGCCACTTTGCTCCCTGAAAGAAATCAGGAAACCTTGAAACAGAGTTCTTGTACGACAAGAAATCTTGGCCCAGCTGAGTGGGGAGGCCCCCTCACCTGCCACTGCCCCACCCAGGGCCCACCTGGCCACATCCTGCCTCCTGTTAGCCCCGCTGTGGGGGTGTGGGGCTGTTTCCCATCCATCCAATAGACCCAGGGGTCCTCAGGTGGCTGGCCCTGCTGCAGGGCACAGGAGACCTTAGGCCTGTGGGTCTGGCGTGGGGCCGCCCAGGGTTGGTTTTGCTTGTCTCCCCCTCAGAAAGCCCCCATTACAGGGTATTAGAAGCCTGATGGGAGATCCTTCATGCCCACAGCCTCCCTGGGCGCCCTGCCAGGGCTGCGGGGAGAGGGGAGTGGCTCCTCTCTCAGAGATACAGGTGTCCCCTTCCATGTGAACAAGCCTAGGTGTTGGGGTAGCAGCAGAGCTGGGGACACACCCTGCCACAAAGTCCAGGGAAACGGTGGGGTTGCTGGCTTACAGTTCAGGGGGCCCATGAGCAGGTAGGGAGAAGCTGGCAGAATGGGACCGTGGACCATTGTGGACCCCTTTTTCTGGCAGGTCTTGATGGGGAGATCAGGGGAATTCTGCTGCAGAAAGGCCCTTTGGACCAAGGGCATCTCCAGGATTATGGGATTTGTCATGGGGACCACTCGTGAGACAGATGCAAACAGTAAAGATCCCAGCTAAGCCGGTCCGTCCTATTCCTAATACGGTGGGCCTGCACAGCCATGGCTACCCCCTCCCTCATGGCCTGCCCTCTGGGAAGTGAGGAGGGGGATTGATGGAGCTTCAGTGAACTGGTCCCAGGGAGAGGCTTGAGAGTGTGGGTTGCGCAGCTGCACATCCTGGCCCTGGCTCCGGGGAGAACCTGATATGGGTTGTCTTTAAACCCACCCCCCCCTCCCCCAAAGAAAACCGCACAGTGTCAGACACATAGTAGGCAGTTCCTAAATGCCTATGGATTGACTGTGTGAGCCCTCTACTCCAGAAACCATACCCTGTTGCCTGTGGATCTCTTAAGAGTTAGGGGTCATTCCCACAAATTCTGGTCCTGCCCAGAACCCTGGCCACCCCTCTAGAGCCTTTGCTAGTAGGAGGACAAGCTGGGCCTTGGAGATGAGGCCAAACTTCCTGCCAACAAATGAAGAGGAAGGGACCCTGACCCTCCTGGCAAAGCTCAGCCTCAATTCCTGAAAGTGATCAAAATTTGGGAAATTCCTCTGCCGGGAAAGAGCGTGGGGGGAGAGGGAGGGGAGCCTCCAGGACTGGACACTGGGCCAGGCTCTGCTTCCTGGACTGGCCCAGGCCAGGCCTTCAGGCGCATGGGTCCTGCCTGCCTGCCACTTTGTGTTTCCAGGGTGGGCATGGGGCTGTGTGGGGAGCTCCCACCAGTCCCTCCCCAGGGATCCTCCCATCTGCTACCAGCCTCAAGTCCCTTACCTGGCCCAGCCCCTTCTCTTCCCCAGAAGAGCAAAGCACTGGGCACATTGCCCTACTTGGCAAGCAGGAGGCCTGGATTCTGATCTTGGAGCCCACACTAGCCATGGGACCTTGGACAACGTGGCTCCCCAAGATGGGCCTCCATTTCTGCCTCCCTAAAACTGGGACATGAGAGCACATCCCAGGAGGTCCATCAGATCCAGGCTTGATGCTGAGAGATGAAACAGGACAAGAAGGGAGCGGAGAGGGACTTGGGAGCCTGAAGCCCCTCAAGATTCTGCCTTTCCACCTCCCCAGCTCCTCATCCATTGAAGGTCCTCTTTGGGAATGCTAGAAAATCCAGTTGTCTATATGGGCCTTGGGGAGTGGCAGGTCAGGGGCTGCCAGGGCTGAGGGTCAGCGGCCACCCCAGGCAGATTTGTCTGAAGTGACGATGCTCCCTCCCCCAATTAGGCCCACTCATCCAGGCAGGGTGCCAGGAGGGTCTTTCCTCTGGGAAGCCAGCGCTGCCTCTACAGGCCACACACACATTCATACACGGACCTCTGTAGCTTGTGAAGTGTGTCCATGGGGACCCCCATTTGTCAGCAGCATCTGCCACATGGCAAAGGTGGGGGTAGTGTGGGGGGTATCCTCTGAAAGCATCCTGAACATCTGAATGTTTTGTCTGAGGTTCAGGGCCCCAGGCGAGGTGGCCACTGCTCACGCTGCTCTGTGTGGCCACTTCTGGAGGTCATGGGCCCTTAGACCAAAGCAGGCCCGATCCTGGATCCTGGCCTCCTGCCCTGCTCACTGAAGGCTCTCCACCTCCTCCTTTGGACAGGGCCCAGAGTTCTCATCTGTTCTTCCTTCCAGGACACCTGGAGAGAGGAAAGGGAAGGTGGGGGCTGGAAGCCGGGGCTCCTCCTCTCAGGGGGTGCCCAGGGTCACCAAGCTAGTAAGCGTCTGAGGTAGGACTTGAATGCAGGGTTTTCTGACTTCAGGTCCAGCACTCTACTGTAGCGCCCCCTAGCTGTTGTACCCTGAACATCAATCCTTATGAGCATCCCACCTGAAAGACACCCCCCCCCCCCAGGATCCCCCTACTTACCCCGTTCAGACTTTCACGGATGCTGGGGGCATCATCAGCTGATTCACCCTGGAGAAGAGGGGGGTGTCAGGGGGCCAGGCCCACCCAGGACAGCCAGCCCTGGGACTCCCCTACCCTAGCATGCGTTCACACATGCACACACAGTGTGTCCACATGCATACACGCATATATATACACGTGTGCATACTCACACACACACACACACACACACACACACACACACACAGAGCCCCCCGGGGCTGACTGCCCAGGAAGATCTCCAAGCTCAGCTCAGGGTCCCTGAGCCCAGCGTGGCAATGCCTCTGGCACAGGATAAAGGGCTCTGAATTGGGGGCAGAGAACCCAGCCCATGCTCGCTGTGTCAGAGTGACCCTGGGCCTTCTCTCACACCATGGGCCTCTTTCCTCATCCCTAAAATGAGGGCATTGGACTCAGTGACAGCATCCTCCCTGCCCAGAATCTGGGCCAGTGACTTGTGGCCCCAGCTGAGCTCAGAGCCTGGACAAGGGCTCCAGGGAGGAGGACCACAGGAGGCCCTGTGGAGGATGAACTTGGGGGAAGGCTCAGAGTGGATGTCTAGGGCGCTGCTGGGCTTGGGCCAGGGGGCAGGTGCAGGGGGCCTCACAGACCTCTGGGGTGGGGCTTGGAGGCTGAGCAAGCAGCCACCCGGAGGCCCATCTGGCCTTCCTTTTTGTGGCTCGGTTTGGGAGCCCCCCACCATGCTCCCACAGTCTTCCCTGTATCTGTTCTGTGGGTCTGGGCAGCCAGGCTGGGGAGACTGCACTGCATGGAGGGAAGGTCTCTGAGGGCCAGGCTCCTGGGAGAGTGACTGAGACAGAAAGACCTGGGAACAGGGCCTGGGATTAAGGCCTAGGAGCAGAGGTGTTGGGAACCAAAGCAGAGACCCTTCTCCCACCCTGGCAAAAGGACATGGGGGGTGGGGACTGAAAGGAGACAGGAAGAGGAGAGAGGGGGGAAAAAGAGGGAGAGACAGACAAAGAGACAGAGACAGAGGAGAAAGAGGGAGAGAGACGGAGGGTAGAGAGAGAGAAAGGGGAAAGAGGAAGAGAGAAGGGAGAGACAGACACACGGGGCAGGGAGGGAGAGAAGAAAGACAGAGGGAGGGAGGAGAAAGAGGTGTGGAGGGAAGGACAGACAGACAGATGGTGGGTGAGGAAAGACCACCAGCCCAGAATACCAAAGCCTTCCTGATTTCCTGACCCCCTCTGGGTCCTTCTCACTGCACAGACACACAAAACTTATTATCCAGTCCACAAAGCCTGAGGGGCAGCTGGTCGAAGTGTCATGGTCCCCATTTTTCCAATAGAGAAGCAGGCTGGGAGAGGTGGCCCCGTGGCAGGTCAGGGCCAAAGGGCTCTGAGTCCCACAGGTTCACCCCCGCACCAGGCTGCCCCACCACCATTTCCCTAGACCAAGGGGAAAAGCCTGGCGTGCAGGGATTCAGCCTCCTTCCCCTTCTGAAGTCCAGCATGCCAATCGAAACCCCAGCCCCAGCCCTGCACCATCCTGTCTGGGAGGTGAGGGGCAGGAAGCAAGCTGCCCATGCCTTTTGGCAATGCCATGCCTGCTGGCCCCTCCAGTTGCACTCCCCTCCTGGCTGGCCCGGTGCAGGGGGTGGCAGGTGCCAGGGCAGCCCCAGCAGGACCCGGGTCAGAACTCAGGGCATACCAAGCAGACCCCCCAGGAGCGAAGCTGCCCTTTACCTGGATGCCACCACCGGCTGGCCGGAGGTGGCCCCGTCCCACACTCAGCTTGCTAACTCACGAGGGCCCCTGCAGGGGAATGACCAAGAGCAGAAGGTGAGAGGGGCCCCTGGTCCTGCCCTACCCCCAACCCACTGGAGCCAGGCTGGGGGCTTCTCTGCCAGCCCAGGCCACTAAGGCTTGCCTTCGTGCCTCCTTTCTAGCCTCCCTGCTCCTCAGATTCTTCAAGGATTTGACCCATGGTCCACCCATGGAGGAAGGGGACTCCAGGGAAGTACCCCTCACCTTTAGGGCCCTCAAAGACTCTAGTCCAGCTTGGTGTGTCTGTGCCAGGACCAGAACACACATGGGGGCAGCTAGGCCCCCTGCCCACCTGGGTAGGTCCTTCAAAGAGACCACACTCAGTAAAGTCTGCCACAGCCCTCCTCCCCTTCCTCGGGGAGCCTTTGCCCCTCTCTCTGCTCTAGAGAACGCCCTTCACTAGACTTTCCATCCCTTCCCAGCATTCCCTTCACACCCCGGGGCAAGCTCCATGACTCCATTTTATCCTCTGCTTCCAAAGTGCCTCTCCTGGGGCCTCTGCCAGCCTCCTTAACTCCCCATGCCCACTCACTTCCCCTGTCTCCTCCATGGCTCATCTCGGGTATTTCTGTCTCCGAGATACCTCTCCCTACAGCCCCTTTAGGGCCCTCCTATGCATGGGACCAACAGGGGCCAGAGCACTGCACCTGGAGTCAGGGAGACCTTAGTGGGGAACCTACCTCAGACACTGGTAGCTCAAGTCTGTCTCAGTGTCCTCCTCTGCGCCTAACTCCCAGGGTTCTGGAAAGGCTTAGTCTGCTAAGAACTTTGCAAACCCTTTAAGAAAGGACGTCTCCCTACTCCAGTCCCTCCCTACACAGCTTCTACCTTGATCCATAACCTAGCTGCTGCTCGCTTCTTGTCCATCCGAGTCATCCCTGACAACCTGCCTCTGCCCTCTCTGCTGGTCCCCTTGTCACAACTGACAGGGCTCCCATCTGCCTCAGGCGACTCTCCTCCCGTTGTCCACTCTGCCTGGTACTGGCAACCCCACGATCGGGGCCCTGTTCCAGGCTAGCCCAGCTGGGGCCTGAGGAGCTGGGCTGCTTCATGGGACCCAAGGATCGGAACTAAGTATACCAGCCCCAGCCCCTGCTCTCAGAGGCTCCTGGGCTGGGCTCCTTTGAGCAGAGGGCATGGCCCCCACCGAGCCTGGTGCCTGGCACCAAATGGAGCAGAGAAGCCTGCCAGTCCATTTATGGTCAGCGGGACCTCTCATGGGAAGGAAGCTTCCCTGCCTTGGGCATTCATTAGCCTTTCACGCAGGAACAAGTTCCTGCCTGCTTGGAGCTTTGGTAGAGTGCCCAGGGTCTGTGGGCAGCTGGTTGGGAGGACTACTGCCCAGCCCTGAGGGTCCAGCTTGACCACCATGGCAGGGTCTCTCTGCACCTTGGTCATTTCCATAAGAAACATAATTCCTGTCCAGAAAACAAATTGGTTCTTCCCTCCCCAGATTCCCAGATCATCAAAACAACCCTGGAGACTAAATGATCCAACTGACTGTTTTAAAGCTGGGGAAACCGAGGCCCATCATTGGCAAGATCCTTCTCTCCTCCCCAACTCCCACTGGTCAGAGAAATAAAAGAGGCCATTCCTACATCCTGTAAGTGCCTGAACCTGGGAAGCACCATGCTGTGGACAGTGCAGAGAAGATGCCCAGGTGCCTGTGAGGTCAGGGGTGCTGTGGGGCAGGCCCTGGGGGATTCTGGGAAAAGCTGGGCTCACAGAGGCTGCCTCAGGCACATGGTATACCTGTCACTGACTAACTAACCTTGGGCTAACAGACTAACATTGTCTAAGAGACCTTTGGGCTGCCTGAGCCTGGCTCCTGGTTCTCTCAGGGCTTTCCTGTCCACCCTGTTCGCTTCCTTAAAGCCTCATGAGCTGTGATCATCCTTGGCATGGACAACAAGCTGAGAGTAAGTAGGGATGACCACGTACCTGCAGCCTAGGAGGCTGAGGGTGGGTACAGCTCCTGTCTGCCCACAGTGCGCTGCCAGGGCCACTCACAAAGGGGCCTCTGGGCCTTGGCTTTGAAAGCCCTGGGGGAAATATCCATGGAGGAGTCCAGTCTGGAGACTCTGTGGAGTCCGATGCCTCGAAATGAGGAAGTGCCCAGCCTAGAGCCTGGCTGCCCCCACAGGGTGCCAGGGTAAGCAGCTCCCTGGGCTGAGCCCTACACTCAGGAGCCCACAGCCCTTGGCCATCCCTGCCCCCTCCAGAACCACTTACTGTTGCTCAGCCTTGGCCCGGTCGCTGAGGAAGAAGAGGGCGGTGGCAAGAAAGAACATTCCTCCCAGGACCACCACAAAGGGGCAGAGCATGAGTGCATAGCCCAGGCTGAGGAACTCCCAGAGCGAGGACTCCCGGGTGCTTTGCCGGATCAAGTCAGAGATCTGCAGAGGGAGGCCAAGGAGGGCGGTTCACCACTTCCATCCAACAGTCTGGCTGCTCCCCTCCCCTTCTCCAGGTCTCTTTCGGAGGGACTGGGACACATCCAGGCTTCCCTCCCCACACCAAGAGTAGAGGCTTTCTCTGGGACGCCCCCTCCCCAAGTGCCTTGCGGCCATGACACACACACGCACACACGTACACACACACACACACACACACACACACACACACACACACACACACACACACACACACACACACACACACACACACACCTGCTGCCTCCCTGAGGACCACCCTCCACCCCCACCCCGGTCCTCCTCAGCATGGTCCAGAATCCTGGGTCTCTCACTCCCATAGTCTGGTCCCAGTAGCCACGCCCTCATCGGCCCCCAGGACCCATCCCCTTCAGCCTGACCCCAAGTAGGGAAGCTCCCCTTCCACCCTCCACGGCTCTACCCCTTCCCTATCCCCTCACCGTCCCACAGATGGAGGCACCTCTCAGGGCAGGAGGCTGGACAAAGGGAACAGCTTGGTGCCCTGTGTGGCCCCCTGCCCTCAGCACCCCAATTAGATGTTCTCGGATCTCATAAGCTCGGCTTATGGAGGGTTTCTCCCTAAGATGCCCCTTGGGCCCCGCCCCCGTGAGCAGGACTCACAAAGCCAACGAGATAGGGGCTGCCCGCGTCTCCCAGCAGGTGAGAGGTGAAACTCTGGAGGGCCACTGCAGTCGCTCGGCGAGTGGGGATGACCACATACTGCAGGAAGGCAGGAAGGCCAGGTTGGCCAGTGTCCCTGGGGCACTCTGGGCCCCCTCCCCACTCCCTGCTCTGCTCTGCTCGTGTCTGAAGTGGGGGCTGGGGGTTCATCTCAGTCTCCCAGAGAGCCTCCAATGCCAGAGGGCCCTGGCTGAGGCCATAGTACCCTCTTCTCTGCAGACCCCATGGGCCTGGACCAGGGCAGAGGAAGCCTGGCTCACGCCTCAAGGACCTTCAGATGGGAAAGGAAGGGATGAGGCCCGAGCTTACTCCCCTTTGCGCAGAAAGCCTTGTGGTGTCCCTGGGGAGGGAGCAGGCTGGTGCTCAATGAGGAGAAAAGGGAGAAGGCTTTCTGGGAAAGTGTTAAGTAAAGCTGGGCTCTGGGGGGCAGCCTCCCCTGCCCCTCCCCCCAGGCAGCTGGCAGGGGAGCTCCAGGGAGACAGCTTTCTGGAGAGGGGAGTGGAGAGGACACAGGGACCTTCAGACTTGGGGGTCTTGGGTTTCAAGGCTGAGCCCAAGGCCCTCATCTTGAAGCTGGGATCCTGGGATGCTTTTCCCCGCCAGCCCACGAGCCCCCACCCCACCCTGCTCTGTCCCCTCTGTCCCAGAGCGTCAGGATGGGGGGCATCTCAGGGCGGGGGAGAGGGGAATGGACAGGCTGAGCTGATGGGAAAGATTGTCCGGCAGGAAGCTGCCCCCTCCCCAGGAATGCACCAAACCCGGATACTTCCTTCCTCCCATTGTCCCCACTGCCCTTGTCCCTGCCCTCATCCCTAATCTCCCCATCCCTAGAGCCTTCTTCAGCCACACCTACATTCCTCCCCCAGCCAAGGCTTTGGGGCCAGTGATGCCAGGGCCCACACTTCCCCCCACATCTCCCAGCCTGACCAGCCCTCATGCCTCCCCACAACAGAATCTGGCTCAGCAGAAACAGACTGTGTCTCCCCCACATGCCAAGGGAGCAGGGGCCAAGCACACTCCTGCCCCGCCTGAGCGAGCCTGCAGCCAGATCTGGCCTCCTGGCCTCCTACCCACCAGCTCAGCTTGGTGCCTCCTCTGCAGAGGCAAAGCTGGTCCTCCTCCCAGGTACATGATGCCACTCAGGTGCCCACTATGGGGCAGAGAAGGAATACAGGGGCTGGCTTCTACCAGAAAGGTGGGGTACCTTGGGACATGGGGCCAATCAGTGGACACTGGCACCCATCATCACAATGGGCATGGCCCCTCAGCCCAGTGCTGGACCTGGTCACTGTCAGCCACCCCTTCCTCCCTTCCCTGCAGGCCTCAGCTCAGCTGAGACCAGGCTGACTGACCCAGGCAGCCTCTCGGGGACTGAGCAGCTTTGTCTGGGTGGCTATGGCCACCCCAGCTGGGTGTTGGTTGCTGACCTCCCTGTAAACAGTCTCTGGCAGAACTGCCAATAACACAAACACTAAGCTGGCACTTCCCTGTCCCCATCCCCCACCGGGCTCTGACAGTCACGGAGATGATGGAGCTGTGTTGAGGGCCACAGGAGCCTGGCCCAGATGGTCCCAGACGGGCAATGGGCCTCATCACACAGGGAAGTCCTCCCTCTGTCCTCGCAGCTCCCAAGGGCCTCCTAAGCCACCAGTACCCCTGACAAGTGGTCTCCCTGGCCTCCCCTCCCCTAGGCTCTTCCCTCTCCAATCTAGTCCACACACAGACAAACCACCTTCTCCAGAAAACAGGCTCCTAGCCGCCTTGGGAAGGAGGTTGCCTCTAGCCAGGCCAGAGGCAGGAGCCTGGCCAGCCTTGGGTCACTCACCATCAGGATGTCTGCTGTGATGGCCCAGTTGGAGAAGAGCAGTGTCTCGCCGATAAAGATGCAAATCTAGGGGAGCAGATGGGGGAGGGAGAGACAGAGACCGAGGAGTCCGTTAGCATGGGGAGCTCACCCCCTTGCCCACTGCCCCCCATAGTCCTATGCAGCTTCAGAAGACCAGGCTCTTGGCTCTTGGCCAGCAGGGCCAGTCACGGAGGGCTCCTGATTTAGAGGGAGCTGACCGTCTGCGGGAGCTGGGGCATTGCTACTGGGTGGCTTCCCTCCTGTAAGAATTAGGGCTGTCCAGGCTCTGGGGTCCCAGGGCAGGGTCTGGCTTTCCCGGCCAGACATCGTGTGGGTGAGACCACACCGTGTATCAGCTTTTCTCTTGGTGATCTGATTACTTGCCCCCTTGCCCCCCTCACCCTTTTTCTGCCAAGCACAGCTGCTCTTCAGCACTCAGGTCTCCCTAAACTTCCCAAGTCTGCAGGCTCAGTCAGGTCTCTCCGACCCTAACCTGGCCCCTCCTAGCCCCAGCCTACATGGAATGATCGGTTGCCCCACACAGATCCTGCTAAGGCCCTAGGAAGAAGGGCTGACCCTGCTGGCAGCAGGACCCAACCTCCTGCCATCCAGTCTGGGTCTCTGCACAAGGAGAGAGAATAGGACCCAGCCCTTGACCTTCTCGGAGACCTGGTCTGGGCCTGGGCACCTAGACAGCATCATTTGGCTCATTTCACACCTCAAGTCACTGACTGACCAAGGGCCAGAGGACAAAGAGTGGGCACATCCCCACCTGCCCTCAGGGATGTGCTGATTAGAGGGAGTGGTCTCTAAGTAGAGCAAAGCCAAAGACTGTGCTTCTGACCAGCCCCCCCCCCCCTCCCGTTAGGCCATGTCAATGGCCAAGGGGCACTACCTGGTGTTTGCCCCAAGAATGATAACTATCTGCGCTAAGAGGTTTCACCCACTGCCACAGCCCTAGTGAGGACAGCATTGTGGGGGCATGATGGGGAACCCAACAAGACTGGACAAACCTGCCTTTGGCAGAGTCAGATGGAAATAGAAGGGAAGGAAGAAGGGAGGGGGTGAGAGACAGTAAAGAAAGGAAGGATCAAAAGGAGGAAGGGAGGAGGGAAAGAAGAGGCAGGAGAAAGGAAGGAGGAAGGATATCTAAGAGGGGAGGTATTTCATGACTGAGGTCCCAGAAAGGCCGTGAGGGTACTAACAATGCTGTCATAGAAATACATTGGAGATGGAGGGGGAAGAAGGAAGCTTCAGCTACTGTGGAGGAGGCCAGTTGGGTCAGAATCCCACCAGCAAAGGAGGCCCCCCTCCATGTATGCTCAGGAGGAAATACAGGGGGTGATAGGGGCAGCCTTTTCTGTGGTGGGGGGAAGGGGGAGGGTCCACAGCTTACACGGAGTGTGATGGGCAGGTGAACTTGAAATCTCAAAGCAAAGTGGCCTCACGGAGATGCTGAAGCCAAGTGCAGGATGAGAATAACTCCCGGGAAGGGTCTCCTTGTTCAAGAAGGGCAGAGTCCTCATCAGAGTGGGAAGTGGCCCCAAATTTGGCCCCAGCCAAGTGCCCACTTCAGGAGGAAGAGGTCCAGGCAAAAGATAAAGGGGAGGGGGAGGTCTAATTAGTCACCCACCCAGCGTGGGTTGGCTGCCAAAAATGTCAGTGTGATTTTAGGCTGAAGGATTATGAGATAGACGTAAGGGTCCCCCTCTGCCTGACCTTGTCAGACCACAGCAGGAAAACTGTAGGTGGCCACCAAGCTTCAGTTCTTATCAAGGACAGATATGGAGACAACATCCAGGAAAAATGTCATAATTCAACAGAGATTCCTGTCAAATCTTATACTGGAGTTCCAACAGGTGACTTCATAAGCCCAAGACAAGGAGGCAGGTCTGGGGGCCAGATCCCCCTGCTGCTTCAGTCATGTGATGTGGTCGCTGGGAAAGCTAAAGAGACCTTGGGCTGAATGAAGAGGGGAACAGGGAGACATTGGATCCTACTTCCCTCAGCTTCCATCACACCACACTGGACCATATTGGAGGAGGAGTAATGATATATGGGAGGGTGTCCAGGGGAGAAAAGCAGGAAGGGAAAGAGCCTTGACTTCATGAACTGGGGATGTTTGAAGACCTAGAGACATGATCCAACACCCAATCACCAAGCACCAACTAAGTGTCCGAGAAGCTGGATAAAAGGAAGAAAGAAAAGCAAGGAGGGAGAGAGGGAAGGAGGGAGGGAGAAAGGAAGGAAGAAAGAGAGAAGAAACCAGCCTTGGCCTCATGGAGCTTATCAGGGAGACAACATGGACACGTATGTAAATAGAAATGTGTATACATTTATAATACATGCACATGCAGGAACAGAATGTAAACATAAGGCAGTTAAGTGGGAGGTCAGTGGGGAAGGAGGGAGGCCATAGCACTCAAGCTGAATTTGGAAGGAAGTTAGATGGAGAGGAGGAGCATTTCAGGCGTGTGGGAATGACCAGTGCAAAGGTGTGATGATAAGAGAGGGATTGCCATGCATGGGAAACAGAAGGAAGGCCGCTTTGGCTAGCTTGTGGACTGTAGGGAGGTGACCCATGCCCAAGGAGGAGCCAGGTTGTGAAGTGATTAAAAGATGGAGGAGGGAGTCATCTCTGTGTTTCTGGAAGGACCTTCGGTAGGCATGTGAAGGATGGATGGGGATAGGAAGAGATATGGGGCCAGAAGGCCAGTTGCAGGCCATTGGGATGGTCTGAGTATGAGAGAGCAAAGGTCTGACTGTGGTTGGGTGTGAGAGAGGCTAGTGCCAGGGACAGCGAGGAAGCTCCCACTCAGTTAAGTACCTGGAGCTGGGAAGATGGGCAGCACCATGGACAGCCACAGGGAAGTTTGGAAGGCAGGAGAGCTTGGGGAGTAGGGGGAAGAGAAAGGCTCCAGTTTGGGAACGTGACAAGTCTGAGATGTGGGCAGACAGAGGAGGTGGGTTATTCGGCTCTGGGGACATGTGCAGAGAGCTGATGAGGTCTCGAGTGAGAGAGAAGCGTGTCTGGGGGCTTTGGGGGCACCTCTGTGTGGGTGATGCCCCAGAAGCTAGAGACAGCCACGACACCCCAAGAAGCCCCCAGAGCAGAGAGAGCATGGGGGGTAGAGGGAGGCAGGGCAGCAAGGAGATGAGTGGAAGGGGGGTTCTGCAAGGGATTTGTGCTCCAGTCAGTAGACTTTGTGAAATGCCTACTATGCGCCGATAGGCACTGTGTTAAAGTTACAAAGAAAGGCAGAAGCCTCCCTGCCCCGAAGGAGCTCCCAGACACAGGTAGACAGCCTTAGCCAGGATGATTTGAATCAAGTGATCAGAAGGGGATGGGGAATGGTTTCTTGTAGCAGATGAGATATTAGCTGGGATCTGAGGAAAGCCAGGAGGTGAAGGTGATAGGATCCCAAGCAGGGGGCACAGCCAGAGGAAATGTGCAGAGTCTGGAGATGGGGGGTTCTTGTTTGTGGAGCAGCCTGGAGACCGAGGTCACAGGGTCACTGAATATATGGGAGGGGGTGCAAGATATAGGTGGACTGGAAAGGTTAGGGGTGGCTGGGTTATGAAGGACTTTAAAAGCTAAAAGTGACTTTATATTTGATCCTGAAGATGATGAAGGCTCCTGGTGTTTAATGAGTAGAGGGGTGACATGGTCAGACCTGACCTTTAGGAAAATCCCTTTGGTGGCTGAATAGGGGATGGACGGGAGTGGGAGGAGACTGAGGCAGGCAGACCCCTGGCAACTACTGCTGTAGTCTGCGCATGAAGTGATGGTCTGCTGGTGGGGGCAGCATCAGAGAAAGTGGGCAGTGTATAAGAGAGATGTTATGAAGACTTGGCAGGATCTGGGGGGGCTAAGGGTCTGGGAGGATGTTGGTGCCCTTGATAGTGGAGGAGGATTGGGCGTGGAGGAAGATCATTTGCTCAGATTTGGACACATAGAGATATCTGAAAGGCAGGTGCAAGACTGGAGGTCGGGAGGAGAGGCTGTGGCAGATTAGAGAGATTGGGGAATCCACTGGAGTGGATGGCATCACTGAGTGAAGCAGGAGGGAGGAAAAAGAGAAGGGGCCCAGGACAGGGCCCTGGGGCAGTCACTAGCAGGGTCAGGCAGGCAGCTGGTGGTGAGACCTAGAAGACCTTAGTTCAAGTCCAACATCAGACACTTATTAGCTGTGGGACTGACTCTAGATGAGTCACTTCACTTTGTTTACTTCAGTTTCCCCATCTGTAACATGGAGTAACAATAGGGTCTACCTCCCAAGGTGGTTGTGAGGACCAAAGGAGCTAATCCCAAAGTGCTCAGCATCATGCCCAGCACATAGTAGGCACTGCAGAAATGAGCGGTTACCATTAGCAGAACTATCATGGAAACCTAGAGGAGAAGAGTGATTGCCAGCATTAAGAGTCACAGAGAAGTCAAGAATGGACACTGAGAAAAGGCCATTAGGGTTGGAAATCAGGAGATCGCTGGTCATTCTGGAGGGAAGTTTTGGGTTAAGGTTAGGAAGCCTGGTTGGAAGCAGAGGGCACCTGCTGCAGAAGGGGCGGGGTTTGCTGTGGCAAGAACCATGGAGACTTCTTCATGAGGGGCTGGGGGAAGACGGTGAAATGAGGGACATGCCCTCCCTCCCTGAGGATGAGTTCACAGCCCCATATACCAACCTGTGTGAGTGCTCCCTCCCCTAATGGCCCTGAGCCCTAATGGCCGCAACACCCCTCCCTGCCTCACTGGGGCCCAGGAACCAGGCTGCTCCTATAGCCTAGTCAGAGCTCCCTCGGGGGCCAGAGATGTCCATGGTGCTGTTCGGGGTGCTGAGCACAGCCTGCTCAGATGTGTGCACCTTCCCCCTGCCCACCCTGTAAGAACTCACGTAGGCGCCCAGGATGCTGGTCTTGGCCGCCACGAAGATGAGGCAGATGAAGATGGCTGACCCCAGCATGCCCACCGCGCACACGAGGGGGTCCGCCCGCTGCGTCTTCAGGCGGCACCATCTGGTGGCTCCAGCCCCTGTGATCACCCCCAGGAAACCAGTGAAGCAAGTGATGGCCCCGAAGATGAGACTGAGGGAACAGAGGACGTCCTGTGGCCTAGGGGCAAGGGGGCCAAGACCCAAGGCCCTGGCAGGGGAGAGCAAGGGAGTGGGCATTGGGGCAAGGTATGGGACAGCTTGGAGTCCTGCAGGGGGGCTGCTGGGACCCTCCCTCTGTTTATCGGGCCTCACCTGTCCCGGGTTTCACAGGGCTGGTTGCTACAGGTCTCTGTGGTCTTCTGCACAACTTGGGCTCGGTGTAAATACAGAGGAATCCACATGCCCAGGGCTCCAGTGGCAAAGGAGACGGCGGAGGTGGCCAGCGAGGAGAAGACGTAGCTACGACTGGGAAGGGTGGGGAGAGGTCACTGCTTGGCACTCCCTCCTCACACAGAGGGGGCCTGTGCCCAGGGTCAGGACAAAGGAGGCTTGCCTGGGGAGCCCAACATACAGCAGCTGAGCATGACTGCACTGGAGGCTCTTTTTAAATGCTTTTGGAATCCCCTTGAAATTCAGAGCTCCTCCTAGATCTCTCTCTCTCCTGTCTGTCTGTCTGTCTTTCCAGTCAGGGTTAAATGACTTGCCCAGGGTCATACAGTTAAGTGTCTGAGGCTGCATTTGAGTCCTCCTGACTCTCCATCATCTCTTTTCAAAGAGGTGTCCCTGCCTAGCCCTGATAGTAGAGGCATGGGAAGGAAGGCTCAAGGTCATGTGAGTGACCTCGAGCCTAGGTATTCCTGGAGGATTTGGATGTGGAGATTCCCAAGCTCTAGACAGGAGGGTGCACACCTTTGGGGGCAGGTCAGTATAGCCAGAAGCAGATCTGTTAGTAGGAGGTCTCTGGGTCCAGACCCATGGTAGGGGGCAGAGGGCACCAGAGGTACAGGGGAGAGAGAGGGACAAATGTTGCCCGGGTGGGGTCCCCTTTCCCAAGCAACGGTTCCTTTTTTTAAGAGGTAAAGCTTCTCTGGCCAAGCAGAGTTCCAAGGTTGCTGCCTGGGTGGCTTCCACCCTCCCTGGGGAGGAGAAGGGACACTGCTGGGGGGCAGGGGAGGGGAGAGAACAAACCATTTTCCCTTCTCTAAGGCTGTAAAGGATGAAGGGGTCAGGGATGGGTCTGGCTGGGAGGGACCCCAAGGCAAGTGCCCCAGAACTTTCCTGGGGCAAGGCCCGGGGGCAGCCCCTGTCATGGGAACGGGTGCAGCTGTCTTACTTTCGGATCAGTGCTCTCATGTCCCGGAGCCAGGAGGTGCGGGCCTTCAGTTGCCCTCCAAGCTGTTCCACATGCCCTCTCCTTGCAGCTGGAACGAAGAGGAGGATGAGCGTCCCGGTGATCATCCCCATGACTGGAGACACCTGTTGGGGGGGAATAAGAGACATGCTGGGCAGAGACCTCCAGGGAGGTGCTAGGGCCCTCTTCCTTTGTTCATCCTCAGATTCAGGAGAGATGCCGCCTGCCTTGTGGTGCCCAGTAACAGTTGGGAGATGAGGCCAGGGCCAGGGTTTGGGCTCTGAGGCCCCTGCCCTCCCTATCGTGTGTGTGTGTGTGTGTGTGTGTGTGAGTGTGTGTGTGTTGGGTGGGAAGGGGGCGATGGGGCCAGCCAAGGTCCTGAGAGGTTAGAATTGCAGGAAGGTCAGTGTCTCAAGCCCCCTCAGAGCGGAAACTGCAAACAAAGTGTTGTTTCCTAAAAGCAGGAAACCCCTGAGCCTCTGAGTTTCTTGACAGCAGTGTGGTCCTGGCTGATTTAGTGTAGCCAGCCCAGCCAGCCCCCAGAGCAGAGAGAAGGAGCGAGGAGAGCCCTGTCAGAGGCCCCTTCCCTCCTCAGGCTCCCTGGATCCTTAGTGCAGACAGCCTCGATTCTGGCTTTTCTCTGCACATGTGGGAAATCACCCCCACCCCCACCCGCTAGGAGCATGAGTCTAGACTTGGAAAGACCCTCAGAGGCCACTGGGTCCACATCTCCCTTGTCTTAGGATCAGGAAACTGAGGCCCAGCAGAGTACATAGTCACCCCACTAGGATGTGGCAAAGCAAGATTCGCACCCAGCCCCAATGCACCACACTTTCTCCAGGTCAGGAGCCCTGCCTTATTTCACTGTGCTCCTCAGTGCTCCCAGAATCTCAGTGGAGGATTCTGACACTTGCAAAGACCTTTCAGTTCCAGGCTCTGGGAGCAGGGAGGGGCCTGAGAGGGCATCTAGTCCCAGCTGGATGTGACTGTGTGCCCCAGCTTAGAGACTTCCAGTGAGGGGAAGTGTCCCACACTGGGACAGCTCTCAGAAGGGAAAGGTCCCAGCATCCAGCCTCAATGGACCTCTTTGCACTGGATTGATTGATTTCCACCCCCACCCCACCACGCTCCTGGTTCTGCCCCCTGGGACCTCCCTCCATACAGCATCCTTTTAAATCCCCAAAGACCCCTCTCAGGTCTTCCTCTTCTCCAGGATTTCTTCCATGCTGATGGCATTCCTGAACTCCTGTGGTCTGGTGGGGGTGAACCCCATTGCTAGGACGGCCAGGCCTCCCCTCGCCAGAGCTGCACACTGGCCAGCTCCTGCTCAGCCACACAGGCTTCAGAGAGGCATCTGCTGGCTTGGACTCTCCCCTCGAATCCAGAGGCCCAGGAGTGGCCACAGACCTAGGCTGGGGTCAGGCCAGGGGTGGGGTCCAAGGAATGGAGTCTCCACAGTTGCAGTCCCTCAGCTTGCTCTCCCAACTGCAGGGGGGACTCAACGGGAGAGCCCTGGGCCGGGCTCAGGAGAGCTGGGCCTCTGGGCCTCAGTTTCCTCATCTGTAAAATAGCCTAAATAACCACTACATCCCAGAAGCGTCCTGAGGGTCAGCAGGGACAGGTAGAAAGTATGGAAGCAGCAACCAGGCCACAGGAGGGAGGAGAGGAGGCCACTTACCCTCAAGGCCCAATGCCAGTCGCCAGCCACCTGCTTCACACTTGACCCAGTGATGTAGCCCAGACCACTGAAAAACGAGATGTGGCGGGGGATGATAGGAGAGGATGGGATGAGAGGAAGGAGGAGGAAGGTGGGAGGAGGGAGGTGGGGGGTAGGGGATGGGAGACACTAGTTCACAACCAAGAAGAGTCCTTCCCCACCCGAAGCTCACAGACGCTGAACATAAGATGCCCTCGGGGGCACTGGAAGGAGAGCAGGGGCCTGTTCTGACCCCAAATGTACAGTCAAAAGAATGTGCCTGGTCCCTTCTCTATGGAGAGTTGTTTCCAAATCCTCCCCCTGGAGCCTTTTGGGAGAAAAGGGACCCTGGGCAGCCACTGTCCCCAGGGAGGTGAAGTCGGGAGGCAGGTCCCTGAATTAGGTCTGTGGGACCTTCCCTTCCCAAGCTGCCCATCATCCTTGGCAAATGAAAAGCATGATGCAGTTCGGGGTCACTGTCTGGCCACTTGGGCCATTCTCAGGGCCCCCTCCCCCAGGCTGCAGTGGCACATGGCCTGCTTCAGCCAGAGCCCAGCAGGGGAGGGGGCCTTCCTACCTCCCTAGGGGGATGGCAAAGTAGAAAATAGACAACATGAGGGTCCGTGTATTCTTGTTGAAGAGGTCGCCGATGATAGTGGGCGCGATGGTGGAGTAGCTGGCTTCTCCAATTCCGACCAAGCCTCTGGAGAGAACCAGGAGCCAGAAATACTGCAGGGACAGACAGGGGAAAGGCCATCAGGAGAGATGTTTGGGCACCTGGGCCACTGTGGGCCTGGCCAGAGCCCCAGCAAGAGGCAGGGGTTCTGTTGACCCCCAGGATCCTCTGGGGCCTCCCAGAGGGACCTGACCCAAGACTGCATGTGAACTGGCCAAAGGCTCCCTCACACCCCTAGGTGATGCTTACAGAGCAAAGATATGGCCAGTGAGATTGGCCTGACCCAGCTCCTGGGGAGCAGCAGTGAGGGCCCCTTCCCCCAGCCTCCTGCTCTCCAGCCTGGCCCCCAATGCCAGACTTGAAGGCTATATCTGAGAACTGAGGCTGGAGAAGAGCCCCTCAGTCCTCCATGAAGCTTCCCTCCCACTTCCCAAGCCCTGCCAGGTCTGTTCCATGCCAGGGGGGTGCCAGAGCCGCCCTTCTCCTTGTCGTCACTGCCGCAGGCTCAGGGGATCAAGGAGGGGCTCGCAGGGGGGAGGTTGTGCCTGATTTATCCTCCCCCAGGAGTCCCTCTTCTGGCCAAGTTCTATGAGAGACCCAGGATAGAAGAGGGTGCAAGCACCTACTATGTGCTGGGAACTGGGCCGACCTCACATGATCCTTACAACTACCTGGCAGGGAGATTTTTTTTTACATTTTGAGGAAACCGAGGCAGACTTGCTAGCTAGTTAGTATCTGAAGCTGGATTAGAACACAGACCTAGCACTCTGTCCACTGTGCTACCTTGATGTCTAAGAGTGGGATGTGGGCTTGGCTGCTCACCTGCTGAACTGAAACAGTGAGACACTCGCCACTCCATTCCTCAAATAGGGAGAACTCTATGTAACTCCTCCCCCCTCACACTGGTCCTTGCCAAGTGTCCTGTGCCAGTCTAGCTCACATGCCCACCCACAGTCCCAGCCTTGGTACTGGGGCTTTGGGGTAGCATCCTGGGCTCACTTGCACCAGGCAGCTCTTAGCCTAATTTATTATGTTATCAACAAACTACCAAGTGGTTCATCCACCCTTCAGCTACTGATAATTGACCCAAATCTGTGGAGAGGAAAGAAAGACCTAATTAGATCTTTGTCCTTGCAATGAAACAGATAGCAGTGGGTTTGATGAGGGAGGCTGGTTAGTGAGCTGCAGGCTAGGGAGGGAGGGGGAAGGGCAAAAGAGGCAAGAGAAATGGAGGGGGGACAGACAAGGGAGAGACAGAAGAGACAAAGGGGGGAGGGAGAGAAACAGGGAGACAGAGAGGAGGGACACAGAGAGAGACAGAGAGAAGAGACAGAGGGACAGAAGGGAGGGAGACAGAGAGGAGGGAGAGTGAGAGAGAGAGACAGAGAGATGAATAGAGGGGAGAAGGAGGGGGGAGAGAAAGAGAGACAGAAAGAAACAGAGAGGAGAGACAGAGGGGAGAGAGAGAGACAGAAAGACAGAGAGATACAGAGACAGAAAGAGGCAGCAAGAGACAGAGACAGACAGAGAACAGGGAGAGAAAGACAGAGACACAAAGAAGTACAGAGAAACAGAGGAGAGACACAGAGACAGAGAGAGGGGGGAGAGACAGAGGAGGGGGGAAAGACATAGAGAAAGAGAGACAGAGAGAAAGACAGAGACAGAGAGACAGAGAGAGGGGAGAAAAAGACAGAGGGGAGAGACAGAGACAGAGAGAAACAGAGGAGAGAGACAGAGAGGGGAGAGATATGGAGAAAGAGAGACAGAGACAGACAGACAGACAGACAGACAGAAACAGAGAGACAAAGAGAGGGGAGAGACAAAGAGGAGAGACAGAGACACACACACACAGAGAGAGAGAGAGAGAGAGAGAGAGAGAGAGAGAGAGAGAGAGAGAGAGAGAGAGAGAGAGAGAGAGAGAGAGAGCTTGAGCACCTCGTGCCTCCCTGCTCTGGTTCTAATGAGCTTAGGAGTGACTGATGCAAGGAGATCATGTCCTGGGCAGCCCCTAATCTGCCCAAGCATGCCCTGGGCTCCAGCCAGGGGTGTCAGGTGATACCAACTAGGGGGTCCTGGTGGGGGCCCTCGTGGAGTCAGCGGCCCAGGAAGGGGCCCTCCTCCACATCAAGAAAGGGAGGGGGTCTGCGCTGGAGAGGAGGCCTCAGTGCTGATGGGGGAATGCTCTGCAGGCCAGACAACTCAGGGAGAAGAGATTTTCCCCCCACCACAACACGGAGCACCCCCCGACCCCTCCCCCCCCACCCCAGCTCCTGCTCCTGGCCCAGGGTCTGCCTTAGCTGAAGGCCGGTTGAGGCCTGGGCTCCTTGCTGCAGGCATTGGGGGAAGCCTCCACATCCCCTAAGATCCACCATCTGGGCAGATGCAGCACCCCTGCCAGCTCCAGGGGCCCCCTTCTTCCTCCCCACACCATGCCTACCAGCTCCCCATCATCCTCCAACATGGCCACCACACCCCTCTCTCCCTTCCCCCCCACACTCTCCTGTGGGGCCACCTGCCTTGTTCTCCCTTCTGGCTCAGTCTGCAAACCCAGGAGGGGTCAGAAGTCCTCTGGGATCACCTACGACTGGAGAAGGGAGTGAGGCTGATGTCTTGGTGCAGTCTGCTCCCTTCGAGCTGATTCACACATTTGTCCTCCTCAAGGACTAAGGACAAACAGGCAGACCATTCTGCCACTGCTAGTGAGATCCATGTCCCTAGGGTGTCCACACAGCCTAGAGCATGGGGCTTCACTCACTAGCTGTGGGACCTTGGCAAGTCACTTCACCCGTCTGCCTCAGTTTCCTCATCTGTATAAAGGGAGAGTGAGAGCTACTCCCTCTCAGATACCACATGGAGAGGGGTCTGCAAACCTGAAAGCCTCCCCCTTGTCCCAGGGCCCCCAGCTCTGCAGGTCCCTCCCAGCTGGTATGGGCTTTCTGTGAAGTGTGTCCTGGAAAGTCATTCTCAGAGAACACCTCTCAACGCCCTCGTCTCCTCCACCCAGACTGGGCACCTCCTAGCAAAGGATCCATCTGGACCATGGAGACTCTGCTTTCTGATACCCACCTCCCCCACACTCCCCCTGCTGTTCCTGCCAAGCCCTCTCTTGTGTCTTGATTCTTCTATGACAGTCTGGCTTCCCTGGGCCCTATACCCAGCCTCAACCACACCATTTGTCCCCTGAATATCTCCTCTTGGTCCTGCCCACTGTTCCTTCATCCCCACCCCTAATGAGGGGTAACACCCAGCAGGGAATTTCTGTTCCTGCTTCAGCACAATTCTGTCCCCAAAGTCGATGTTGGTGGAAGGAAGGAAGGAAGGAAGGAAGGAAGGAAGGAAGGAAGGAAGGAAGGAAGGAAGGAAGGAAAGAAGGAAGGGAGGAAGGAAGGAGCCCTTTGGGTTGAGTCTGGGAGGGCATTAATCCCAGCTTGCTTTGAGTTCAAGGCTCTGGGGTCTAGTAGACAGCTTCTCCTATGGGCTGGGGACCAGACTGGGCACCAAGTACAAGAACCGGACGGCCTCTGCCCTGGCATTTAAACTTGGCCAAGACTGGGCAGGGGGAGAGATTCTAAGGAAGGGAAAGGGAGGACAGCATTCCCAGTAGGAGCCTGTCCAGGGTGGAGGGAGAGTCTAACACCGGTTCAGTTTGGCTGAAGTGCTCCAATGTGGGATGGGAGTTGGAAAGGAAAGGGCTTCCAATGGCAAACTGAGGAACTGGGGTTTGCCCCTAAGGGTAACAGGGAGCCACTAGCCTGAGCTGGAGAGAAATGTGGGATTTTGCAAAGTCCCTGTGGCAGTTGTAGGGAGGTGGGAGAGTTGCGGCCACCCCTCCCCCCCAGATACTGCAATAGTCTGGTGATGGGGGGGACGGCGGCCACAGTGTGAAGAATTGACCCCCCGGGCTGCAGCCTGACCATGGGGGTCCCCCATGCCCCAGCACCTCCTCAAGGCCCCCAGGGCCGCCATCTTTGTCAGTGGGCAGAGCTCCCCCTCAGAGGTCACAGCTCCCCAAAGGACTGACGTCACCATCACCCTCCCACCCTCGCGAGATGCCGTGTGGGAGCCAAGTGATGTGTAAACTGTTAGGTTTTCTAAAAATGGGTGGCATTGGTCTGAACTCTGCTCAGGATGGCACAAAATACACTGGAGGAAAGGGGGCAGGGCAAAGGAGGTGCCTGTGGGGTGGACAGGTGTCTTGGGGTGTCTGGGGAGACTTGCAGGGAAGGAAGACTAGGGTTATTCTACCTGGCCCCATGAAGAAGGACCCCATAGACCATTTCGGCTCATGGAGGGACACCTCTTTACTTAACTGAACTCTCAGCAAAGGGAGATGGGTGGTCTCGAAGTAGTGAGCTCCCCTTCCTGGGAACTGCTCCAGGAGGAGGAGGAGGGAAAGGAAGAGGAGGAGGAAGGGGGAGAAGGAGGAGAGGGCTGACAGGCAGAGAGCACTGTGTGAGGCAGCCCAGTGAGGCCCAGAGGTCACAATGATCTGGGCAGGAGGGACCTGGCATGACTGGAATGAAGGGGGAACTCAGGGAAGCAGGAGGGGGAGAGAGATGACAGTGGAACCTTGAATGCCACAGAAGTCCATCCTAGCTTGCTTTTTCATAGACTCAGGAACACATGCCCAGAGCTGGGCTCTAAGTGGCACTGATTGGAGGGGCGGGGCTTGCAGCATCCCTCTGTGAAGAGCCACACCGATCCCTGGCCCAGAAGGGCCAGGCCCAGGCGCCAGGGCCATGCAACCCCTCTGGGCTCACAAAGGAGCTGCTTTGCCCAATCCCAGAAGAGGGGCCTTGTCCAACTGGGCCCAAGGGAGGAGGGCTGGGTCTGCCAGCTGTGATGGACGTGGGCCAGACCCTTTGAGGCAGATGGTGGTGGCTCTGGGGCCCTGGCCCAGCCCACCTCCTTCCTCCTCTTCTCCCTCTCCCCCATCTCCTCTCTACTTTGGATTCTCTCTAAGATGTGTGCTCCCTCCATCCTCCCTGCTTCTGGTCCGCCGTTCCCTCCCATACTGGGGCCTCACACACCATGACCCCCTCACTGGACCCAGGCCTTGGGCCAAGCCAGGAGCCAGCCTGGACCCTGGGAGCCTGAGTGGCAGAGGGCAAATGAAGCCAGTATGGACGGCAGCTGCCTGGTTCCACCCAGAGGAGCTGCAGCCAGGTCTAGCCGGGGGCTTAGAAAATCATATAACCAGAGATGGGAATGGGGAGGGACCTGAGGGAGCAGCCTAGCCTCTGCCAGCACACTGCTGTGACCAGTAACAGCCAGTGACAGGGAGTTCACTACTGCTGATAAGGCAACACAGAGTGAGGAAAAGTCACCTGTCCTGATTTACCTCCCAGTAAAATTCTGCCTCCAGTTCCCCACCTCTAGTCCTTGCCTAAGGGAAGCTCTTAAGACTCCCAGCTTTTCTTTCTGTGAGGGCCCTCAACTCATGCTCCCAGTGAGCTGGGAATTCCCCTCTTGACTTGGCAGGGGAATCCCAGGGAGGGGGGACCCCGACCTCCCATCTTGGCCTGCCCCCACCAAGGGCCAATCCCAACCTTCCTGCCTCCTTCTCCTCTAGTAGCTAAGCCCTGCCCTTGTAGGGGGAGGAAGCATGGGAGGTGGGGAGGGCATCTATATTTAAATTTCAGCTCTGCTTCTGGCCTGTTGGCAATTCTCTTAGTGACCCTCATCTCCTCTTTGCAAAAGGGGGCCTAAGGCCCAGCCCTTGGGGCAGCAGGGGCCTGGGCTCAAAGCAGGGAACCCTGACAGGGTGCAGAAAGAGCCATGGAGCCTGCCAGGGCCTCCCCCAAAGGCTCCCTCTACCCCGTGCACACGTGCCCAGGCACACATGCACTCACACATGGAGTACATCCAAGCACACTCATGCACACATGAACATATCCAGGCACACACATGTACACATACATCCAAGCACACCTAGGCACACACATCCCATCCTCCTGGACTCTCAGGCACAGAACAGGGCCCTTCCTGGAGAAGGGGCACATGGGGGGCTGTCCTTTGGAGGAGGGCCAACTCTTATTCTGCTGGGCCCCAGGCATTGTGATGTGAGGGCCAGGATGCTTGACCCCGTCCCTGCCCAGGCCTCACCTGCTGTGTAATGAAGGAGCTGGAGAAGGTAACCGCAGACCAGAAGAAGATGCCACAGCTCAGGATGACCTTCCTGTTAAAGCGGTCACCCAGGTACCCAAAAATGGGGGCTGCCACCATGAAACTACAGATGAACACTGTAGAGAGAGAACAGACAGTGAGATGGGAAGAGGGGCTGAGGTTAGGGAGTCTGCCAGATTGGTTTGTGGGGGCAAGGACACTTGGGGAGAGGGGCCCCCAAGGCCAGCTTGCCTTTCCTAGCCTAGCAGAACATTCCCCAGAGGGCAAGAAGGCCCGAGGGGGCACTTGGTGCTACCCTGATTTGCCTGAGAACCTCATTTCATCTGCACCAACCCCAGGGCATGCCAGGAAGCCAGGCAGCCAAGATAACTTGTGGCCAAGGACAAGGCCCTGGGGGCAGATAGGTCCAGGGCCATCATCCCCATTTCACTGGTGAGCCAGTGGAGGCCCAGCAAGGTCAGGGACCTGTTTGAGGTCACAGCACTCACTGACAGAGCAAGGACTGAACCCAAGGCTCTCCTGCTCCTGCCTGCAAGACAGGCCTCAGGGGCCTGGCAGCCAGGCTGGACCCGGGTTCAAGGCTGCTCCATATGCACCGCTCATCGGGAGACCTCTGACTCTCATTTCAGGGAGATCTGCAGCTGAGCTCCTGTCTAAAGCTGCCATGGTTGTGACCTCGTGTCTCTGAACCACCTTGGGCCCCCTCAGCACCTTCTGGGCCCCTAGCAGACCCATCGCTCAGAGAAGATGAAGGAAGGTGGGGAGGGTTAAGTGACAGGAGCCCCTGAGTCAGCCAGGACCCTCCCACACAAGGAAGCTGATAGGAGGTGACCCAAGACTCAGTTTTCTTACCCCTTGCAAACCCCCAGGGACAGGAAAGAATAGGAGGAGGGGGGATGGGGAAGGGGAAGAGGGAAGGGAGGGAAAAGGGGGAGGAGGAAGCAGGGGGAGAAGGAGGGGGAGTGGAAAGAGGAGGAGAGGGGAGGAGGGCTAGACCAGCTCATCTGGAACAAAACCCTGATCCAAGGACCACAAAGACAGACATTGTCTGGGCTCCAGGTGACTTATTAACCAGGTGAAATGTGGACAGGGCAGGCCCCAACTCAAAGGAACGAGACCAAAGTCCAGAGCTGTGTGCTCTACCCACCATGCTTTACTGCCCCATATCTGCCTTAAGGATGCTTCCCCCTCTGAGCAAGTAAATGTGTCTTGTCAAGAGGTCAGGGTGGGGGAATCTGTTCCCTGTCCAGGATCACTGAGGCACCACTGAGGGGCACACAGGCATCCCCTTCCTGGGCTGGAGCTTATCTGCCTACCCAGCCCAGCCTTTATTGGCAAGGCCAGGCCAGGAGCCCTTGGCGCGCATCCTTGTGTGTGCAGGGCACTGTGGAGGATGCAGCCCGAATTGCTGAGGATGTGATAGCAAGGGCAGAGACCAGATCCTCCCAAAGCTTGATCTGTGCTGATGAGGGTGATGCCTCTTTTCCAGGGAGTCCTCAGCCAGGCCCCCTTTAACCATAAGGTAGAACCACGCTCCTCTTCCTCACCTGCTGGCTGACGGGCCCAGCCAGACACCCTGATGCCCTTCGGAAAGGGTTAGGGAGACTCACTCCTTGGAGCAGGTGGGGGGACCAGATGGTGGGCAGCAGCCTATCAGAGGAATCCAGCTCACTGGCCTCATGTGGTTCATGACCCAGAAGTGCAGTCAGGCAGCAAAGCCCACCCCCCCCCCCAAGCTCTGATGGCCCTCTGGCTAGTGGGCGGCAGCAGCCACGGGCGGAGGGGGTGAGAAGAGTAGTCTGCTACAGATCTAGCCACATGTCTGGGGGGAGGGATGGTGGCAGACAGCAGCAGGGGCATGACCAGGCAGAAAGGGTATCTTGCCTGACCATCCCCTCCCTTCCACTCCTATTTGAGGTGGCCAGTCTTTTCCTGCCCCACCTAGAAGCAGAGGTGTTTTGAGAGCCGGCCTGGAGCAATCATCCCTGGCAAATCCAGGAGAGAAGCCACCCTCCCCCTGCTTCCCCTTGGCATTCTGGGTCAGAGAGGAGGGAGCCAGGCAAAAGTGTGCCAGGAGCAGGGGCCCAATACCAAAGGCCTCCAACGACAAGGCTGAAGGAAACAGCCTCAGAGGGGCAGGCCTGGGATTGGGGGTGAGGTCCCAACTGCCACTCACTCTGTGGGGTATTGTGGGCAAGCAATGGCCTCAGTCTCCTCCTCTCTAGATGAGAGGGTTGGGACCCTTTGTCATCCTATCACAAAGAGTGGCATCTCTGCCTCCTTATCTGACACCCTAGACAAGGGGCCACTGGCCTCTGTTTGGTGCCCTTGGACAGGGCGCACCCCCTGCCTCCATCTCCCCAGGAACCTACTCTGGGTAGGGATAACTCAGCTGCATTCAAACTGAATTCAGCCAAGCACTGAGCCCCAACTATGGTGGGATTTAAGCCTCGGGCTATGGGGAGGGAGAGGGGGATGCAAGAAGAGAGAAGGAAAGGAGGGGGGAGGGGGGAGAGGGTAGAGGGTGAGAAGGAAGGAGGAGGGGAGGCGGAGACAGAGGGAGATATCAAGAGACAGAAAGGAGGAGGGGAAATCCAAATAGTGGCAGAGATCGGGGGTGGGGGTGGGGGTGGGTGTGGTAGCTGTCCCTGATAAATCCCTGTTGACTTGTCTCTTCCATGAGACATTTGACAGTGGCTCACAGGGACCCCGTCCCCCATTCTTGTCTTTCTCAAACAACCAATAAGCATTTATTAAACACCTACTGTGTGCCAGGAGCTCTGCCCGGGGCTGGGGGCCCCATGGACCCATGCTGGCACACACCAGGTTTGTAAAGCACCTTCTCACCGGGATGATCTCCCTTGATTCTCACAAACACCTCCATGGGAGGGAGGTACAATCCTTATTCCCATTTTGCAGATGAAGCTGGTTCCCTGACTTGCCCTGCAGGTCCTCAGGGGTTCACAAAGACAAAATCCTGGCCTGAAGGAGCTTTCCTTCTTCCAGACTTGAACTCGGGTCCTCCTGGCCTGTCCTGGGTCCCATGGGCCTCCTTGGCACCAACCACTGGGCCACCTAGTCTCTAGTAGGCTGAGGTTTCCAAGACCCTCCCGTCACCAAAGCCACTTTGGAGCAGGAACCTGGGCACAGAGAGGCTCCACCCCTTGCCCCAAATCACACCCCCTCCCCCCAAGACATCTCCCTCCCTGACATATTTCACCAGCACTTTGGTGCTCTGGAACTTGTTTCTGTGAACTTAAGTTCAGAGCAGGGGGATCCATTTCATAAATGTGAAGACAGAGGCTAGGGGGTGAAGCAGCACTGTGCTCCTCTCCCTGGCCCCCTCCGACTCTCCCAGCTGTCCCCTCCTCCAGCTTTGTTTTCTCAGAACCCTTTCCTGACATCCTTCCCCCAGCTCCCAGCCGACCTTCCACAAGGAACGGATTTCCCACCATCACCCAACATGGTTCTCAGCGGGGGCCCTCCCTGTGCTGGCTGAGCTGGACATTCAGATTTCCGGGATATCCTGCCTCCGGATGCAAGGGAACCCCAATGAGGCCAGCAGGGCGGCCAGCAGGGCTGGGGGACCCCTTGGGACACAGGGTTCTGCTCCCTGCCAAGGCCACTGGCATGGCTGCCCCCTCCTCCAGGCGCCTAGGCAGGGCACTCTGCCATCCCCTGCTGACTCCCTTGGACCAGCCAGGCCTGGGAGTCCCATCTCCCCTACTCTGCACAGTGTGAGGGGAAGGCTTTACGCCTCTGTCCACTAAATCGACCTGGTTTGCTTGGGCCTAGATAGCAGGAAGGGGCCTGGAGATGAAGAGTCCAGCTCCCTCATTTTATAGTAGAGGAAACTGAGGCCAAAGAAAGGGCAGGAAGGGCTGGGGACCAGGGTCACACCATGAGTCCTTCAGAAGTGTCTGCTCCCTGGGCCTTGAATCTGATGTCCTTGCTGGTCTGGGGTCAGCCACAACCTGAAGACAGAGGTAGTCCAATGCAGGACCTCAGGTTTTGGTTGGAAAGCCCAGTGGGGTCCCTCTGATGACCCCTGCAAACTGTGGGACAAACAGGCCAGACAAGCTCAGGAGAAGGTCTCACAGGAGCTGGGACAGGTCAGCTGAAGTGGTGACAGGCCACCAGACCCCACACAGGCTGGGATAGAAACCTGGCAGGAGAGGGTGGGGCTCTCTCAGTTCCTGAGCTGATGACATGGGTTAGCCTGAGGGGGGTGGGGAGGGGGAGACTTGGAAAGACAGGAGCTATTGAGGCTTTGCAAAGCCCTCATCCCAACTGAGACCTGACAGCTAGAACGACTCAGGCCCATGATCCCATTTCACAGATGAGAGGGGAGCTAGTGTGGGTGCTGCCCAGATCTGGGCCTGACAAGGGACAAGGGTGGTGGCTGTGGGCAGCTTCCATGCCCAAGTCTCCCAAGCTGCCGCTTCCAGGCCCTAAGCCAGGGATGTGGCCCATCCCCTCCTCGCACCCAGGGGTATTTTTAAAGTCCAGACTCAGTCCCCCAGAAACCACAGGGTCATTTAGGAAAGGTCTGGCCACCTCCTGGCCCCCACACCTTCAGCTTGGTTTCCTTGTGGGCAGATCCATATATATATATATATATATATATATATATATGGCCTCAATCTCAGCCCCTCCTGCCACCCCCAGAGAAGGAACCAGGCCAAAAAATGGGGTAAAAATAGGATCAGACCCAAGCCAAGTAAGGTTCCGTCAATGTTCACAACCACACAGGACAGCCATCAAGACGTTCTACCTCCTCCTCCCTCTCAGGCACCATGGGCTGCCAGGACCTCCCTTTACTTTCTGCTCTCCTGCCTCTTCCCTCCCCCGCCCCAAAGGCCAGCTGAGGGCAGGGTCTGCTTTGTCTTTTTATTTTTCTTAGCAAGTATTTCTTTCTCAATTCAATACACTTATGAAGCACCCATTTTATACCAGGCAACCCTGGGAGGCTGTGCGGCTGTTACTCTCATTTTACAGTTGAGGAAACTGAGGCAGCTAATGACTTGCTTAGGGTCACACAGCCAGTAAATATCTGAAGCCACATTCAAATTCAGGATCAGCTCTAGCCACTGCACCATCAGCTGCCTGCCGTGGAGTGGAGGAAAAGCAGATGGCACCTGCTGGGCCAAGCCCAGGCCAAAGGAGATCCTCTACAAGGAGCAAATGACTCTCCTGGCACCTGCTGGGCCTAGCCCAGGCCAAAGGAGATCCTCTACAAGGAGCAAATGACTCTCCTGGCACCTGCTGGGCCTAGCCCAGGCCAAAGGAGATCCTCTACAAGGAGCAAATGACTCTCCTGGCACCTGCTGGGCCTAGCCCAGGCCAAAGGAGATCCTCTACAAGGAGCAAATGCCTCTCCTGGTACCTGCACTTTGGGAGATGGCAGAAGTCACCTCATTCCTGAATGAGACTGCCCCACTCTCTCTGGGGAGGGGGAGGCCCGGAGGTCAACACAGAGGGACTTCCCCTCCTGTCCCAGGACCCACGGGGTATGTGTGTGTGGGGGGGTGACAGCTGGCCAGAACCTGAGGCCACGCTTGCGCTCCTTCCAGAACCACAGCCCATGGCAAAGGGAAGCTGGCAAAGGCAGCTCAACCTTCCTGCCTTGGGTCCCCACCTGTTTCTGCTTTCCCCAGAGCTGCTGGCCTGCCTGTCTGCCTGCTGGGTCTCCTGCCTGCATGGCAGCTGCCGACTTGGATAAGCCTTTTGATCTGGGCGTGGGCAACCTTTGGTTGATGCCTGAAGCCCTGCTTAGAGCATATCAGGCCTAAGGAGAGACAGACAAGGAGACTCGATCAAGGAGATTAAGGGGCTGGCCCCAGCGTACCAGTTAGTCAGGGCCCCGAACAGGCTGGTCTGCCTGCCCAGCAGCCCAGCTGGGTGTATGGGGGTTGTCCCTGGCCTCCAAAGGGGCTGGGGTGGCAGCAGCCACTGCCTCAGGGCAAGAATTACCAAGTTCAGGTCATACCAGGAATAGGACGCCCTCTCCTCCACACTACTGTCATGTGGGGTCATCCACACTGGCCTTGGTCACCTTGGAGAGCTCCTGGTTAAGCTGCTCTTCTGTAAACCGAGTCAGACCTGCCTTCCTGTGACTGGGCCTGCTGCCTGTGACTGAGCCTAGAAATGCTAGGCCTTCTACCACTTCTCAGCCCTTGGAAGATTGAAAGTCATCTCTCACGTCCTCCTGAGAACATTTCCTGCAGGCTGAACATCCCCAGCTGTTACAGCTGGTCCCTAAGAAACCTGGCCTCCCTCTGCAGCCTGCGCACCTCCATGCAATATGACTCACCCTCCCCCCAAGTGTGCCACCCTACAGGGCTCTTAGGGGGATGGATCAAGCATGTGAAGCTCGGGCAGAGAGTCCACTGTGGTCTGCCATTACTGCTGTCATTCTTTGGCAGTCTTCCAATCCTCTGTCCCCCCTTGTTGGCTTTTCCAAGGGTCTCCCTGGGTCACCAATGACCTTCCTAAATGGGTCCTCAGAATCAGCTCCATTCTCCCCTCCAATGTGCTCCCAGAGGGGCCTCTCACCAACATCTGGGAAGTCTACTCCACAGCCTCATTTGCATCAAAGACCTCACCCATAAAACCCCATAAACCATTGTCTGCCACATCTCTCACCCTTGAGCACTGCCTCAGAATTCTACATCAATCCCCATCAAGGGTCCTCTCATTACTGCTGGATCTGAATCATTCTGGTCTTTGACAGTTCCAACATCCATTGGTCAGTGCCTTTGTCCAAGTCACTAACAACGGCCAAGGACAGATATCTGCGCCTCTACCATCCATCAGTCACCCATGATGGAGTTCAGTCACTTAGCCAGCCTGTCATCCAGTCCATAAGGATAATCCAGAGGCTCTCAAACGCCTTGGTGAAACCCCAGTGTCCTCACAGCCCTACTGTGTGCTGCTAGCGACTTTGTGAAAGACATGATGTATTCTTTGGTCACCCATGCTGGTTCACAGGGATCACCGATTTCTTTTGTCATTCCATCTTTTCTCTTCTTTGGTATCATTGAGAGTCCCCCCCCCCCCCCAATTGCCTCCATTCCTCAGTTTTTTCCCAGGCCTACACTGTTCTCTTTTCCCTCACTTCACCCCTTGGTAAATCAGTTCAACTCAACAGTGCCCTCAAGTCCTTTCCTTCTTTGCTTGTCATAGGGCTAATGTTGTCTCACCAACATCTGGATGCCTTCCAACATCTGCCTCCCTTCACCCCCAGTCACCCACAGCAGAGCAGAAATGGAGAAAATCACCAAACAGTCCTGGCGGGGCCACTAAACATGGGTGTTTCCTCATCTCCACTGGCCCTTCCTGCAGGGTGGTGATCTCCCATTCAAACCTCCTCTCCTCCAACCTTTTCTGGCAGCAGGGGCCTTCTGAGTCAGCCCAGACAGCACACCCCCATTTCTTTGTGCTCATTTTAACTGAAAAATGGAGGCCATTCTCCCCAAAGCTCCTTCACCTCCTCCCTTGTCTGTCAGGATTACTCCCTGGTCCCCATCACCTCCTTCACTTCTAGTCTGATGAATTCTGCACGTCCCTTGCAGTGGTGTGCTGGTAAACGTTCTAGCCACTGGTCCTCCAGAAAAACTGATGTGGACAGGACTCATTCTTTAGGTTAACCTGCATCCTTGGCATCCTGTCCCATCCCTTTCTAAAGGCTAGACTAGGGCCCAGCACATTCCCCCAGGCCAGATGTCTGCATCCTGATTTTGCCCCATTTTCCACTCATGGCCCAGATCAAATCAGGTCCCTGGTCTAGATAGCCTGAGGAACAATACATCAAGCTCCACAGGTGTTTGTGGATTTCCAGGTACAAATGCTCAGCTGCACTTGACTCTGAGTCGGCACAGGCTGGCTGCAACGCTGCCCTGGCTTTATTCCATCCCCATGTCCATCTTCTTGAGAACACTGCTCCCAAGATCATCTCTCCCTCTCTAATATTCAGTATCTCTCTGCTACCTTGCTTCCCTGCTGCCTAACCCTTCCATACTCTGGGCCTGTGGAGAGAGAGAGAGGAGGGGAGGGAAAGAGGGGGGAGGAGAGAAACAGACAGAAAGTGGTCTTCTGCCAATAGCCCATAGGGCAGTCGAAGTTCTGTCACCACTCTCTCTGACTCCCTCTATGCCATGCACCTCTTCTGGCTGGCCAGTCTGAAGTACATTCTCTCACCTTTGATTCCCACCCCAGCACTACCCATGAAGATTCTCAATTTGGCACCAGAAACAGAACTTCTGTGCGCACCAAGGCAATCCCCCAATGACCCCCTCCATCTAATCTGTTGCTTCTAAACAAGGCATAGCCCCCAACATCTCCCCACTAATCCCAAGCAAGGCTGTTCTTTCCACCATGGTCTCATTACCTCCTCAGGCAGAGCCCTGGGCTCCCAGCATTCAGCTACCTTTTGTGTACAGACTTCAGGGCCAGGATGCACCATCCCCATCTTCTGACCATAACTTGCCTCAAAACCTATCTCTCACTTTCCCTGGCATGAACCCTCATCTCCAGCCAGGTTGGTTTCCCTAAACACACTCAGCTCCTTTTCTCAAAGTGTCCCAAGTTTCCTCCCAGTTGGACCCCCCTTATTCTTCACTGCCCCCTCTCTGCCTACCTAAAGCCTCTCCATCCTCCCAGGCCCAGCTAACATCCCTTTCTCTAACCCCCACAGGGGAGCCAGGGCCAAGGTCATTGCCCACGGTCATTCACTTGGTGAGTCAGTAGCTGCCAGGACTGTGCCACCTGACCGTAGGCTGCCAGACAGGGAGGGCTGAAGTAGCAGGGGCGGGGATGTGTCACGGGTGGTTTGGAGGTCCTCGCCCTAACCCTGGGCAGTCATTGGGAGAGTTTGGCACCCTGTACTGTCCTCATTAGTCTCATTAGCTAATTAACCCGTTGCAGAATTGGAGACAGGCAGGCAGGGAAGCTGGACCACCTGACCCTGTCAGGCAAACCTCAGATCTGGTGGATGCTGCCACCTGCTTTCCCCGGCAGGCTTGCTCTCCTCCTCTATCCCAGAGGGACCCAGCTTCCTGGGTCCTGCCTTGAACCTGTGCCAGACAGACCAGGGCTGGGCCCTAGGCAGTTGTCTGGGTGGAAGCCACTGGCTGATGAGGCCCACAGGATGTTACCTAACTCTGATTAGCCAACAGGGTGATGGGGCCCCACCCCAGCTGGCTGGCCCCTGACTCTCCTTAGGAACAGAGGACACAAACATCGGCCAGTTGTCAGGTGGCTCTGGTCCACACACTGCTCAGGAAATGTGTGTGTTGGTCACCATATGACCTTGGGCCAGTCCCTTCCTCTGTCCTGGCTGCCCCAGAACATTTAGGGTTATGGTACAGCCCGGGGCTGAGCTCGGATTCCTAAATTTCTTCCATTCCCATCTGGCTCTCTGGAGTCCTCCGCTCTTTCCTGACCCCCTCTTCTGCAGCCAGGGAAGCTTTCCACTCCAGTCTCCCCTCTGCCCAAATCCAGGGCTCAGGCACCAGGTCTGGGCCTGTGGTTGTCTTCCCTGCAGTTCTGCCTCCAGCAACTCAAAGGAAAGACAGAAGAGGTTCCTCAGGTCAGCCAAGCAGACAGACAGACAGTAGGCCCCACGATGGAACTCAGAGCCTCCCCCAGGCCAAAGCAGGCCATAGGCAGTGAGTCAGGATTTCCCTGTTGCTGTGAGTTGAGAGGTCAGATCGAGGGCTGATCTGAAACCTGTTGGACCAGTTGGGGCCATTCCCAAGTGTGTGGGAGGGAGGGGAGGCCCCCTCCTGGCTCAGGCCTGCAGGAGGAAGAATTCGCACCTGAGGCAGCCTCCTTCCTAGGCTTCCTCCTGGTGCCTAAACCACAGAAGGGCTGAGCTAGCAGGGCACTGAGAGACCCTGGTGTCCACTGTTCCCAACCCTACTTTACAAACTAAAATAGAATTGAGATGCCTAGTGGCAAGCTCACCCCTGGGTCCAAGCTTTACAACATCACGCAAAGCCCCCTGGCTCTGTTTCAGCTCCCTGGCCTGGGGTCAGTGTCTCCCCTATGCTCAGATAGAGATTGGAATCCCAGACTCCCAGAAGTGGCAGAGCCCGGATAGGCCACCCAGCTTTCCAGGGACAGCTCTGGGACTGGAGAGTTGGTCCTGCCTGAACCTGAGGCTCCTGGTTCTGCTCTCCAGGCCCAGCACAAGGCACTGCTAAAGTGGCCAGATAACAGAAGCCTATGGGCTGCCTGCTCTCAGGGAGCTCCCACTAGGGAGCAGAGAACAGGATGTGCTGGGGCTCGGGGAGCATCTGCCAGGAGGCAAGAGCCCTTAGCTCCTGCCCGTCCCCCTCTCCACACCCCTAGAACAGTAGTCAAGAAAAGACTGGAGGCTACTCCCCACCCAATGTCCCCCTCCCCATAGAATGGAGGGTCCCAGAGGTCGGGGCCATTACCTGAAAACACACTGAGGTTGGCTGGAAGCTGGACACCGGCAGGGACAGGGCTGGACTTGGTTATCACTTCTGTTTGCCTTCCTAATTGGCTTATGTGACAAGCAGCTGGCGCTCCCCAGCGCCCAGGTGGGCCTGCCCACGCTGCCTCCTTCGGAGTCTGCTCGCCCCAGACTAAGCTGAGTGACCCTGGGCAAGTCACGAACCCAACCTGAGCCTTGGTTTTCTCATCTGTGTGCCGTCCTCTCAAGGTCAGGCCAAGGAAGATGTTTTGTGACCCACCAGAGTAGACAGCAGAGAGGTCAGAGCACCCTCAGAGGCCACTGAGTCTTCAGGTGTGGGAGGAGGGTCTTACCTGACTGGAGCAAGCCAGCCCCTCGGTCCTTGACTCCAAAGTGCTGCTGGATGTCCAGAAGGACACCTGGGGGAAAGGAAGAGGCAGAGGAGTATTGAGAGAGACATGGAGGCAGTCCCCCCCAGACCCCCCCACCCTGCAGCTCCCGCACCCCTCCTGCGCCCAGACAGCAGGATTTGGGACAGGTGGAGAGGGTGGGAGGGATTCAGGAAGCCCAAGCAAGGGGGCGGGGGAGGGAGCCTTGGAGTGGGCTAGAGGGACCAGTGATAACCTACATACAGCACCCCAGCCCTGCCCACTGGCCTAACTCCATTCACTGTGCTGTGGCTCCATGCCCTGCTGTGGCTGATGGGGGAGTGAGGGCAGGGGGAGTCTGGGGTAGGGAGGGTCTGAAGCAGCCAAGGAAGCCTTTCTGGAGGAGGAGATCTGGAGTAGGAGATCTGGAGTTGAGCCTGGGAAGGCCTAGAGGCTTGAGAGGCCTCCAATGCCAGGCTGAGTTGGGGGTGCTGAAGACTCAGGGCCTGGGACAGGGCAGGGTTGGAGGGTGGAGGGGGCAGATACAGCTACTCAGTCTCTACCCCACAAACATCACAGAAAGAGGAAAAAGCCCCATTGGTACAAGACTGTTGGTAGCTGCTTGTTTCACAGAGACACAGAACTGGAAACTGAAGGGGAAGGGGAGGGATGCCCATCAGCTGGGGAGTATCCAGGGAGCCCTGCTAGTGATGGCCACAGCTCGGGGCAGAGGTCAGGCACACTGCCATACTCTCTACACCCTCCTTCCACTGACCTTCCCAGTAGTTAGGACCACCTTCCCTCCAGGGTCACTAATCAGGCTGCCTCATCCTCACTGGGCAAGTCACTGAACCTCTGTTTGCCTCAGTTTCCTCAACCACTATTAGCATGTCACCTGCTTCCCCAGTGGTTGTGAGAATCACCAGGGATCACACTGTGAAGCACTTAGTAGGGTCCGGGCACAGGATGGATGTTTGCTTGTGCTATCATCCCTATCACAGCTCTGCATATCCCTTTGGAATGGAAGCTTTGGGAGGGCAGGCCTCAGCCTCCTTAGGGGGCCCGCTCTCACCTCCACCCTGGCCTCCTCCTCTGGGAGAGGGTAGGCTCAGCCCAAGCCCCAGCTGGTGGGGGGCAGGTTTGTCCCCCTTCCCACTGGACGGCCAGTGCCCAGCCAGAGCATGTAATCAACAAAAACTGGGTGTTGGGTAGCTTGGAATGGGGGGCAGCCCAGGAGAGCCCCCATGGGTGGCATGATTCACCTAAGCCTTCACCACCAGCCAGGTCCCTGGGAGGCCCAGGCCCAGGGAAGCCCAGGACCAGGTCACTAATCACTGGCCCCTTCCCACGGAGGCCTCCAGGGCTGCCAGCAGCCCTCCATGGGCCTGATGACCCTGATAAGGGAGGTGGTTGCTAACAGAACCAGTTTCCATGGTGAGCTGCTGCTGCAGCCGCTGGTGTTAAGGGAGCTGAAGAAAGGGAAGTGGATGGTGGAGCCCCCGGAGTGGCTCCCAAGGGAAGTCAGCCTTGTTGAATGGCTCTGGGAGCCTTGGCTCACTAGGAAGGAGGAGGAGAAGGTCAGGGGGCAGCCCAGGGCCGAGGCTGGGCCCAGTGACCCCATCCTGATCTGCAGGGGCCTTAGCCTCACTGTCCAGGCCCAAGAGAAAAAGCCTGCTGCTCATGAATCAACAGGGCCTGGGAAGCTGAGGCAAGGCTGGCTAGGCTGCCCACCAAGGCTCCCAGGGGTCACAGGCTGGCAGGAGGAAGAAGCTTCACAGAAGCAGAGTCATTTCCCTTCCAGATGACAGAGGTGCTGCCAAGAGAGGGAAGCCCTCAGGAGTCCTGCCTCCCACTCTGGCAGGGCCCAGGAGCATTCAAGAGCAATGCTTGGGACAGCTGTCCTTGTCACTCAGGGCCTACCAGATGACCCTCACACAACAGAAGTCCCTGGAGGATGAGCCTGAGGCCTCAGTGGACCGAGGTCTGTGCCTGGTCTTCCCTAGACCTTCAGATCCAGTGGGGGCAGCTCCCCTCCCCCTGAGTCCCAGCCTCAGACTCTCAGGGTTCTCTTGGAATCTTCCCTTTCTGTGGAATGACAAGACTCTCACTACAGCTCCCTACTAGCCTCCTTGCCTCAACTCAGATCTGCCTGGATGAGGAAGCTCGCTCATCCCTCTTCTGCTCAAGAGTCTTCTGTGGCTCCTCTGGCCTCCCAGATAAAGCTGATTCCTTTGCTTGGCCTTCCGAACCCTTCCTGGTGAGATCCCAGCTCGCCTCTCCTATCATCCATCCTGGAGAAAGACCCCACCCAGTCAAAGTGGGCAGATGCCTTGAGGCTCTCCTAACACCCCAGGCTCTCCCCAATAATCCTAAATGCTGCTGTCCTTCCCCTCCCCCTCCCCAAGCTTCTCTCCGGAGCTCCCCCTGAGCTCTCACGGTGGGAGAGCCTGATGACCTCCTGCTCTGCCCCCTATTACATGGGGAGCGCCCTTGAGGGCAGGGCCTGGGTCCCAAAAAACTTGGGATCTCACACACACACACACACACAGAGCAGGTGCTTCATATGGGTTTGTTGAAGTCAGATGATTCACATTCTCCAGACTGGTCAAACGAGGTCATTCTCATTCTCTAATTTTGTTTCCTAAATGGGTGCATTTCCTACCACCATGCATTTGCCCAGACCATCCCCCATGCCTGAACTAAGCTCCCCATTTCCTCTTTCTTCCACATGAAGTAACTCCCACCAGAAGCAGCTCCTCTCCTCCTTGGTCTCTCTCTGTCCCTCCTTGCAGCCCCACTCTCTGGGTATTTGTGTGGCCCCTAGACCCTTGACTCCTTGCTACTATTAGCACCTGGCCTATAGTTCATGGTGTCCAGTGAAACCCCAAGGCTCCAGGATAATCTCTGATGGCCTCCGCTCAGCCTTCAATCTTCCTGTATCCATCGGCTCTGCCTGAGGAAGGCAGTGTGGTGGTCAGGTACCCACTCCTTCTACAGGGAGACAAAGCCAGGGACACATGACTCTAGGGAGCTTACGAGACCTATTCCTTCTCTCCTCTCTCCCCGCAAAGCCCAGAGGTGGACAGAGTGTCCTTTGTGGAGGACAACCGGCAGGGGTTGGTGGGCAGGATGATGGGGGTGGCCAGGCTCTGCTCAGAGGCAGGAGGATGCCAGGGAAGCAGCTGTAAAAGGCACCTCTCAGACAAGCGGCAGCCACAAGGTGGTCAGCATGGGATGGGAGGCTGACCACCTGGGAAGCCCGCCAGGGCCCTGCCCCACACCTGCTCTGCATCTTCCCACACACCCACACACCCACACTCCCTTCCTCTGCTTGGGAGCCCATCCTGGGAGGGGGGATAGCCATCCCCAGTCTAGCGGGCTACAGACTTGCACCCACCACCTGCTCTGACTGCCCTGTGTCCAGACCTTCAGGGAGCACCAGGCATGCCAAGGAGACGAGTTATTTGGGAAGACCTAGATGCAGGGGCCAGTATAGGAAGCCCCCAGAGGAAGGGTGAGAAAGGCCGGCCAGGGCAGGAAGGAAAGGCAAGGGAGCCCCCTCTCCACCGCCATGACACCCAGCCCCAGGGAGGGGCAGAAGAGGCAGGACTGGGGCTCAAAGCTAGGTGCTCGGGATACCCCAGGCTGGCCCTATAGGCCCTCCCTCTTAGAAGGAGAAATGGGAAAACCGTGCCCATTAGCCTCAAATGCCAGCATAGGGAGCCTGGCATTCAAGGTTTTTTCAGTGTTCCTCTAGGCTCATCTCTTGTTCCCCCAAACAAGCTCTTGCCCAGCTCCAGGCTTTGTCCATACCCCTCTCCACCTGTGATGCCCTCCATGACTATATGACCCAGACAAGGCCCAGTTCAGGTGTCTTTTCTGGGCCCCACCTACTTCTGTGATCTGGAACCACATTCCGACCCCCCGCTGTAGCCCCACCTTCCCTGAGCAGGCTGGGTTTCAGCACCCTCCCCTTCCTACACACAGGAGCCTACTCTAGGCAGTTTGCTGAATTAACCAGCCCCTGATTGGCCAGCCCCAGAGCCCACTCAGAGCTGGGAAAAGGAGTGGGTTGGGCTGAGGCTAGAGGCATCCCCCACTGGCCCTGGACCAGGCTCAGTCACCTCCCTCTGTGGGGGAAAGGGCGCTGGTCCTCTGAATTATAGCTCTGCCAACCTCCGCAATCTGGGAGGAATGATGGTGGTGGGGAGCCAGGAGCAGGCCCCAGGCAGGAGGGCAGGCGTGCAGAATCAGCCTCAGCCACTGCCTTTTAACCCTAACTCTGCTTTATTTTTACCCCAGCAGCACCAAGGGCCTGTGGGCTGGCCACCCTTCGCTCCAGGCCTGTGCTTCAACTCACCAGGGAGAGCCTCCCCAGCCTCCCCAGGCCCTTCCCACCTCCTGTCACCAGAGGACAGATGCTGGCTGAGAACTGTCCCTGCGAGGGGATCCAGCAAGGCAGGGAGGTTGGGGGTGGCTGGTAGAAAGGGGACAGGGCCAGGAAGCAGAAGGGGGGCTGCCTCCAGGCCTAGAGTGGACATCCTACTGGGTCCACCTCTGCTGGCCTTCCATGGTGGGCAGTCATGCCCCCAGGACTCACAAAGATGACTAGGAATCTGCCTCACTCATGTACACCACACCAGAGCGGGCCAAGGTCACTGCCAAGCCCACAGGCAAACTACAAGGAGGCTGACCAGTCCCACCCAGAAGAGGCAAGCAGGGAGGCTGACTGTCCTCACCCAGCCCCAGGAAACTACAGAGCTGGAGAGACAATCCCTCACCTCTTTTGTGCTGGCCTCTGGGGATGGGACAGAAAGGCTCCCTGCCCTCAGAAAGCTGCCATCCTCCCAGGGAAAACAACCTTTACCGAAACAGGAAATGCCAAATCTGGCCAAGTCAAAGGGAAGGGGGGATTCCAAGAGAGAAAAGTGAGGAGGGAGGGAAGGCATTTCAGGCATGGGAATGGAACCTTAATGGTGCCCTGGGAGCAGCACTGAGGCTGGTCCATCTGGGACGGTGGTGGACATGGGGAATCCTGGGAAAGCGAGCCTCCCTCCGGGCAGCCCTGCTTAACCAGCCATACACAGGAGCAGCTTCCAAGAGGTCCCCTAGGGGAGGAATATTCACCCATACTCACTCCTTCTGGGCCTCAGTCTTTGCCACCTGGAAAATGGGGATCCCAATTTCTACTCTGCCTGCCCCAAACTTGTTTTAATGGTGGTGGGGACAAGACAGGGCGGGCCGATACAGAAATATATTGATCTCTGTGCCCCATCCCCCAAGGAAGGCAGTTTTTCCGGTTTTAGTAACGGAGGAAGCTACCCATTCCCTAGAAACAGAGGGTCCTCAGCGCCCATCCTGGGCCTCTAGAGGAAGAGGAAAGAGAAGGAAGTAGCAGCAGTATCTTGGGGGGCCCCCAAAAGAATAAGTCTCAAACTCCAAAGATGGGCAGTTGGGTGGGCCGGGAGTGTCAGAAGACAGTTGGTACAGCCCCGGCAGGTGAGGTGGGAATTGCTGTCTGGCCCCCAACTACTCCTCCCTCAACTCCAGGTCTCTCAAGGTTCCTTTCAAATTGTGAAGGCCTCATGGGGGAAGGAAAAAGGGGAGAGAGTTGAAAGGAAAAAGGAAAGGGGAAGAGAGGGAAAAGGGGGAGGGGGAGAGGAAAGGGCCCCAAGGAGTGTGCCAGGGTGAGGATGGGGAGCCTGTCCACCCCTGCCCCCCTACTCTCCCTACCTCCCTCTGAGGGCTGCTCTAGGCTCTGAGGCCAGAGCATGGTCCCAGGGCCTGCTGTTGGGCTAGAAGCCCCAGATTCCTCCACCTCCCTTCCCCCATGTCCTGACTCATGACATATTGCCAACTCTACCAGGGTGCCCGGGCAGGCATGCCCATGGGGGCAAGGACAGATGAGGCAGCAAGTGTCCCCTGGCTGCTTTCAGCCTCCTCACCTCAGGAAGGGAAGAAGGCAAAGCTCACTTCTGTAAGGCAACCCCCAAGGCCAGGAGGGGTGGGCTGGGGTGAGGCGGGGGCCCACTGCCATTTTCAGCAGAGCTCTGCTTGTGGTTACAACATATTATTTGGGGTTAAGCTTCCTGGAACCAGGATCCTTTGGAACAGCCAGGGCCCCTCTGGGCTCAGCTCCCTGGCCCAGCCACAGCCTGAGTCTGGCCTTGCTGGGAGAGGCGTGAGGACCACTCACAGGAGTCTGATCCAGGAAAGAGGCCACCAGCCCCCTCCCTTTTGTCCCCAGTGCCTTCAGGGTCACCAAGCATGGGCAGCAACATGCATCCCTCTAGCTCAGTCCCTGGAACTGAGAGGTCAGCTCACAGCAGATTTCTACAAAGGACCTGACTGCCTGATGCTAGGCTAACAAAGGTCAGATGTGGGGCCTGCCCTCCAGGAAGAGAGGGAACAGCCATGTATCTAGAGCCTTCCACTCCTGAGTGAGTGAGCATGGTAGGTATGAGGGAGGAGGCTGGTGAGACTAGGAGAAAGCTCTGAGACAGAGTGGCCACAGAGCCAGGTGCTGAAGGGAGGAGTCCCCACAGGCAGAGGTCTTGGGGGGACGTTATTCCCCATCCAAGTGGCCTAGAGGAGGCAGAACATTGACTTGGCAATCAGAGAACTTGGGTTCAGATCTTAAACACTTACTACTTGTGTGGTGGTGGGCAAGTCACCTTAGCTCCCTAGGCCTAGGTCCTAATCTCTGAAATGAGACAGCCTTTGCAATGCCTCCTAGATCTAGAATTCTAAAGCAGATGGTGAGAGGTCTGGCTGCCTTGGGGTGACAAGCCTGGGGCTCAAGAGCTGAGGAAGGCTTAGAAAAGCACTGTTTTAACCTCTCCACTAAAGGAAGCAGGGTCCTGTTTATGATGCCTGTATAAAGGCCATGTGAGATACCTCCTCCAGGGTAGATGGAGCCCCTGGGCTCCCTTGCCCTGTTGAGGGGCCAGGACCAAGAGAGGAACTGCTCTCCTCTGTGGATTCCGAGTTACGGGCCAGCAGCCCCTCCCCCTGCCCCAGCCTGGGCCCAAGCTGGGCTCCATCAAGGAAGGGAAGCGATCAGATACCCAGGAAGTGGACACAAGGAAATCTGCCCCTTACTCATCAGCTGGGGAAAAGAAAAATTCGGGAGGGAGGAGGGATGGAAAGCAGCAGCCCCCTGGAGCAGGACACCTGACCCCAAGCACCAGCTGCCCCTGAGCCCTGTCCCTGGGCACTAGGGCATATTGTGGGCTTCCCAGGCCCCTTGCCCTTCCCAGTGCCCAAATGAGGTGGCTGACCTTTCTCTTTCTTCCCAGTTTCATTATGATCAGACTTGGCTAAAGTCCTGAGTTCCAGCAAGGAAGAGCCAGGCCCGCTAGGAGCCCAGCTTTTCGCTTTCCCCAGGAGACTCTGAAGAAAGGAGTGAAAGACCAGTGGCCTCCTCTCTAGTGAAAGCTCCTGAGACCCTGCCTCCCTCGGGGTCCTGAATACATGGGGCCTCAGCGGTCTCAGGAGCCATGGCAGGTTCATGTAGACTGGGTACATGGTCTCTATAGAGCAGATGTGAAGCAATGTAGGGGGATCACTAATGAGACAACTGGGGATGTCTAGAGAAGGGGCACTAGAGCTTTGCCTGGGAGCAAGGCCAAGGTGAGGAAGGAGTGTGACCTGGGCATGGAGACAGCCTGGACAAAGGTCTAGGGGTGGGTCCTGAAGACAGTCAGGCTTCGAGTACAGGCCTAGTGAGGCAGAAGAACCTGGAAAAGTGAGAGACCAAATGTCTGGTGGACACTAGACACCACCAGCTGCATGGATGGGTTCCTTTGCCTCTCTTTCTGCCAAAGTTTCCTCATCTGTAAAATGGGGGTCATGGCCCCAACCTCCTGGGGCAAAGAAGGGACTTTCATTTGTTCTCCAGGGGCCCAGCACTGGCCAGGGTCCCCAGGCTTTCAGGTACGGGAGGGCGCAGGGGAGGACTAGAGGCCTGCCTTCTTTCCCAGCAGCCGGTTGGACCTGCTGGTGCCCATACCCTTCTCCCTGCAGTAGCCTTGCCCTGGGGCAGCTGTGATAGGAGGGAGCAGATAGCCCTGTTCCACCTCTGCTGCTACCAAGGAGCCCGGTGTGCTTAGGGAGGCCTTTTCCCAAGGAGGCTCAATTTCTTAGACTTGGTCACCTAATTAACCCTCCTACTCCCCTTGTTGGGAAAGATTATTGGTCTCATTTTACAGGCCAAGGAAACTGAGGCCTGGAGCACCTGAGTCAGAGGGCAGGACCTAGTAGTCTACGGGGCCAGTAACTTCCCCTTCCCAAGGCTGATGGAGTCTTCAGGCATGAGCTGGAGTGGCGACTGCTCTAACCCCACCCCTGCTTCCATGGAAAGATTTCTACCCCCAAGTTCCCTGTTTGGTACAAGGGATGGAGGGGACCGAGCAGATCTGGACAGAAGAATGACTGGGCCAAGGCCTGGCACTGCTCTTGCCCCACAAGCCTCTGGCTCAGCTGCCCAAGGGAGAAGGCACAGAGCAGGTCACTTCCCTGGAGCCCCTGTGGCTCCGTGCTTGGGGCATCCCTGAGCCCCTTTCTAGGTGGGGGGGGTGCAATTTGAGACCTGAAGAAGGTCCAAGTCAGGCTGGGCAGGAGCACAAGAAAGCCAAGCATATCAAAGGAAGGAGATGGCGAGACAGAATGTGGCTCACAGTCAGGGGGATGAGCCCAGCACAGGGATCAGGCTGGGGCAGTCAAGGAAGTCTTCCTGGGCTGAGGTCATAGTTTCACCATGCCCTGGCTAAGTAGAGAAGCCAGAGCCTCGTTCACACACACACACACACTGACAGATATAGACACAGATATACACACACACAGGTACACACACACTGACAGATACACACACACACTGACAGATACACACACAGACACAGACACACACACACTGACAGATACACACACACACTGACAGATACACACACACACAGACAGATATAGACACAGATATACACACACACAGGTACACACACACTGATAGATACACACACACACTGACAGACGCACACAGACACAGACACACACACACTGACAGATGCACACACACTGATGGATGCACACAGACACAGATATACACACACAGATACACACAGAGACACACACAGACACGGACAGACACACACACAGACACAGACACACACTGGCAGATATAGACACAGATATACACACACACAGGTACACACAGACACACACACACTGATAGATACACACGCACACTGACAGATGCACACACACACTGACGCACGCACGCAGACACAGATATATACACACAGATACACACAGAGACACACATAGACACACACTGACAGATGCACACATACACTGATGGATGCACACAGACACAGATATACACACACAGATACACACAGACACACACACACACACACACACACCACACATAGCCTACCCAGTACCAGGAGTCCACCACAGCCTCAAGACAAAAGGAGCTAGCAGCCAGAGAGGAAGCATGGACAGTGTCCTCACCCTGGCCCGCCCCACCACTGACAGCACAGGAGCCCAAACGGGAGATCCAGAGAGCCTTGAGATCAGTTGGGTCCAAAGAAGGGACCCAAGGTCACAGGGAGGGAGGGAGGAAGGAAGCAGCTTCTACTCATTGTCATTTGTCCCTTTGGGGGAGCCTGCTGTAGGCTCTCTGGGTGGGCAGCAGTGGGGGCAGGGGTCCTTTCTAGCCCTTTACCCAAGCCTGGATCTCCTATCCTCTGTCCTGACCTGCCAGTTACCTTGACCGACTTGGAGGGAGGAGGGGGCCTCAGGGCTGGTGATCAGTAAGGAGAGGGTTTGTCTTCCTAAGCTGAGTCTGAGCAGCCCTCCCAGCTGAGAAGGGATGGTTTAAAAGGGAGAAGTTTATGGGTCTAGGCCTTGGGGAGAGCTCCCAGAAAGCTCCTACCAGGCCCAACCTCTGAGGATGGGCAGGGAGGGGACATTTGTGTAAAGACTTCTGGGCCTGCCTTCCTCTCTGCTGCCCAGCCACCTTCCCTTACCAGCTCTCAGGAGGTAGGGCCACATCCTTTGGGCACACACTGGAATGTCTACCTCTCCTTCCCATGCCAAGTGGCAGGGCAGGGTCTCTCTCTCCCCCGGGGGCTTGGCTCTCATTTCTTCCAGGGTGCTTGGAGCCTTTGGCTGAGTGTGAAATCCTTCTCTGCCCCCTGTTCCCTGCTGCCCCCCCCCCCCCCCCCAGTGGCCTTCTGTCCACCTGTCCTTCCCAGGGGCAGGTTGGAACGACTCTGGTCCAAACTGGGCCAGGTCTGAGGCTGCATGATCCCTTCACACCTCTCTCCTGCCAGGCCTGGCTTCTCCCAATTAAAAGGCCTGCACTAATTGCTCCCTGCTTGACAGGATTCAATTAAGAGTCTCCCAGGGACTGAGGGAAGAGACAGCTACCAGGTGGAGGCGGGGCACCTACTCAGGCCCCTGTGAGCAAGGCATGAGCAGCCCTCTGCCAGGGGGCCGCCTTCAGCAAAGGTGAGAGGCCCCTTCATACAAGTGGGCTCTGGGCTGAGGAGGTGTGCCACCTGACTGCAGGCCTGCTCAGGCATTCCACACCCTCTCTGCCCAGCCTACCTCTCAAGGGCCAATTGACTGCTTGGCCCCCAAGTCAGTCTCTCAGTGTGGGTCCTAGCCTGAGAAAGGGCCTTGAGAAGGTGGCTCAGCCTCTTGCCTGGGGAGGGGGAGGGCTGCATGCCAAATTGGCCCCCAAATTTAGCAGACTTCACTCTAAGACACTGAGAGGGACATTAAGGGCTAGCCAGCTGTATCCCATAGACCAGAGATACCGGCCCAAAATAGTCAAGGACTTGACCAAAGTCACAGAGGTACCAAAGGGCATCTGTCTGTGTCCAGGGGGACCGGCAGCCTTGCCAGCTTCAAGCATTTCAAAGCCACCCCCCTCCTCCCCCCAGTATCCCTGAGCTCTCTCAGTGCCCCCTGGGGCACGCACACACACACACACGCGCGCGCACACACACACACACACTCTCCAAGGAGCACGGACAGGAATGTGGCCCTTCCTGAGTGTGCCAGGCAGACAGAAGGGCACAAAGTCCAGTTCTCTTCAGGGAGCCCTGGCCCAGCCCTCGCCACCGCCACGCACCTGCCCCTCCAGGTCCCGCTGCAGCGGTGGCTGCTGCAGAGACGGCCCAATCCCAGCCTGGACCGGGTCTCGTGGCCTCTCCAGCCCTGGCTGCCTAGCCAAGGCCCACTCTCGAGGTCCCACTGTGGCTCATTCACCAAGCGGGAGCAGAACAGGGGTCAGACAGGGAACAATCCCTGCCCCCAGCCCAGCCCAGCCCCAGCCTCCGGAGCTCTGCTGGCGCCTCATCCGTCCCTGCAGCACAGCCAGAAGGCAGCGTCGAACCAGAGCCCAGTCCGGAGCTACCAATCAGATGACCCCCGCCCCTCCCCACCATGAGCTTCGAGACAGTCCTGGGGAAGCCCCCGGGGGCTGGGAGCCATCCCCAGGGGGGCTGTTCGTCCACTCCCTTTCCAAGGAGGCTCCAGGAGGAGGGGTGGGGGTGCCGGGGTTCGTGGATGCCGTGGGGAGCACCTGCCCCTCCCAGTCCTGGTATCGGTGCGGGGAGGTTGTGCGTGTGCCCGCGTGTGTATGTGTGTGCCCGAGTGCTGGCATGGATTGCCGAGGGGGTGCGGGAGGAGGCCGCTGCAGGACCGAGACGATTGCAAAGAGCCGGGCAGAGGCGGGAGCCCCCGCCCCCCCAGGCCGCAGCAGCGGCGGCGGCAGCAGCAGACCCCACCCCTCTCCCCGCATCTGCATCCTGGGCGATCCTTTTGTCAGCCTGGCGCACTCACACCCAGGCGCGAGCACACGCACACACTCGTATTCACACGCGCACACACGCACACACACTCGTATTCACAGGCACACACACACGCACACACACACCCGCGCGCACACACACACATTCACATACACAGGCGCACCCCCAAGCGCCCCAGCACCGCTACATCCCAGCTCGTTGCTCCCTGCGGGGGGTGGGGGAAGCGGATGGGTACCGCTAAGACTGGGGCCGGGGCCAGAGACTAGGCCAGAACCCTCACGGAGGGGGGGCGAGGGGGAGAGAAAGGTTGGGGGGGCGAGGGGGCTGAGAGGTTCGGGGGGGAAGAGAAAGGGGAAGCGGGCGCAGACCCAGACAGGCCGAGGCGGCAGCGGTGGGCGGTGGAGGAAGAGACCCAGGACCCGGGGCGCGGGGGGGTGGCGCGGAGGGAAGAGGGGGGAGGCGGCCGGCACCTTACCTGCCACGGTGTACCTGTCCAGGTAGTTGAGAACGTTGCCCACGCTGAGGATGGCGGCGGCGGCCACTCGCGCACGGCCCAGCTGGGCCCCTGGCTTGGGCTGTGGGCCGCCCGGGGCCGGGCCTTTGCTGGCCGTCGGGGCCCCGACATCGGGGCCGGCGGGGACCACGGTGGGTCCGGGCCCGGGGGGGACCCTCTGCACGCTGCCGGACAGCGTTTGCACCTCGTCGTGAGGCCAGTGGCCGCTCCCGGCCCCGCCGCAGCGCCCGCCCCGACCCGGCCCCACGCCGGCCCAACCTCGGCCCGGGCCGCGCCGATGCTGCTCCGGGTCCTGTCCGGCCGCCGCCGCCACGGCCACGGCCACCGCCACGGCCGCGTCCTCCGCGTCCTCGTCCGCGCAGCCCGCCGCCCCGCCGCTGCCCGCCGCCGAGCCGCCCTCCAGGCACATCATGCCCGGCCACGGGGGCCGCGAGGGCCGTCGGGCGGGGGGCAGGAGGCCGGGGGCGGGCAGGACGCCGGGAGGCACGGGCCGGGCAGGGGAGCGGGCCGCGAGCTGGACGGGGAGCGCGGACCGCCGCCGAGGACTTCGGGGCCCGGGCGGGCTCAGCGCGGCTCGGGCAGCCGGGGCAGCCCCGGCGGCGGCGAAGGCAGCGGCATGCTGCCGGGACCCTGCTCCTCCGTCCGCGCTCTCCCTCCCGGCCGCCCGGCCCCGCAGCCAGAGCTGCCGCCTAGCCCGAGCGCTGGGAAGGCGGGCAGGGGGCGGGCAGGGGCGGGGGCACAGGCTGTGGCCGGGGCCGCCTCCTACGCGCGCCTCAGCCAATGAACGCCGGGCCCGGCGGCCCCGCCCCGCCCCGCCTCCCCCATGTGCCGCCCCGCCCCGCCCCTCTGGGTCGGGATGGGGGAAAAGGAGGGGAACGGAGGGGGCGGGGCCGCAGCCCCAGCTGTCCGCAGCCGCAGCGGGCACGGGCGCACCCTGCCGCCTGGCTCGGCCCAGCCTGGCCCCCCCAATCCCTGGCACTGCCCGCCTGCCCGGGCCTTCGGGGCTCACCTGGGGGGGCAGCCCGCCGAAGGGGGCCCTCTGGCCCCCCAAGCTGCCCCTCCACATTTTCCTGCGGCGTCGCCGGTGGCTGCCTCTCTCCGATTCGGGACTGGCAGGACCCCCAACGAGGTCCTGCAATTCTCAGCGCCTGCCCGTCAGGACCTGCGGGCATCTATTCATTCACCATTCATTCATCAAGGTTGGAATGGGATATTAATCAGAGTCCTGTGACCACAGATAGAGAGCCCAGCAGATCCAGCACGAGCTTAAGGCGACCTTAATGTGTCGGCCCCAGCTGGGAAGCCAGCCTGGGGCCCACTCCAAAGTGAGTGTTTCTGGACCCTCTAAGCAGCTTCTGAACACCATGGCCAGGCCCTAAGGCTCTTTCGGGCTTTTTGGGGTGGGTTTTATGTAGCTTCCTAGATGTATCCATGTTGCTGTAAGAATGTAAGGTGCTGGAGGGCAGGAATCCTGTGTTGCCAGAGCCTGACAGGGCACCTGGCACACCGCCCCGGACTGGCATCCAAAGGAAAGGCCACAGCGGGTCATTTGGGGGCTCTGTGCAGAGCTGAACTGTCTGGCTCTTGGGGAGGAGGGGGCCGGGCCAGCCGGGTGCTGGGGCTGGTAGATGCCACCACAATGTAACCCTTTGAACTGGGGCCACGATGACCTGGCAGATTCAGAGACCCCCCCCAGCTCCCTTCGAAGCTCATGGGGCAGCCAGCCTGGGAAGCTTGGCAGCCTCCCTGAGCTCAGCAATGTCACAGCCCAACCTGGGAACTTCACAAAAACTTTTTTTTTTTCCCATGAAAACTCCGATGTCCCCCAGCTACAGAGCTCCCAAAGGGGACCAGCCTCTCCCCAGACAGGTCAGCAGCCCTGCTGCAGGAGGGAGGAGTCTGGACCCGGAGCTTACCCAGGACTTCTTGTCAGTAGTAAACAGAAGAGGCTGGTGCAGGCCTTCCTTACTTAGGGGCCAGTGTCCATCCACCACACCATACTGCCCCTTGTTGGGGAGAGGAGGAAGCATCCCCAGCAGACTAGCTCTGACCAGTGCTCTCGGATGCAAGCCCTCAGCACCAGGATTCACCAGCTCCAAGTGTGGTGCTCAGGTCACTGAACCCCATCACCACCCTCAGAAATGAAAGGAGACACCTCATCGTGTCAGGGCAGGGCAAATGTGTACTGTCTGCTGTCCACAAGTGAGGGGGCTGACTGCAGCAGGCTGCAGAAAGAGGCATGGGAAGCTGGTAGTCCTCATGGGGGAGGGGCCCTTGAGGAACCTGGAGGTACTCAGAGTTCCATGGGGATGGTAAGGCCATGCTCCCAGCCTGCCATTGTGCCCTCTGGCCTGGCCCCTGAGTCCACCTGGTGCTGGCCGATGTTCCCTCCACACCTCCATCTCTGTGTGTGTGTGTGTGGGGGGGCATCAAAGGGTTAGGCCCTCAGGTCTGCTGACCTCCCTTGTTTTCTACATTATGAGTGCCATGGGAGCAGGGTCTCAGGCCAGGGTCAGTCCACGCCTGTGGAATGGTGTTGGCTTGGATGGTGGGGTAACCTTAACTCTGAGGTCTCAGGCTAAGAGCTCTAGACCTGCAGAAGGGGAATTGAACTCTCCAGCCTCCCCTCCCCCTGGCCTGAAGCCATCACTGACTCAAGATGGAGCTAGCGTGTGAGGGGCTCAAGGCACCAAACTGCTCCTTTAAATTAAGCCTAATCCTGGAAGCTGCCTTTCCTGACACCTTCACAGTGCATTTTCAATGATGTGGGGCCTAAAAATATACCAGCAGACCTTGGCACCCCTTGACTGAGCTCACCTGGAGACAGTTGGAGAAGCGGGTTACATTGCAGAAACAACCTGGCTGCCCAGCCCAGATGGGTAGAGGGAGGGAGTGAAGGGGGAGAGCAAGGTATTGGGGGACCTCTTCTTTTCCTCCCACCCCTCCAGCTCTGCTAATGCTCAAGGCTGGCAGCTCAGGGATCCTCTGAAGCTTAGTCACTTGGTCTAGCTTGACTAGCGTCTTTTCTGGGAGATGGACATAATCTAATCCCAATTCAGAGCCTTTTCTCTGTCCTGGAATTTCCCCTGCCTGGAATGCCCTCCCTCCTCATTACTCCCTGGCTCCCCAGTTGCCTCCAAGTCCCAGGTAAAATTCCACCTTCTACAGGAAGCCTTTCCCAGTCCCCCTTAATTTTAGCTCCTCCTCTGGTGATGATCTCCCTCTTATCCTGTCCATAGCTTGTTTGTACATAGGTGTTTGCATATTGTCTTCCCCATGAGACTGAGCTCCCTGAGGGCAGGGTCTGTCAGGCTTTTCTTTGTATCCCCAGGGCTGCAAAGAGTCCTCTGCTTCCCCAGGTCCCAGAGCACCAAAGCACAGTGGCACCATCAGGTCTCCATGCAGCACCCCCTGGCGTTGGCCCAAAGGTCCCAGAAATGCTACCTTGGGCTCCTCAGGTAGACGTTTGAGGTACGTGGGAAAGGAGGAGCCTAGAGGGGCTAGCTGGCTCAGCTCAGGTTCACAAATCCATCCTGCCATCTCCTTTGGGAAGGAAAGAACAGAACTGGGTCTCACCTTCATCTCTCCCACTGAGTCTAAGGGACATTGGTCACACAGCTGCTGCTCAGCGCTTGGGATCTAACTCTTGACAGCCTTCTCTGAACTTCCCTTTAATCAGTTTTTAGAGTGTGACAAATACTTCTTTGCATTCTCTTCCCATAATCTACCCATTGAGTGGGCAAGGGCTCCATCTCTAGTACTTCAGAACAGAGTGTAAGGACTTCTATACACATGGCCTCTTTGGGATCTATGCCTTGTAATGGCACCCCTGATTCAAAGGAGTACCACAATTCAGGGATCTTGGGGGAGGGCTTCCAGGGGGCTTTCCAGAACATCTGGACCCCTTCCCAACTCCATCAGCAGTGCATCTCTGGACCTGTTTTCACTAGCCTTACCAACAACTGGCATTTTGGTGAGATTATTTGTGTCATCTTTGTCAATCTGATGGATGCCATGGAGAACCTTAGAGGTGTTTTAATGTGCATTTCTCTTTTTGTTAGCAATCTGTAGCATTTTAAAACTGTGGTTGTTGATAACTTGCATTTCCTGAGTACTGTTCACGTTCTTTGACCATTTATCTATTGGGGAATAGGCCTTGTCCTTATGTATATGAATCAGTTCCCTGGATAGCTATTATATCAGACCCCAACTGGAGAATTTGGCTGCTAAAATTCCCTTCTCCTTGCCCTGCCCTGATTTTAACTACATCAACTGTACAAAATGGCTCAACTTTAGATAATCAAACTTGTCTCTTCTGTGATTCTATCCTTTATTCATTGAGGGCTTTTTCCTTACACATAGCTCCTAGGGAGCCTGCAGTCTTGAGGCCACATGTGGTAGTTCCTCAAGTGCAGCCCTTGGACTGAGTCCAAAAGTCACAGAATAAATCCTAGGATCCCTGACCCTACCCCTAGGGACCACTGATTTCTTTATGAAGTGACTCTTTATAGTCAGATCCTACAGCTCTTTGAAAGTTATCCTTATTGATGTTAGATGCTGGTACTACCAAATTGCCTTCCAGTTTTCCCCATAAATTTTGTCACTGAGTCCTTACCCGAGTAACAGGGGTCTTTGAATTTATTAAACACTAAGGTTTTTAGTGCTTTTAGTGGCAGTTAGAGGACCCCACAGTGTGTATAAATATAACCCGGGCTGCGGTGCCCAGGCAGCCCGAGGGAGAGCGTGGACAGACAAGCAGGGTCACAGCAGCATGCCGCTGCCTTCGCTGCCACAGTGTGGAGAGCCCTGGGTTTGAAATCAGAAAGACTCCTCTTCCTGAGTTCAAATCTAGCCTCAGACACTAACTAGCTGTCTGACCGTGGGTGAGTCACTTAAACCTGTTTGTCTCAATTTCCTCATCTATAAAATGAGCTGGAGAAGGAAACGACAAACCGCTACAGTATCTCTGCCAAGAAAACCTCAAATGGGGTCAAGGAGAGTCAGAGAGGGGTGAAATGACTGAACAGCAATTTACACTATTATTACTAGCGAGTGTATTCACTTACATATACATGTTATATACCTAATCTATTTCACTAATATTTTTCTACTTTTTAATCACTACCAAATAGTTTTGACAATTATTGCTATGCAATATAGTTTGAAATCTGGCACTACTAGATCCTCTTTCTTCCCTTTTTTTCATCATTTCCCTTGAGATTCTTAACTTTTTGTTGCTCCAGATTAATTTTATTAGTTTTCTAGCACTATAGAGTAACCCCTTGTTGGATGTCATTCAACAAATATGTCCATTTAGATAGTAACATAAGTTTTATTATGTTATCTTTATTATATTAACATGGTCCAGCCATGAACAATGAATTTATCCCCCATTATTTAGGTCTCTATGTCTGTAAAAAATGTTTTGTGGTCTTAGTCATATAGTTCTTATGTGTTTTAGCAGATAAACTCCCAAATATTCCCTACATTTTGAAGTCATATTGAATGGACTTTTTTTGTCTTCTAGGTTTTGTTGCCAGTATGCAAAAGTGTTGATGATTAATGGTGGGTGGGTTTTTTTTTTTATATCTTGCTGCTTTTCTGAGGCTTTTGTTTCAATGAGTCATTTAATTGACTCTCTGGAGTCAGTCATTAAATAGGCCATCATACCATATGCCCAAAGGGACCATGTTTCTTTTTTGTCTATTCTTATTTCTTCGGTTTCTTTTTCTTGTCGTATTGCTATAGCTATCAAATAATAGTAATGATAGATATTCTTGCTTTACTCTTGAATTTATTAGAAAGACCTTCATTATTTCTCCAGTACATATAATTCTGGCCCTAGGTTTTGTATAAATACTACTTAGAATATTAAGGAAAGGTAAATTTATGCCTTTATTTTATAAAATACAGAAGTGGATATTTCTGTAAAGGCATTTTTCTTCAGTGAAACACTTATGTGGTTTTTCAGTATTAATATAGTCTATTAGGTTTATTGTTTTCCTTATGTTGAACCAACTTTATTCTTGGAATAAATACAACGTGGTCAGAATTTATCATTTTTAATATATCACTTGAATGTCTTTGCTAACATTTTGTATTGATATCCTCAATAGTTTCCTTTCTTTGACTTATCTCTCCCTAGTTTTGGTATCAAGACCATATTTGTATCATAGAAGGAATATGGTAGGACTTTTTCTTTTCCAATCATTTCAAACAGTTTACATAATATTGAAATTAATTATTCTTTGAATGCTTGCTAAAATTCACTCCCAAATCTCTTTGGTCCTAAGGTTAGGTTATTTAGATTCTCTCTTTCTTATTCTTTTAATTTGAGTACATTATAGTTCTGTAAATAATCATCTGTTTGACTTATTAGTTTCATTGGGTTTAAAATTATCATTATTTCCTTTATTTTCCCTTCATTTTTAATGAAATTTTTTGTTTCTTTTTTTATATTGACAAAGTTTTTTTCTCTTTTCAAAAATCAGATTACCAAACAAGTTATTACTGCGTCGTTATTATATATGCATACATACATATATATACACACATATAACTAGTTTTTTTAAAAATAGTTTTATTTATCAATTACGTGGTTTTGGGGACATCAGTTTTGTTAATCTCTTTTTTGATTTTCATAAATTCTGCTTTGGGAGGGGAGAATCAATTTATTGATTTTCTTCTTTTTTAATTGTATGCCCAGTTCACTGATCTGTTCTTTCTGGGGGAGGGAGAAGAAGTTGCCAGTGAGCCCAATATTTATTGATGCAGCCCTACATGGAGTTCAGTGCACATGCAAGTTTTGTTTTCAATTTACCTGTCATAGAACAAAGTGGTCTTTCAAATGGCCACTGAGCCAGTACTGGAAATGATTAATGATTTTGTTCCTCTTTCCTTCTAGATGCCTTTGAGAGAGAAAGACTGTCCCTAGAGTCCTGACTGGACATTGCCCTGATCAGAGCTCTTCAGTCTCTCAAAGTTGTCTTTATAATGCTTTTGTTATTGTATAAATTATTCTCCTGGTTCTCTCATTCCACTCTGCATCAGTTCATGCAAGTCTTCCCAGGTTTCTCTAAAACCATCCACAATATCATTTCTTACAGCGAAAGGTTTCAAACACCCTCATATACTTTTTTTTTTTTTTTTGGCTATGTCGTATAGTGGGATGTAGATTCAGGAAGACTTGAGTTAAAATCTCACCTCAGATACTTACTAGCTGTGTTGCCCTGGACAAATCACTTAACCTCTTGTTCAGTGGGGTGGGGAGGAAAGTGGAAAGGAAAGAAAAAGGGTAATTGAAAAAAAATAGCTGTTCAGTTATGTTTGACTCTTTGTGAGCCCATTTGGGGTTTTCTTGACAAATATACTGAAATGGTTTGACATTTCCTTCTCCAGATTATTTTACTGACGAAGGAACTGAGGCAAACAGGGTGAAATGACTTGCCCAGAGTCACACAGCTAGTTAGTGCCTGAGGTTAGATTTGAATTTAGGAAGACAAGTCTTCCTGATTCCAAACCTGGTGTGCTCTATCCACTGTGACACCTAGCTGCCCATATTATATCTTTTAACTATGTCTGTTTTCACTTTTGCCTTGTCTGAGATCATGATTGCTGCACCTGCTTTTTGGAATTTTCCTGAAGTCTAATAAATTCTCCTCCAGCCCATCATTCAAATTCTGTTTGAAACTTTCTATTTTGGGAGTATTTCTTGTGTAACTTTCCCTGGCTGACTGGTGGCTTGCTCCTCACTTGCCTACCCCACTGGAAAGAGTCAAAGCACAATAGAACCACAGTTTATGAGTAACCTGGTTTACATATGCTTTGCTGGATGAGGAAAAATTTTTGCAAAATTTATCTTGAAGGACAAACAAAAATTCACAGTATGAACATCAAAATTTTGTTGAAAAACATCACCCAAATAAGGCTGTAGCAAGGAGAGCCACAAATATTTTTTAATGACAGTGCAATGTCACGCTTCTGTGACATTCTGAAAAAAAAATTAAAAAACAAGTGTCGTTATATAGATTCCTAGTCAGAAGAAAATGTAAAGAAAAGAATCAGTGAGTCAAAACATGGAAGTGACTCCAGAAAATGAAAAGTAAGAGAAGATAGTAATGTTAGTCTTACTTTTAGTGAAAGCAGCACAAGAGAGAACACTCAATGTTGAAATCCTCAATGTTCTCATAGAAGGAGATTCTCTTTCCAAACAATAACCCTTCCTCCTCTTCCTCCTCCTTCTCCTCTCCATCACACCAGCCAGGACTCTTCTCAAAAGTAAAGGGAAGGTTAATTTATTTTATTTTTGGTTTATATTGTGTAGTAAGCATTGCAATTGCATTTCAGGTACATTAGGGACGAAAAAAACCTTACTCAAAATTATTGGGTATGTGGTACTGGTCATCTGACTTTACATTAGTTCCTGTGAGAAAATTTGCTTTGCAATATGAACAAATCACATGACAAAGAGAATCTTGCAACTAATTAAGTTCATAAACCAAGGTTCTACTGTAATCCTCCCTGATCACACCTTCCTCTCACTTTGAGCTAGCTAAAGACAAGAACGTCAGACTTGTCCTCTGTCTCCTCCTCATTCCAGGGTCTCCATGAATGAACTCTCTTTACCTCTCCACTCTCAGTCCTCAGACTTCCTGTCCCATACAGGGAGGCATCCAGGCCTTGTTCATGCCTATCAAGCAATCGCTGATGTGTTATCATCTGATAAATATATGAGAGCTAGTTTCTTATCACTTCAAGTGGGATGGAGTAACTTAATATATTTACTCAATCAATTGCTGTTCCTGCACTGGGATCCCCAGCCCACATAGTGTCTAACACATAGAAGGTATCTAATAAATGGTGGGCAAATGACTACTTGAATCTTATTTACATCCCCCCACCCCAGCAACAGGACTGATTTGTGTATAAATCAAGGTGGGTGATAGAGGGAGTGGCACCAAATGACTTGGCTGGGCCATCTGTCTGAGGGCTTTGTCCCTTGGGAAGAAGTTTTATTAGCATGAGCAAAAGGCCTGCGTATAAACAAAACCAAATTCAGTCCCAGGATTCCCCACAAACCTACTCCTCTTCCAAACTCCCCTTACTATGGAAAGGGATGCACCCTCGCAGCCAAACACTGGCATCTAATAGATTATGTGATTGTAAGGAGAAGAGACAGACAAGATCTGAGAGTGACAAAGGCAATGTGTGGTGCAGAGTGCTGGATTGATCATAGACTTATCCTTTCCAAGCTAAATACTCACATTTATCAAAAGCGCCTCCCCCAAGGCAAAATGACCACCAGAAGAATTAATATCAACAAATTAGAGCTCTTCTCTGAGCGCGAACAGTTTCTTGCTGACTTGGAGGGAAAGTTAAGCCAACATACAGTTGGCAACAGAGGAGCAGAAAAGGAGTGGGCAGCTCTCAGAGATTTGGTGTACAGCACTGCATTTGCTCATCTGGGTCAGAACACTCACAAACACCAAGACTGGTTTGATGAAAATGATGGGAAAATTCAGAAGCTGCTAAATGAAAAACGTGAACTCCACAGGATCTACCAGCAGGATGGTTCATCCACCTCTAAGAAGGTAGCATTTAATTCCATTAAAAACAAAGTACAAGCAAAGCTTAGAGAGATGCAGGATTCCTGGCTCAGTAAGAAGGCAGATGAAATTCAGTTTTATGCTGATAGTAACAATCCAAAGCACTTTTATGATTCCCTGAAAGCTATTTGTGGATCAAAAACCTATGGTGCATCACAACTACTCAGTGCTGATAGAGTCACATTGATTAGGGATAAGGACATGACCCTAGAGAGATGGGCTGAACACTTCCATAGCATTCTCAACAGACCATCATCAATCAATGCTGAGGCCACTGACAATTTACCTCAGGTTGAAGTCAATCCCTCCTTAGCTGAACTTCCAGCTGAAGAAGAGGTTTTGAAGGCCATTAGGCTCCTTTTATGTGGCAAAGCACCTGGTGCTGATTCTATTCCAGCTGAGATTTACAAGGTAGGGAGACCATTGCTCATACAAAAGCTGACTGAAATTTTCCAGGTTATATGGCAAGAGGAGGTTATCCCCCAGGAGTTCAAGGATGCCTCCATCGTCCATCTCTATAAAGGTAAATGGAATAGATGGTCCTGTGACAATCACAGGGGGATCTCTCTCTTAGTCATTCCTGGCAAAATTCTTGCTAGAGTCCTCCTTAATAGGCTGATCCTTCTCTTGGAAGATGGTCATCTACCTGAGAGCCAGTGTGGCTTCAGGAAGGGCTGAGGAACAGTTGATATGGTGTTTGCTGCCCAACAACTCCAGAAGAAATGCCAGGAGCAGAACAGAGGTCTGTACACAATGTTTGTGGATCTGACCAAGGCCTTTGACACTGTTAGTCGTCAGGGCTTATGGAAAATTATGTCAAAATTTGGTTGCCTGAAGAAGTTTGTCAATATTGTATGTCAATTTCATGATGGCGTGTTTGCCCGGGTTCTGGACAATGGACAAAGCGCTCGTGCCCTCCCAGTCACCAATGGAGTAAAACAGGGTTGTGTGCCTGCTGCCATGCTTTTTAGCATGATATTTTCAGCCATGTTGACAAATGCTTTCAATGAGGATGAACAAGGCATCAAGGTCAACTATTGTACTGATGGTAAGTTCTTCACTTTGAAAAGGCTCCAAGCCAAGACCAGAGTGGAGGGAGTGTTGGTGCATGATTTTCTATTTGCAGATTGTGATGCAACCTTTGAAGCTGAGATGCAACAAAGTGTAGATCAATTCTCTGCTGCCTGTGCTAGTTTTGGCCTAATAATTAACACCAAAAAAACACAGGAGCTCCATCAGCCACCAGCACACCATCCATACATAGAACCGTTGGTTACAACAAATGGAGAAGTTTTAAATGCTGTGGATAAGTTCACTTACCTTGGTAGTGTACTTTCCAGGGATGTACACATTGACAATGAGGTTGATGCATGCATTGCCAGAGCTAGCTAAGTGCTTGGGAGGCTCCAAAGAAAGGTTTGGGAGAGAAGAGGTATTATACTGACTACCAAATGGAAGGTCTACAGAGCCATTGTCCTGACCTCATTGTTATATGCTTGTGAAACATGGACAGTTTACCAGTGCCATGCCAGGAAACTGAATCACTTCCATTTGAACTGTCTTAGGAAGGTTCTGAGGATCACCTGGCATGATAAGGTACCAGACACTGAAGTCCTTGCTCAAGCTGAACTGCCAAGTATTCAAACTATGCTTCAGAGAGTACAGCTCCAATGGGCTGGGAACGTTGTTCGAATGCAAAATGTGCGCTTGCCAAAAAGACTATTTTATGGAGAACTTACATGGGGCAGGCATGGTGGTCAGAAGAAGTGATACAAGAACACTCTCAATGTCTCTCTCAAGAACTTTGGATTTGACTGTGCAACATGGGAGACACTGGCACAGGACCGCTCAGCATGGTGTGCCTACATAAGAAAAGGTGTTGTGCTCTTTGAGCGAAGCAGAACTGAGACAGCACAAAGTAAACACAGGATGCACAAATTTGGGATATCCACCCCAAATATATTCCCAGGGACTATCTGTGCCCAACCTGTGGTAGAGCATTCCGAGCCCGTATTAGTTTGATCAGCCGTAGTCAGACACACTGAAATTTCACTTTACAATGGTGATGTCATTTTGGTCCTCTTCAAGGACAAAAGACAACAACCAACCAACCAAGTGTGGAAAGTACCACTATCCTTCCGGGCACTCAGGTTCCCAACCTCAAAGTCATCCTTGGCTCCTTACTCTCTCTCATTCTACTTATACAAGACTGCCTGACATTTTTCACATGAATCCCCTTCTCTCCATTCCAACAACTGCCTCCCTCAGACAGTCACCTCTTACCAGAACTATCTCAACAGAGTCCTTTTAGCTAAGACATTACAGCACTATTCATTAGGAATATTGACATAATTTTCTTTCTCTGTTTTGACTCTCCCTGGTTTAGGTATCATTTCTATATTTCTGTCATAGAAGAAATTTGGTAGGGGCTATTTTTTATTTTTCAAATAATTTGTATAGTATTAGAATCAAGGTTAATTGTTCTTTAAATCTTTGAAATAATTCATTTGTAAATCAATCTAGTCTTCTTTTTTCTCTTTGAAAGTTCATGCATGGTTTGTTTAATTCCAAAAAAGGGTTATTTAAGTGTTTGGTTTCCTGTTCTATTTAACCTGGGAAATTTATAATTTTATAAATAGTAATCAATTTCATTTAGATTGTCAGTTTTGTTGCCATGTGATTGGGTAAAATAGCTCTTAATTTATTATATTTCTTTTCAGTGGATTCACCTTTTTTCATTTTTTAGATTGGATGCTTTTATTCTTTCCTTCTTTTAATCAAGTTAGCTAATGACATCAATTTAGGGGTCTAAAAATAATTTGTTTTATTTGTTAAGTCAATGGTTTTTTTGTTTTCAATTTTATGGATCTCTAATTTGATTTTTAGCATTTTTTATTTTAGTGTTTGATTCGGTTTTCCAATTTGTTAATTTTCTAAGGGACTTTTTTAGTTGCACTTTTTTAGTCCAAGTCATTAATCCGCTCTTTCTCTATTTAATTGATGAGAGTGTTTGGAGATGTAAAACTTTCCCCTAAGTGCTGCTTGTTACATCCTAAATATTTTAGTATGTTGTCTCATTGTTATTCACATCTTTAATGCAATTAGTGATTATTTCTATGATTTTTCTTTGACCCACCTATTCTTTAGGATTGTTATTTAGTTTCCAATAAACTTTTAATCTTTGCTTCAAAGATCCTTTATTAATTGTAATTTTATGGTATTATTGCTGGCAAGAGAAGCTTTTAATATTCCTGATTTTTTTTCATTTGATGGGATATTTATATGCCCTAATATACCGTCAAATTTTGTGAACGTGTCTTTGCTATTTTCTCACTGAATATCCCTTTGTAAAAGCTAATTGATGTTCACTGGTTGATTGACAATAGGGGAGCCATAACACATCAGGGTTAGCCACAGTACTCTGAGGGAGGGGAATCCAGGCTTCCAAATGAGAGGTGGGAGAGGGAGCCCAGAGGGGGTGCTACAAATAGATATCTTACAAAGGTGGAAGAACAGCTGAGCCTCAGGAGGCAGAGAGGCAAATTTGTACCACAGTGGAAACCCTTAAGGAAGTGCCCATAACCTCAGTGGAATTGGCAAGGATTGAGTGTTTGGGGACCAAGCAGAGTAAAGACCAAGACAAAAGAACAACCATCCCAGAACTGGAAACACTGGCAGAGAAAGTGGCTTATTAGCTCATTCTATGGCACAAGAGAGAATATGGGTGTCCAAGAAAACTTCCTGGAATCAACAAAAACAACAGAAGCCCAGTGGGAAAACTGGACTGCAACAGGTGAAAAATCAACATGGATCCAGCCCTTGCCTCATGTGCCCTAGCCATCCACAGTTTGACTAATGAGCTAACCTGAACAAAGGACTACAAAAAAGTCGGCAGAAAATGAGCTACTCCTCTCTCAGACAGAGGATCAACAGGGGATGACTTGGAGAGACCCCAAGAGAAGAAATCTTTACAGCAAGCAACAACCTAAGCATTACAAGGGAAACACAACAGATGGGAAAGGAAAAGTCCTTTGTGGTGACTCTGCTGAAAATGCCCCCAGTCACCAGGATTCATTCCCAAGAGCCATTTAGCTCAGCCACTCTTTTAAATCCATGGGTTCAAGGAAACATTTCCCACTGGAGAATGAGACACCCAGCATTGTGGTGAGAGCTGGCCTCTGCGCCACTCCCAGCCTTTCAAGCTTCTCTCGGCCCATACAGCATGTTGGGAGTCAGGAGCCCCTGGCAGTGCAGGGGAAACATGGGGAGGCAACTACATCTTCCAGGAGAGCAGTGCCCCATGAACACCATGAGCACCTGCACTGCCACAGTGTCTGGCAGCCTTGTCTGTCCTAGGAGGACCAGGATCCACCTTCTCCATAGAGGAGAGAGCATCTAAGAAACTAGATATAGAAAGGCGCAGATGGGAGGTGACCTTGGAGGGGAAGGGCCCAGGACCTGAGGAGATGGAACCTCAAAGGAGACCTCCAGGGCAGTTTCCTTGGCTCCTCTGTGGAAGGCTGTGGACAAGAGCTCCATGGGATGGGACGTCCTGGGAAGAAGGCTGGTCATACAGCATGGACCCCATCTCAGAGCTGGGTACAACCTCTCGTGGGCCTTCAGCCGCATTGAACTGGGGGTATCAGTGCTCATGGGAAATCTCCTGGCCACATGGTCTCTCATGCAGGCTCAGTTGGCCTGAGGATGATTTCACAGAATCTCAGGATGGACCAGAAGGGGAAGGGGCTTTGGTGACCATCTCATCCGCCCTATGCACCAGAGAACTCTCCGACTGTCATGTGACCTACAAGAGGCCTCCGACATCTGCAGGAAGAGGGCCCACAAGGAGGGAGGGCCCACATGTGCCAAGGCAGTCCTCTACCAGGCTGTCCTGCTATCTCTGCGCCATTCTTCATTGCTCCTGTGTCTGCCCTCTGCCTAGAACCTAGGTCTCCATATACCAAGGGCACCACCATCCATGTGAGCATTTTCTCTGTCTGTTCCCCAGGCCTGGAATGCACTCCCTCCTGTGCTCCCACTACTGACCGCCCTGGCTTCATCTCTACCAGAAGCCTTCCTCTGAAGGCAATCACCTTCCCTCATTGTCTTGTAGAGAGCTACTCCGGAGGTATCTGTCTGCATGCTGCTGTAAGGAGATGTAAGCTTCTTGAGGCAGGCTTCATTCTGCATCCCCAGCACTCATGCCTAATGAATAATAGGTGCTTAATTACAACTTGTGACCTTGACCTCACACAACAGCCCTTGGAATGCTCTGACCGCACTCACGGTTTCCTTGGAGAAGCCATGGGAGCCAGAAGCCAAAGAAGAGCAAGATGCTCTGGACAAGTTCCCCTCTGGCTCCCAGAAGATCCTGGATGACCAAAGCAGAGGGAGTCCCACTGGGGCCAATGGGATGGAGGAGTGTACTCCCCGCTGGGGCACAGTAAGGACTGTGGCCATATCTGTCGAGGCCAGACTTCCCAGGCAGTTGTTCCTGAGGTATTTGGGGAGGGGGCTGAGAGAGGAGCTGTCGGATCCGTGAGTGTCATCCTGAGAGGGAGGTGGGGGTGGGGAGGAAGGTGAACACTTCACAGCTGTGCCTCATCTCTGATGACTGAAGCTTGAGGGGCAGGTGGGGGGTGGAGAAAGTCCTGGGGTGAATTGGCTCATTGGATCACAAGTTTAGGAGGAGCACAGGAATCACCTCATCTAATACCCTCACTTAGGAATAAGGAGATTGAGGCTGGGAGAAGGGAAATGAGCTGCCCAAGGTCTCCCAGGAGATGAAGAACACTCAGATCCTCTGACTTCAATGCCGAACGAGGCTCCTAATATCCCCAACCCTGAAAAGCCATGGAGGAGGAGGTGACAGGCTTTGGCACCCTGAGCTCCACAGACATCAGCCTCAGCTGGATCTCCTGCAGGGAAGCAGCCTCAGTTGGCCCAGGAAGAGCATCTCTGCAGCTTTTTTTAAGCCCAGCTCTGCCCACTCTGCCCCCCAAATCTGGCATAGTGTCACACTCAAGGGAGGAAGAGTTGGTCTTGAGTGGGCTCTGGCACCTCCACACACACTTGGGCATTGCTCAGGGGGAAGCTTAGTGGGCAAGTCACCATCTGTAGCACTGGTCTGGCAGTGGGCTCTGACAGCCTGAGCAAAGCATCGTCACTTGTGATCATTTTTGACTACTGGGATAACTGAGACTTTTGGCTGTCACAACCAACTCATGACATCTTCCCCGCTGTCCCAGCTGGTGGGGTGTGTACTTGGGCCAAAGGCCCTGTGGGGGGCCCCATAGGCAGATCACAGCATCTGTGGACATAACGCCCTTCTGTCCCAGAGTATTAGGAATGCTGGATTTCCTCACAGAATGGCTGTGTCAGGTGTCGGGAAATGACTTCTTATTTGGATAGGACACCCAGGTCAAAATGTCCAGCAAACATTTGAGGATGAGGGCATAGGAGGTCAGCAAGGGGTCAGCAGTGGCGGGGGTGGGGACCCAGGACAGAATGCTGGGGAGCCTCACCCATGGGGGCAGGACACAGACAATGACACAGCAAAGGAGAATGAAAAGTATTGGACAAATGGGGGAACTAAGACAGGCATGGGTACCCAGGAAGATGGGGAGATTCACAAAGAGACTCGACCAGGAGAGTGAGAGCAGCAGAGAGGTCAAGGAGGATAATGATTGAGGAAAGGTCACTGGATGTGTAATGAAGAGAACAGTGCGTGTGTGTGTGTGTGTGTGTGTGTGAAAGAGAGTGAGACAGACTGAGACAAAGGCAGAGAGACACAGAAAGAGACAAACAGACAGAGACAGAGAGGAGAGAGAGATTCGCTGGAATGACAAGGTCAAAACCCAAATTCAGCGAGTTAAGCTTGAGAGAAGGGATGACGTCCTAAGTGAGGACCGAGTCTTGTAAGATTTCAGCTGGTGAATCAGCAAGCAGAGATACTGGGTGGTTGGTCGAGGCTGGCAGAGTCCGACGGGAGCCCTGGTGAGTTTCCAGGTGGCAAGGCTCCCGGAGGGGTTGCCGATTGGAGAGACTGTGGGATGCATGTATATGTGTGTAGGGGGAGGGGGACCAGGGAGAAGAGGCAGCTTCAGTGATTGGTCTTTGATTCTGACTCTAGTACAAAGTTAAGCCTTGGTTTGAGAGGCTGGCAGCCAGGGTACAGAAGGAGAGAAGGGACGGTCCGAGAGGGGAATGAGAGATCCCACGCAGAGAGAAAGTTTCCCCTGCGCTGAGGACGTTTAGGGGTAACAGATCCGTTTGGTGGCCCTCAGACCCACACAGTCGGCCTGGGGGCTTGTTGGGGAGGGTATGAACCATATTTGTAGAATCAAAAATGACTCCAAGCAGATTGTCGGATGGAGGCTATTTCTTACGCAAACCTTGTAAAAAGCTTATCAAGCTTTGAGAAAGTTTTATAACTATATAATTTCTTGTTAAAGCGTTTTTTAAATTACCAAGCACCCATTTTTCTCCCTCCCACTTCCCCTCCCAATAAAGAAAAAGAAGTCCCCGGTATCGCAGCCGGTCCAGCATACCAAGCTCCTATCCTGATCCGGTTCAGAAGAGCGTGCCTCATCCTCCCCTCTGAGCCCACGGTCACTTCCATATAACTTAGATACTTTCCCCCTCCCTCCCCCTCCTTCCCCTCTCCATCCCCCCTCCTTCCCCCAGTTGGCATACAATTTTATATAGGTTCTACACCTACATTCCTATTAAATACATTTTCACCTTTGTCATGTTGCATAGAAGAATTAAAATGAATGGGAGAAACCATAAAACAAACCAAAACGTAATACAAAAGAAAATGTTCTGCTACATTCTGTGGTCACATTCCACAGTTCTTTCTCTGGATGTGGAAGACATTTTGCTTTAAGAGACCATTGGGAATATTTTAAGTCCTTACGTTGCAATGAAGTTCTAAGTCTACCAGAAAAAATCCTCCCACACTGTGGTTGTTGCTGTGTATAAAGTTCTCCTGCTTCTGCTCCTTTCACTCAGCATCAGATCATATAAGTCCTTCCAGGCCTCTCTGAAGTCTTCCTGTTCATCATTTCTTATAGCACAATAGTATTCCATTACATTCATGTACCACAATTTATTCAGCTATTCCCCAATTGATGGGCATCCCCTTAACTTCCAGTGTTTGGCAACTACAAAGAGTGCTGCTATAAATATTTTTGTACATGTGGGACCCTTTCCCATTTTTATGATCTCTTGGGGATACAGTCTTAGAAACGATATTGCTGGGTCAAAGGGTATGCACATTTTTGTAACCCTTTGGACATAGTTCCAAATTGTTCTCCAGAATGGCTGGATCAGCTCACAGCTCCACCAGCAATGAATTAATGTTCCAACTCACCCCTGAGGGAAGGGTCTCAAGTCTGACAGCCCGCACCCTTGGGGCTGGCTGCACCACTGCTTTCTGCGGAGCGGCCAGTGTTGGATGAGAAGGGGGTCATGTCCTCCAAACAGCGCCTTCTCCCAGCTTCTATGTGTCTTCATCCTTTGTTGCCAAAGGAGACCATGCCATCAGAGAAATAATGACATGACTTGCACTTGACTGTGTTTTGAGTGAGGGAGGGCTGTGCAGGTCACCAGCCTCACTTCTCCTCCAGAGCCATCTGAATCCAGTGACCAGATATTCATCAGGATGACTGGAGAGGACCCAGGACGAGGCAGTGGGGGTTAAGTGGCTTGCCCAAGGTCACACAGCTAGAGAGTGTCAAGTGTCTGAAGTGAGATTTGAACTCAGGTCCTCCTGACTCCTGCACTGGTGCTCTATCCACTGTACCACCTAGCTGCCCCCTTCCCAGCTTCTACTGAAGTCTTCAGGGACCTAGCTTTGGGTCACCTGTGAATTAGACACACTGAGATAGTAGTAGCCAAGGCTTCCGGGCCCTCAAAGGTTTACAAAGCACTTCACTTGCACACTGGCTCAATTGATTCTCATCACAACTCTGTGATGCCTCCATTCTACAGATGAAGAAACCAAGGCTCATGTCATAGGTGAACTTGAAACTGAAACCTAGGTCTTTCTGCCTCCAAGTCCAGGGACTTCTCAGCTAAGTGCTGATAGCCCATTTGACTAGCTCAGAGCTAAGCCAAAGGCTTGTGGACCACTCGCCAGCGCTGATAGCGATCCATCCACCATTCCATATCCAGTTCTGCATCCTCAGCTTCCACCCGGCCTCAAGGCATGACCTGAAATCTGGGGTATTGTCTGGTCTGCCCATATAGAGAGCCTGTCCCAAAGGCATGGAGCCAATCAGACTCTGCTGCGAGGGGGTGTTGATGGAGAGAACAGAAGGATGAACGTTCTCCCCCTCACCTGGGAGCCTGTCACCTCCAGGACAGCTGGCCAGAGTGCTCAAGTATGAAGCAAGGGGGAGAGCAGCAAGGCAGAAGGATGAGCCATGGAGCTTCCCTCTCCCCTGCCTCAGGGCAAGAGGTGCAGTGGATATGGAGCAGGGATCCAGCCTTAGATACCTACTAGCATTATGACCCTGCATTAGTCACCTGTTTACCTCAGTTTCCTTAAATAAAAATGGAGCTGATAATGGCAATAGCACCCCCTTAGCAGGTAGCTGACTAGAGCTGATACTTAAACACTTGCTCCCTCTGCCATCTCCTGGGTGGGGCCCAGCAGGTGGCTCAGGACTCTGCTTTTCACCAGACCTGACCCCAGCATCAAAGCAGACAGAGGCCTGCTGACTGAGAGCAGGAATAACCAAATATAAAAAGGTGGGTGCCCAGTTCAGCCCAAGGCAGCCTCCTAGTGCCCAGTGGCTTGGCGAGGCCTGCAGTGGAGGGTGTGGGGCTGAGCCATGCTAGTGAAGGCTCCAGTCTGAGAGAGTATCAGACCACCAATACATAGCACGTGCTTTACAATCAGAGCTCGGTAGAAAAGAGGTGGCTCACCCAAGGTCTGACCAGCAAGTCAATGACAATCATCAGAGAACACTTCAGTGCCTACTGTGTGCTAGCCCTTGCTCTAAGTGACGACAGGGCTGACTCCTGACATGGAGACAGGGGCTCTTTCCATGGGCCCACATTTCCTCATATGGACATACACATACAAACCAACGTGGTCTGTGAGCAGTGATTGCTGTGGGCTCCAGGCTGGTAGCAAAGCAGGCCCTGGGCCTGGGAAGTGGCCCTGGGCAGAGGCCAGGCCTGGGTTGGCGAGGGGTCCCAGGTCCTACACACAGGCCTCCCACATCATCTCTCCCCTCACCCAACCACCATGTACTACCACCATGTGCTCTCATCCCCTCCAATGGGTCTCTGAGCCTCCACTCTCCCTGGCCTCCAATCCAGCTTCCAGCCTCATAACAGAGCTCATGTCTGCCCATGTCACTTCCTGCTGAGTAAAGCTGCTACTGAGCTCCACTTCCTGACCTTCAAAGCCCTCACAACATGTTTGGAGCCACCTCTCCTGTGTCTGGCCCTCCCCCGAGGTCCCTCCCCTGCCTCTCTGTCCAGGTGAGTGTCATCTACCATTCTGTGCACATGGCATGGTCTCTGTTGGATTGTCCAACTCCTGGGGGCCAGGACCAAGGTGAAGCAGCACCATTAGGTCCCTGCTGTGGCCAGGGCAGGGTCAGCTCTCACTGGGCCAATGTTCCCATGGGCCTCTGCTGCTGCTCACATGGGCCACTTAGGTCATGCACAAGCCTTTTAAATGATTCAACCTCTGAAAGAGAATTGCCTGGGCTCCCAATTACAGGCCCTGCTAATTGCTTTAATAATTGAGCGCTCAGCAGCAGCATTCACCTTGGGGAAGGCCAGTCGCTGGCAGATAGTTCCCTGGGTCTTCAGAAAAGAGGAGACCTTACTGACCAATCTACCGGGACTGCCCCAGGGCTTTTGTGGCCAACCTGCAGTGGACAACTCTGGAGACCATCAGAGGGCTGTGAAAGGGAAGTAGGGAATCAGCGTGCCAAAGACTGTACTAAGGGCTTTACAATTCTTATCTCATTTGATTCCCACAACAACCCTAGAAGGGAGGTGCCGTTATTATCCCATTTTACAGATAAGGGAACTACAGCAAACAGGGTGAAGTGACAAGTGTCTGAGGTCACATCTGAACTCAGAGGCCCAGCACTCTATCTACTGGGTCACTTGGCCAGCTCTAGGAGGAATGGAGGTGGGAGAGGAGAGCCTCACTCAGTGAGGCCCCAGATGCCAGAGGAATGGTCTCCTCCAGGTTCTAGGGGTGGCCCTGAGGGGCTAGGGACAGTTTTCTAAAGGGGGCCCCTCGTCTTTCCCCACTCTGCCTCTGGGGTCTCTTTGCTCTGATTGGTCAGTGTCTCCCAAGCCCTTCCAGGCCAGCCAGTCTCTCTTTGCGGTCCCCACCTCTCTCCCTCTGCTCCCACAGGCACATTCTCATGCATTCCCTCCTCCAGAAGGATGGTGGCAGATTGAGGACAGGGACTGCCTTTGTCGTGTCTGTGCCTAGCATACAGTAAGACTTAATACACTCTTGTTGATTGTCGCTGTCGTTTTAATTTAGTATTATATTTTTCAGCAGTTATATGTAAAAACAATTTTTAACATTCATTTCCAAAACTCTGAGTTCCAAATTCTCTCCCTCCCTCCCCCTTCCCCACTATGGAGAAGACAAGCTGTTAGATAGAGGTTATACATGTGTAGTCATGCAGGACGCTTCCATAACTGTCATGTTGGGAAGGAAAGCATAGACAAAAAGAAACCTCAAGGGAATTAAAGCTAAAAAAGTCTACTTCCCTCTGTATTCAGACACCATCAGTTCTTTGTCTGGGGATGATTAGGTCCTTCAGAGTTGTCTTGGATGGTTGTATTACCAAGCACAGCTAAGGCATTCCCAGCTGATTGTCCTGCAGGGTTGTGTGTCGCTCGGCATCGGCTCATTTATGTCTTTCCAGGTTTCTCTGAGAGCATCCTGCTCATCATTTCTTATCGTACAGTAGTGTTGCATCATAATCACATGCCATGATTTGTTCAGCCTCTCCCTGATGGATGGGAAGCCCCTCAATTTTTAATTCTTTGCCCCCAGAAAAAAGCTGCCATAAATATTTTTTCTCATATATATGCTTTTTCTTTTTGGTTTTTTGATGTCTTTGGGATACAGACCTAGCAGGGGTATTGTATGGTGTTATAGCCCTTTCAACAGAATTCCAAATTGCTCTCCAGAGTGGTTGGATCAGTTCACAACTCCAGTTGACTGTTATTGCTGAGCGCTCACTGGTGGGCTTTCCCACACTGGTTATCAGCTGACATCAGTTAGCCAACCAGATATTTGCTACATCTGTAGAGATGCTAGGAAGCCACTCTCCAAAAGTCTCTGGCACCATCTCCTACCAGAGCAGAGAATCCAGGGGAAAGGGGGCTCAGGCTTTGAGAGGACACGTGGCCAAGGGACAACAGCTGTGGGACCCTCCAGTTTTTCCCTAACAGTCTGTGTAACTTCTCTGCAGGCCTTCTTAGAGAGCTTTGAGGCTGCAGTCTGTCTATCTGTCCTCATCAGTTCAGGCTATCTTCAGATGTAGACACTGCTCCCACTGAGGGTTCTCCAGTGGGTCAGTGAGAGAGTCAGATGTGAATTTAGGAACATCAGTTTGGCAGCTATGGAAGATGAATCGTTGAGGCAGAGAAGCCTCTATTATCACATTAGGAGGTGGGAACGGGGAGGTTTTGGTGAAAGGCCAGACAGAAAGCGAAAGGAGAGTGGTATAGAAGTAAGGCGTCTCGTGCAGGCAGGACCACCCAAGCTTGGGAACTAAACAGATGAGAGGGACTGAGGAACTGAATGGTGCTAACACTGTGAACAAGGGTGATGGGAAGGGTGCTTGTGACAGCGATGGAAGTGGAGGCGCTTGGAAGAGGGGTTAGAGGAGATCTATTGCCCTTTCCTGAATGCTGAGTTTGAGATGTTCAAGGGTCAGCTGGTTGGAAGTGTCCAATAGCTGATGCTAGCTAGACTGGAACTCAGGAATCAAAGCAGATCTATACATTTGGGAGTTATCGTCAGGGAGATGATAATTGAACACATTGGAATCGATACCATTACCTGAAGAGAGAGAGGAGGGTTCAGGACATCAGAATAGAGGATGCAGGAGGAAGATGTTGACCCAGTAGGTCAGAGGGGCAAACGGGGTTAGGCAGCAGGTAGGAGGACCACCAAGAGAAAGAGAAGCATCTAAGAAAACAGGTGAGAAGAAAGGATCCTGGAGGAGGCGGTGATTTTAGAGGCATCAAGGAGAAGGACTTAGGAAAGAACCCTGGATCTGGCAACTACAAGGCCATCAGTGAGCTTGAAACTGTCCATTTCTGTAAGAAACAAAGGAAGAAGGGAAGAGGCCTGTGGGCAGTGTCTCCCTGCAAAGGGGTTCTGTCCTGACAACAACAGAGAATCTGTTGTCTTCTTAGGATGGCCGTTCAAGGCATAATCAAGAACTACCACTCTGGGAAATTCTCTGCACTTGGCACAGAGCTGTAGCTGACTTGTTACAATACCTGAGTGCTGCCTACTTCTGGTGAATCCCTGGGTGCAGATGGCATTGCCCCTGGAAGCTCACCAAGGATGATCAAAAAAGAGGAAGTCTTGGTTGAGAAGAACGGGACTCAGCAGGGTTTCTCTCATCGTAGTCTGGTTCAAGTTTGCTTTAGTATCCCCTATGCTTAGCGCAGCGCCTGCCACATAGTAGGTCCTTAATAAATGTTTATTCACTGATGAAGCCTATGCCTGGAATTTGGCTTTAAGTGGGAATTCCTCTGAGAAACAGGAAAGGCAAAGATGGGGGTGGGGGATGGAGTGATCATTGTAGATATAAAGAAGGCATTTTTTAGTGAGGATTCCCCCAGGGAAATGCACAGTGAAGCCAGAGCATTTGAAGTAAGACCAATGAATGCAGGAGCATATTTAGAGTTAAGGTTAGATTCAGGTATCTGGGAATCATCTGCATAAATACAAGGGACCTGATGAGGTCACCAAAAGAGACAGCAAGCATTGCCTCCCTGCTGGGGAGAAACAGAGGAAAAGGGACTCAGGACAGAGTCTTGGAGAACAGTCAGGTCTGCCATGACCTGGAGGAGAATCCAGACAGTAGACCGGGAGCCAGGGAGCAGCAGTAGGAAAACTAGGAAGAAGATGGCATCCCGGAGAAAGGGGGATCACCAGCATCAGAGGATGCAGATGGGTCAAGGAAAGGCCATTGGGTTCCGTGACAAAAGATCATGAGTAAGTCTGGAGAGAGCAGCTTGGGCAGAATGAAGAGATCAGAGGCCAGACTCCAGAGGGCTTGGAGGTGAGTGGTTTCCTCAAGTTCAGCCAGGATGGGGAGGAGAGCTGGATCAAGTGAAGGTGTTTTTGAAGAATGCAGATGTCAGTCTTTTTGCAGGAAGGAGGGAAGGAGGGAGTAGATGGAGGGAGCCTGAAAAGTGGACCTGATGGGGGGTCAGTCTGCTGGAGCAGACAGGAAGAGATGGGATCCAGGAAGCATGTAGAGAAGGAGGCCACCTCTTCATGGGGGACAAGGGTGGGAGAGGAAATGATGGGGGCTGAGGAAAGAAGGAGTTCTTGGTGAGTGGCCAACTGGCTCAATGAAATGTAAGGTGAGGAGACTGGGGGAGGGGGTGCCTGGGGCAGGTCAGGCATGAGGAAGGATGAGGAAGGTTAGAAAAGTGGTTGAGATGGGTGGGACGTCGGTCCGAGAGGTAGGAAGGGATTTGCCGGGGATCCAGTCAGCCACACAGTTCTCCAGCTTCATTCAACAGCAATAGCTATAGCAGAGGGGAGATCTGACTTGGGATTTGTCGATGCTCAGTGGCAAGGACAGGAGGGCAAGACTTTCCAGTGTAGATGGCTGTGTAGAGGGAGTTGATTCACCACATAGTTGTGCTAGGGCAGGGAGGAGGGGAGCATAACCAGTAGAGGAGGGACAGCCTTCAAAAGAACTGAGGGAGGATGGAATAGAGGGTCATCAGGCAGAGAGACAGACAGAATGACAAAGGTGACCAGCCGAGGAGGGAATTTCAGAGTTCATGAAGGTGGAAGTGGAACATTTGTGGATGATGACTGGACCAAGGGTGTGTCCATCTCTTTGTGTGGCTGGGACGACGTGAAGAGGGAGAGGTCATAGAGAATGAGTGGATTGAGGAAGTGGGAAGGGAGGGGAGCTGAAGGAGCACCCTGTGGATACGGGAATTCTAGACTGTGAAGCAGACACTGACCCCTCCAGGGAAGAAGGAGAATGGGGGAAGGGTAAATAATGGCCACCGGGATCCCCTCTGGGGGATGAGTTTGGACTGCAGGAACCTCAGAGGAGGGACATGCCAGTGGGAAGAAGGATTATGCCCACTCCCTCACTAAGAACAGTGACTGCATCAGAGGAAAGGAGAGTAGACAGGGATGTCAGGCTGTAGAGAGAGGGCCAGGAGGGAGAAGTGAGAAAGAGAGAGGGTCTGGGTGAATTAAGCAGTGAGCACCCCAGAGAGTGTGGCACTGGGGTGGGACGTTGGCGGAGTGGGGCACTGGGAGGAAAGAGTAAGGGAGATGGCAGCGGGGCCAACCTCATCAGGAAGGAGTTCAGAATCCTTGAGAACCACTGAGGACCAGACTATGGGTTGTCTACTGAGAGAGGGAGGTGACAAGATTGTTCAAGGCTCTCCCTCAAAGTCTATGGCAGGTGGTGATGTTTTGGGGAGCCCTCCCCACAGCTGGCAGTAGCAGCAGGGTGTAGGGCTTAAGAGACCAGGGCAGGGAGACAGTGTGAGGTCAGTCTGCTGAAGCAGTGTGGGGCAGGGGGAAGCAGTCAGTCAGGGGATGGACTCCAGGACACTGGAGAAGGAAGGCCCTGGGGCAAAGACTGCAAGGGGCATTGAGGCAGGTGGGCTAAATTGGTTGAGATGGTGCCTAGAGAAGACCCTGGGGCAAAGGGCTAAGTTGCTCAGAGAATGTGTGTTTCCTCCATATCTGGACACCAGGTTCCTGACACCTGCCTGATCACACATGTTGCTTGGCCCTGTGGGATCTCTAGGTGGGTGCCCTCTCTGTGTGTATGGCAGCCCCATTTGGTGGGGTCCCTTGTGGGACAGTGTGCCCCATATCATCAAGGAAGGAGTTTTTACCACCTCATTTGCTATGCTTTTAACAAAACGTCTCTTATTTGAACTAACATATCCTCCGGCTAACGTAACAGTAATTACATCAGTAGAGGCTCGTGATTTTGATTCTATGTGGGTGCTGACCTGAGGAGCACTCTGAACTGGAGTCATTTTTCAAGGGAAACCCATGTGAAAGGGAGAGACCAGATATTATACTTGGGGGAAGGAGGCTGGAGTGGGGGGCAGCACTGGCTGAGCTCCCTCAGGGCAGCCAGGAGCAGTTGTAGCAGTCGAGGGCTTCCGGCTCTGCCTTCTGGGAGCTCTGAGGTCCCCAGTGGGAGGGTGGGGAGAGCCCTAGGGAGGAAGAGCTGGTTCCCTGCATTCTCATCCACTTAGCCCAGGACCATTTTGTCTGCGTCAGAGCCCGGTAGTTTCTGAGTAATTATTGCATTCCGCAGGGATTAAGCTAAGGTCTGGTTGGAGAGAGCCTGAGTCATTCTCTTAGAGATGCCAACAAGATACCTGGCAGGTTCCTGGGACGGGTCAGAAACCGGGTTGAGCCAGAATCTCTGGCTCCTAGGAGGAAGTGGGTGGCTGTGAGGGAGGCCAGAGAAAGGAAAGGGCCGGGAAGCAGAGGCCTCTGGGATGGGAACTGTCAAGTCCTGGAACCTGAGATCTCTACAGTTCCTTGGACCCATTAGTTCAGCACGTACCTGAGGGAGCATCACCCTGTGCCAGGACCAGAAAGAGGGGTGCTGAAAATCCCCAGCAGAGGGGAGCCCAGCCCCTGCGCCCAGGCAGCCAGCCCCTGCCACTCTGGATGGCTCCTGTCCTTACGATGATGATGAGGGGGAGGAGAACAATGATGCCAAACAATCACCAGTGTTTACTGAGTGCTTTAAGGCTGGCCAAGGTCTTAGGAATATCTAATTCTAGGCTCACAATTACCCCTATTAATTCCCATTTTATTAATGAGAAGATAGAGGCAGAGAGAAGTGAAGGGACTTACCCAAGCTCCCACAGCTTGTAACAATAATTAATTATAATCGTAATTACAATAGCATTTATATACTACCTACTATGTGCGGGACATGGTGCTAAACCCTTTACAACGATTATCTCATTTAATCCTCTCAACCATCCTGGAAGGTACATGGCATATTTATCCCCATTTTACAGAAGAGGAAACTGAGGCACGCAAAGGTGAAGTGACTTGCCTAGGGTGTATGGTTAGGAAGTGTCGGAGGCCGAATTTGAACTCAAGTCTTTCTGTCTCCAGGGCCAGGACCACCGCATTCCATAGACGTTTCTGCTAGCATCCAGCCTCCATCCGTCTCTCTTACCTCCACCCCACTCCCGCCCCTTCTCATACTGCCTTGTGGGGCCAAGCAGGACAAGGTTCAGCCCTCCTGCCTTGAAGACGGCTGTCAGGACCCACGTCATTTTGGCCACTACCCAGCCAACCACGAGGACACTCAGAGAGTCAAGCGAAGCCCTCCACCCGGGCAGATTGTACCCCTAAACCTGGCACATTCAGAGAGTGACCCTGCCTGAAAGGGCTCCCTCTTCAGTGTCCTCGGTGCTCATCCCCCACGACAGTGGTGAATAATGGGGGAGGGCAAGTGGCTCCCTGCTTTATGACTTGCTGACTGTTAACAGCCCCGGGGGCATTGAATATGGTGGTCTTTACTGTGAAATCTTTCCAGAAATCCTGAAGAACGTTGACACACCAGGAGGGGAGAGGAATGAGCAGGTTTAGATATGGAAGGGGCCTCAGAGGAAGGCTGGGGAGGGCACACAGGCAGTAAGGGAGCCAGGCTCCAAGCCGGGCCCGTAGGCTCTGATTCAGACCTTCCGCCCCAAGGCTCCCCAGGGATGTAGGTAGGTAGGTAGGTGTCTGGTCATGTGTGTGCCTGTGGTTGTGTGTGCATGTGTGTATTGTGTCTGTATTGTGTACCTGTATGTGTGTTGTGTGAGTTTGCAAATGGATGTGAGCGCCTCCAATGTGTGTACATATACCCTTGTGTGTGGAGGAGGCATTTGCCTTTCCTGAACCAAGTGCTTTTTACTAGTCAAGAAACAAGAGGTTGGATGGGAGACTCCCTGTCAGTTGTGTGACACCCAAGCGAGGTCTCATGCAAGACATTGAACTGGGAAGCAACCTGCTCCGTGGACGCTTTCCTGCAGGAACCTCCCAAGGCTTGGAAAGGCTGCGGTGGCAGGGTTGGAGGGGAGGGCAAAGTGGTGCAACTTCCGGGTCCCCTGAGTTTTCTTTCCACATCAACACCCAGGAGGTCCCACCTTTCTTCTCCCTTCTTCAGATTCCTTTCTAATCAATTCCTCAGGCTCCCGACAAGTGTGTATCCTCCTGCCAGGATCTCCTCTGGGCTAGCCAGACTGCCGGCCTGTCTCTACCTCCCCCAGGACTGAGACGTTGAGTCCTGGTCTGACCAAACTTCCTCAGTGTGGTGATAACAACCTCAGTAGGAGCAGCCGCTAACACTAGAATAGCGCCTACTATGTGCAGAGTGTTTTACGGTTATTCTCTAGTTTGGTCTTTACAGCAACCCTGAAAGATAGGAACTATGATGACCTCCATTTCACAGATGAGGAAACTGAGGCAGGCAGAGGGGACTTGTCCAGGGTCACAGACCTTGGAAGTACCTGAGACTGGATTTGAACTCAGGTCTTCCTGACCTCAGGCCTTGATGCTGCCATTTTTATAAAAGAGTTCCCCTCCTAAACCAGTGCGGCCTTGACTGACAATTCCCCATTTCTCCTGCCTGGAGTTTGTCTGCGGCTGTTCACCCAGTGTCTCCACTTTGGGATGGGAGCTCCTGAGGGCAGCTCTGTCTTTTGCCTTTCTCTGTGTCTCAGGGCTCGGCACACAGAAGGTGATTAATACATGCTTGTTGACAACCAAGGCGTTTTTAGGCTCTTCCTGCCTTCTTGTTGTGGTTTTAGACTTGTGTTGGTTAAATGTGTGTGACACTGGAGTCACCCATGTCTGTGAACCCTCTAGATGCTCACACAGGACTTGGGGGACTGTGTACCGAACAGCTGACTCATATTAAACTGTGTCCATTAATCCTTCCCCTCAATCATCTGTTGCCTGACTAGGCCCTTGCCTGTCCTTGTCTCAGGCCTGTCCCTTGCCAACCCCAGCACTGCTACCCTTCCTTCAGGAGAATGAGCCTAGCCCCCCACCCCCATGACCTCTCAGGCACCTCCAGGGGGCACTGGGGACTTTGGAGATGTCCCTCGTTGATCACAGACATAGCTGTGAGGAAGACTCTGGGTGGGGGAGGCTGCTTGCCTCCTTCAGCCCACTGACCCTGGCCAGTTGGCCACTCATCACTTTGGGCTCTGTGTTGTGGAAGCTACAGGGCTTCCTTCCCTCAGGTCACACTTTAAGCAAACGTCCTTCCCGTCTGGAGCTGCCCTATGACTGACCTGTTTGGCTACCCACAAGTCCAGAACCTTCCCAGCCCACCCCCCACAATGAGGGACCTGCTCTCGTGGGCCCCTTTTAAGGCATCTTAATGGGACTAGGACCCTCACACCCACCCTGAGACATCACCAAGCACAGGAATTCTAGAGAGAAGATGGAGGAAAAGCCATGGGAAGGTGGTGGTGGACAGCAGCATCCCTGCTCAGCCACAGTTGCCTTCAGAGTCTGGCTCAGACCATGGGGCCACATCCATCGTTTTTCAGAACACCTTCAAATCCTAAAGCCTGGGATATGTGTGTCTATGCACAAGCATTTGTATGTAAGCATGGGTGTGAGCACTGTGTTTGTGTGTACATGTTTGTGCATGCATGTATGTGTACATGTGTAGGTGGATACATAGAGGCGCAGCTATGTCCAGGACCCCCTCCCTGTCATCTCTGACCCCTTTGGTAACAAGGTCATTCCTAGGGCCAAGCTCTTCCTCATTTGTCTCATTAGAGAGATGCAAATCAAAACAATTCTTTGGTTGTCCTTCCTCATTTGCCAGAGCCTCTGAGATGACATGCCACTCCACCCTCCCCCCCAGGTCTTCCTTATTTGTTAGAGCTATTTACAGAGTCCATGTTTATCCAAATGTCCTCCGTGTCAGGCACAGGGGTGGGGCAGGATGCAGAGAGGTCCAGGAAGCTGGGAGATCCATCTTTGCCACTGCCCAGGCCTCCCCCAGTCTCTGTCTGTCTCATCCCATCTTCCAGCCACCAACTCTGCCTCTCCCCCCACAAAAATGTCAGAGCCTTCTTGAGACAACCACAAGCTATCTTTGGGACCCAGCACAGCTGCCTCAGAATATAGAAGGGAATTGGGAGCAGGAGCCTTGGAGTGAGAAGCAGCAAGTGACTGGAAGAAGGGTGGTCCAAGGGGTGATGAGACCCTACGCCCCCAATGTTGGGGGCACACCCACTGCTTAACCCTGACTGTGCCCCCATCAGTGTGGGTGCTGTGAGAAATAGGCACTGTGCGTGTGGCTGGGGCAAGGAACATGGGACTTGGCCCTCTGGAACTCTGTATATCTTTCCCCTGGAAGGCAGCCCAGGTCCCTGTGCAAAGGCAGAAGCCCATGAAAGAGGAAGGACCTACTTCTTTACCTGACCCTTTGGCCCTGGCCCTTTGTCCTTTCTTGCATTTTCTGTGCTGTCTGTGATGAATGCCTGCTAATTCTGTGGGTTTGCACAGAGAGTGGGTGGTGGACCTTGGGGGAGTGCTCTGTACTAACTGCCAGCAGCTGATGGTGTGGCCGCCCATGAGCCAGGCTCATGGGAGATGAGGGCCCCATTCAGGACGTTGCTGGGTGTCACCCAATTGAGTGCAGACAGACCCCAGCCCTGCCTGCTCCTGCAAGGGCACCTGAGCCCTTCAAGTCTGAAGATCTCAGACATAAGAATGTCCAGTCACCTGAGGTCCTGACCCATGTTTCCTAATCATCTTGGAGAAATGCTCAGGCTCCCAGGTGCATGGAGGTGGTCTTAGCTTTTACTCCCTCCCAAGGGTTGAAGAAAGCTCAAGTCAGCTTATGATGTCTCCACAGTGAGAAGAGAGATTGGGGACTAGCCCAGGCTGTGTAAACACAAGGATGTGTGTGTATGGGGGGGGGGGGGGGCTTATCTGAAATGGCTCTGTGTTCCCTTTCCATGCTTGGGGGTGGGCAGTGGAAGAGGGGCTGGATCTGGGATGAGAGGAGCTGGTTCAGAATCCAGGCTCTCCAGTTACAGCTTCTGAGGTTTCCTACCCCATCTCCTGCCCTTAGCCCTAAATCTGACCTCCTGTGGCCTTGGAGATCTCCTCAGGTTAAGCTCCTCTGGAAGATGGTGGCACCAATCCTGGTGTCTTTTTATTTTTTAGAGCTGTTAGTTCAACTATTCGTTTTTTTATTAATTTGTTTTCAGTTTTCAACAATCATTTCCATGAGTTTCAAATTTTCTCCCCCTCCCTCTCACCTCCCTCCCCAAGATGGCATGCAATCTTATATGGGCTCTACACATACATTCTTATTAAACACATTTTCATATCAGTCATGTTGCATAAAAGAATTAAAATGAATGGGGAAAACCATGAGAAAAAACAAAACAAAACAACAAAAAAGAAAATAGTTTGCTTCATTATGTCTTCCACTTCCGTAGTTGTCTCTCTGAATGTAGATAGCATTTTGCATGAAGGGTCCTTTGGAAATGTGTTAGGTCCTTGCTTTGCTGAGAAGGGCTAAGTCTATCAAAATCAGTCCTCACACACTGTGGCTGTTACTGTGTACAATGTTCTTCTGGTTCTGCTCACTTCACTCGGCATCAATTCATAGAAATCCTTCCAGGATTATTCAGTATGGTACTGGAAATGTTAACTAGCAATAAGAGAAGAAAAAGAAATTGAAGGAATTAGAACAGGCAAAGAAGAAAATAAGTTATCACTCTTTGCAGATGATATGATGACATACTTAGAGAATCCTAGAGATTCAAGTAAAAAAACTACTTGAAATAATAAACAACTTTGGCAAAGTAGCAGGTTACAAAATAAACCCACACAAATCTTCTGCATTTCTATGTATTACTAACAAAGCCCAAGAGCAAGAAATAGAAAGAGAAATCCCATTTAAAGCTAGGGTAGACACCATAAAATATTTGGGAGTCTACCTACTGAAACTAACCCAGGGACTATAGGAACACAATTACAAAACACATTTCACACAAATAAAGTCAGATCTAAGTAAGTGAAAAAACATGAGTTGCTCATGGGTAGGCTGAGACGATATAATAAAAATGACAATTCTACCTAAATTAATTTACTTATTCAGTGCCATGCCAATCAAACTATCAGATAATTATTTTGTAGAGCTAGAAAAAATAACATCAAAATTCATCTGGAAGAACAAAAGGTCCAGAATATCAAGGGAACTAATGAAAAGGAATGCTAGGGAAGGTGACCTAAGCTTACCAGATCTCAAATTGTATTATAAAGCAGTAATCATCAAAACCACTTGATACTGGCTAAGAAACAGAAGGGTAGACAAGTGGAATAGGTTAGGTACTTAAGACACAGTAGGCAATGAATGTAGCAATCTACTGTTTGATAAACTCAAGGACCCCAGCTTCTGGGATAAGAACTCACTGTTTGACAAAAATTGCTGGGAAAACTGGATAACAATGTGGTGGAAACTGGGCACAGAGCAATGCCTGACACTGTACACAAGAATAAAGTCCAAAGAGGTACATGATCTAGGTATAAAGATTGATACTATAAACATTCAGTGGAGCAAGGAATAGTGTATTTATCAGATTTATGGAGAAGGGAAGAATTTGTGACTAAAGAAGAGATAGAAAACATAATGAAGTGCAATATGGATAATTTTGATTACACTAAATTGAAGAGTTTTTTCACAAACAAAGCCACTCACACGCTAATACACTCACACACACTCGTACACAGACACATGTATACTCACACATACTCACACACATCCACACATACTCATTCAGATGCATCCTGCTATCCTCTCCAGGATTGATGCAAAGGCCACATCCAGATGCCTGGAGGTTTGCCCCTTCCCATTCTCAGAGGGCCTCTTGCAGGAGATTCACAGAGGCACTGGGCAAGGAGGCACAGGTGGCCCTCTAGGGACACATCCCATGTGACTGCCTGCCACCCACTCCCACATCCACCCCCGCCTCCACTCAGTGAAATCCCTGGGGCTGGGTCCACATTCCAATGAGACTAGGCCCTTGGCGGCCTGGCATCTATCCTCTCCCGTGGCACAGAGACAAGCAGCCCATTCATCCCGCCTTCGTAGGCCTGGTGCCTGGGATAATTATGGGTATAACCAGGTGATTGTCTGCTTTCTTTGAACTTGCCTGGTGGTTTTCTGGGTCCTGCCTCAGCCCCTAGCAGAGCCTGGAGGCCCTTCCCAGGCTTGAGATGGGCCTGCCTGGCCTGGCCCCCCAATACCCTCCCCCCTCCTGTGGGATTCTAGCCAACAGCTGAGTTAGTTGGGGATACAGAGACCATCCAAGTAGAAAGAGAGGGGCACAAGATATGCACAAGTAAATCCAGGGGAGCGGGGAGAAGAAATTGAGGAAGCTTACCTCCCCTCCACATGTGCTGTCTGCCCATGTTACCCCTTGAGACACCCCATCTCCCACCTCTGGGCATTTGCCTTGGTTGTCGCCCATTCCTGGAATACTCTCCCTCCGCCCCTCTGCCTCCTGGTTCCTCCCCTCCCAACTCCATCAGGCCTTTCCCATGCCTCAGTCCCCAGCCCCTTGGGTACAATGCTTATCTCCCCCCTGCCCCACACCAGGAACCCAGAAAGTTCTCAAACTGTGCCCTTTGGCCTAGCTGTGCCACCACTAAGGAGTCACTTCCCCCCAGTGGGGAATGGCTGAACAAATGGGGCCTATCAACGCAAGGCAATTGGGTCCCAAGAAATGACAAAATAGACCATTTGATGAAACTGGGGTGACCTCTGGGTGCCAACAGCAATGACAACATCCAGAGGGAAAGCCACCTAGAAAGACTTTGGACCTCTGAGCACAGAGAGCTGAGGAAGAAGGCTCCTCTCATTCCTTCCTCCCCCTCCACCCTTCCCCTCCCGCTCCTCCTTTCCCCTTCTCCCTTCTCATTCCCTCCCCCTCATCTCCCCTCCCCCCATTTCCTCCTTCCTCTCCCTCTCCCGACTCCTCCCTTCTCCTCCTTTCCCCCTCCTGCCTTCTCAGAGAGGGGCAAGGGCTGAAGATGCAGCAGGGCCAGATTCCAGACGTGGCCAATGGGCAACTCAGCTCTGCACCCAGGCCTCGGTTCTTCTGGGTTTAGACAAATATTTGCTTAGGGTGGGGCTATGTCCTGGGAGCTCCCTGAGGCAAGTGCTGCTGTGGCATTTCTTTTGCTCCTCCACACCCGGTGGGGTGCCTGGCATACCAAAGGCGCTTCATAAATGCGTGCTGCCCCAGAGGCAGGGAGGCACAAAAGGGCAAGTCGGCAATAGAGAGAGGGAAGAGCCCAGCCTTGTCCTCCCCTGTCTCACCTGGCGTGGTGGCTCTCCTCCTCACTCCCGCCAGCCCTCCACCTACACAGGCAAGCTGGTCCTATCCCACCTTCTCCCCCATCCCCACGGCCCATTTATCTCCAGGATGCTCCCCCTGCATCCGCCTTCCTCTGCAGCCAGCACTCAGGGCCGCCTTCCCCCATACACCTCTCCACTCAGCCCACCCCTTCTCTCATGGGGGAGCTCTTTCAGGGTCAGGGTCCTAGGGCCTGGGGCGAGGGGAGGTGGAGAAGGGTCCCAGCTTGGTTACCTTTCATTCTCCTCCTGGCTCAGCTTCTGACTTTCTGGACTTGGTCCTGATGGAAAGTTCCCTTTCCAACATCATCTTTCCCCTTTAGAATGTGAGCATTTTGAACACAGGGCCTGGTTTTCCTTTGGTTTTTATGGATATTCCCAGGGCTTAGCACAGTGCTTGGCATGCAGTAAACACTTAAGAAATCTTCACTCCATCCAGTCATGCCTACTTGCTAAGGTCCTATATCTTTCCTCCTTTTTGTGGCTAAACTTGAAAAAACAATCCATGCCCCCTACCCCCAGCTCCTCTCCTGTTGCCCCTTCTATGCCTGATGCCCTTGGGCTTTTGACTCATCCCTCACCAGAAACTCCTCTTTCACAAGTCCTTGAGGGTCTCTTACCAAATCCAGAGGCCTTTTCTCCATCTTCCTCCTTCCTGACCTTTCTGCAGTGTCCTCAATGTCAGTCTCTAGTTTGGGGGACACTGTTCTCTCCTGTTTCTCCTCCTCCTTCCAGTGCCTTTTGGGAAATCTTAAACCAGGTCATACACATTCACTGTTGGGGAGTCCTTCTCTTCTCCCTCTCACCACCTTTCTCAGACATCTCATCAGCCCCGCCTCTGAGCTCTATATCCAGTCTTCCCCTTTCTCCTGAGCTCTGGACCAGAATCACCCACTGCCTTGGGACATCTCCCTTAGGAGTCCCCTAACATCTCATGACCTCCAGCTCACCTCTCTTTCCAATTTCCCTGTCACCATTCAGGGCACCACCATTCCCTAGACTCTGAACCTTGGGGTCATCCCTGATTCCCCTCTCCCACTCACTGCTGCCGAGGGGATTCTCATTTCTGCCTCTCAAGTGTCTCTGACATTATCCCTCGAATTCTCTCCACCTCTGCCTTCTTCAAAGTTACTTCTGGCTTCCTGCAAGCCCCATGTCAAACCCCGACTTCTGCAAGAGGACTTTGCTGGCCTCCCGCCCTCCTTCGGTGTCCTCCCTGCATGTCTATACCTTTTCTGCAGAGAGTTCTCAGTATATTGCCTCTCCATTAGACTTAGACCTTCTTAGAGGCAGGTACTACTTTTTGCCTTTGTTTATCTTCCTGGCGTTTAGCTCAGTCTCTACCACAGAATGGGTGCTTAATAAATGCTTGTTGACTGATTGATGAAGAATTCCTCCCCTCCATCTGACAGTCAGAGCTGTCCAAGCTCCCTGGTCCTGCTCTCTTCCTATTTCCATGGTATGACTATTAGTGTTCAGATCATGTGGCTGTGGGAAATGTATTGTGAGTCAGACAGAGCACTGAAGGAAATTATTTAGCAGATCAAATAAGGCAAGACACAAGATAGAATCCAATTTTCTGATGAAATCTCCCTATCTTGCTATTGATCCCCAGATATCTTCCTCAACTTCCTGTCGCTATGAGAAGCAGGAGAGGGTAGGCCTGAGTTGCTGGTTGGCTGTTGTTCTTCATTCTCGAAGAGGACCAAAATGACATCACCATGATAAAGTGAAGTTTCAGTGCGTCTGACTGTGGCTGAGCAGACCAATACGAGCTTGGAATGCTCTGCCACAGGTTGGGCACAGATAGTCCATGTGAATATTTGGGATGGTAGCTTCAAATTTGTGCATCCTGCGTTTACTTTGTGCTGTCTCAATTCTGCTTTGCTCATAGAGCACAGCACCCTTTCTGATGTGGGCACACCATGCTGAATGGTTCTGTGCCAGTGTCTCCCATGTCATACAATCAAATCCAAAGTTCTTGAGAGAGACCTTGAGAGTGTCCTTGTATCGCTTCTTCTGGCCACCATATGATAGCCTGCCCCATGCGAGCTCTCCATAAAATAGTCTTTTTGGCAAGTGCACATTTTGCATTTGAACAGCATGGCCAGTCCATCGGCATTGCCCTCTCTGAAGCACCATTTGAATGCTTGGCAGTTTAGTTCGAGCAGGAAATAGAATTGTCTTTAGTAGACAGAAGCAGACACAGGCAGAGAAGACACAGGGCTAATTAATTGAACCAATTAAAGAACTCTGTGTACTCTTCCAGTTTGACCTTGACCTCTCAATTTCTCCTTCTCTGCCTGGTCACTAGGTCCCCTTTTCATTGATCCCCAATGTGGATGATGGGTGGGAAGACACTGTATACTCCTAGGACACCCTGGCTCCAGCATCTCCCAAGGGCCACTTGGAGACATGGGCCTGGAGTTGACTAGGAAGAATCCCATAAGGTTAAAGAATGAGACCTTTGTGCTAGCTTTGAAAATATCCCCTTCCACAAGGGGATTGATGTTGCCCCTGAAACTCTGACCTGGATTCAGCCTGTCTCCTTACTGGGAGTGAACAAGCCTCTTGCCTCCTGTCTTCCTTAATCTGTGACATGACCCTGAGCAGGATGAATGATGAATTGGGCCAGGCTGCTATGTACTTGCTCATACCTTCCTTCCTGACCTGGCTTTTTAAGGGGGAAGCAGATAAAGCCACTGATAGAAGAACTCTGAGGTTTTACCTCACACCCAGTTAACTGGCAAAGACAGGCATGCTGGTATGCTGCTGGTGGAGTAATGGAGGGGAGGGGAGCAGGGTGCAAACATCCTGGAGATGATTTGGAATTATGTAGGGAAAATGAGACTCTAATGGCCCTATCCTTGGACTCTTGAGGAGGTCAAAGACAGGAACACCAAAATCCCTACAGCCCCCATGTAGTGCCTGCCCTCAGGCTGCTTCCCTTTGTATGGAGCCATGCTCCCTGGGCCTGTTCCTCTCAGCAGCTCAGTTCCTGCTGCCAGGGCTGAGTCTTCTCACTCAGCAGGAGTAAGGCATCTCTACTTGGCTGGTGGGAGTGGATCAGGGAGAGGGGAAGGAGAGAATGTCCCTACCCCTACTCCCACCCCCTCTAGTTCAAGAATGATTTTCTGTCCTGGGTCAGTTCTTCTACAGCTGGCTTTCTTCTCAACTCACAGAGGTCCTAGAATACCTCCAAGATGTCTCCTGCCTTGACTCCTCACTAAAGAATACATCTTGTCTTTTAAAAGCAAGCTAGGAGAGGTGGAGCCAAGATGGTGGAGAAAAGGTAGGGACTCATCTGAGCTCTCCCAAATTCCCCTCCAAACGACTTTCAAATAATGCCTCAGAATGAATTCTGGAGCAGAAGAACCCACAAAAGGTCAACTTAGAAGGTCAGCAGGAAAGGTCTGCCACACTGGAGTAAGAGTAGACGCAGTCCAGCACAGGCTGAGTTCCAATAAACCAGCAGCAGGCCTTGGGAATGACTGAATCAGTGGCTGCTTCTGGACCTTTCAGCCCACAGATGGTGAGAGGGCCAGACAACTGGTCAGGAGATTCCAGGGGTCTGTTTGCCTGCACTGGGTACAGGACTCTGTTGAAGGGCCCATATATGAATCTGTATTGCAATACTAGATGGTAGTCTCAGGGCAAGGAGGAACACTAGCACATCAGAACTTGTCACAGCAGAGGAGGGGGAACTCTGGTCACAGTTTTAAGGTAGAAAAGAGTGCTTGTGGTCCCTCACAGACCAAAGCACAGGCCAGGAGAGCAGTGACCACACCTCCCCTTAGGTTCTACCACCTTGGAAGAACTGTAAACTTACAGATACCCATAACTAGCTCTGAAAACAGTAGCATAAAAAGCCTGAAGCTTGGGACCATGCCCCCTCCATTCTGAGAACAGAGCCCAACTTTACTGCAAAGTGAAAAGTCAAGAAAAAAGTTAGGAAAATGAGTGAATAACAAAAAAGAACCTGATCATAGAAAATTACTATAATGACAGGGGAGACCAAAACACAAACTCAGAAGAAGACAAAAAAGTCAAAACTCCTCCATCCAAAGTCTCAATGAAAAATGTGAATTTGTCTCAGGCCCCAAAAGAATTCCTGGAGGAGCTCAAAAAGGATTTTAAGAATCAAAGAGAGGTAGAGAGAAAACTGGGAAAAGAAGTGAGAGTGATTCAAGAAAATCATGGAAAAAGAGTCAAACAGCTCAGTAAAGGAGGCACAGAAACCACTGAAGAAAATAACACCTTACCCATATAAGATTTCATGCTGTCTTGGGGAGGGGGGGGGAGAAAATTTAAAACTTATGGAAGTGAATGTTGAAAACTGAAAACAAATAAATTAATAAATTTGGGGAAAAGAAGAAAGAAAATAACACCTTAAAAAACCAAAACAGGACAAATGGTAAAAGAGGCACAAAAATCTACTGAAGAGAAGACCTTCTTAAAAGTCAAAATTGGCTACCTGGAAAAAAAAGAGCTGCAAAAAATTCACTTAAGAAAAAGACTCCTTAAAAATTACAATTGTCCAAATGAAAAAGGAGGTGCAAAAACTCACTAAAGAAAATAATCTCTTAAAAATTAGAATTGGGCCATTGGAAGTTAATGCATCTGTGAAACATGAAGAAACAATAAAACAAAATCAAAAGAGTGAAAAAATAGAAGAAAATGTGTAATATCTCCTTAGAAAAACATCCAACCTGGAAAATATTTTGAGGAGAGGTCATTTTAGAATTATTGGTCTATCTGAAAGCCAAGATTTTTAAAAAGAGCCTAGACATTGTCTTTCAAGAAATTATTAAGGAAAATTGTCCTGATATCCTAGAACCAAAGGGTAAAATTAACATTGAAAGAATCCACCAATCCCCTCCTGAAAGAGATTCCAAGATGAAAACTCCCAGAAAATTCCAGAGTGCCCAAATCAAGTAGCCAGAAAAAACAATTCAAATATCATGACACCACAGTCAGAATAACATAAGATCTAGCAACTTCTTCATTAAAGGATCCAAAAGGTGGGGCAGGGGACTTGGAATATGATATTCTGGAGGGCAAAAGAGGTAGAATTACAACAAAGAGTCACCTGTACAGTGAAACTGAATATAATCCTTTGGGGGGAAAAAAGGATATTCAATGAAATGGAGGACTTGCAAGCATTTCTGATGAAAAGACCAGAGCTAAATAAAACATTTAGCTTTCAAATAAAAGACTCAAGAGAAGCTTAAAAATGTAAACAGGAAAGAGAAACTATAAGGGATTCAATAAGGTTAAGCCATTTACATTCCTATATCAGAAGATGATACTTGTAACTCATAAGAACTTTCTCATTATTAGGGCACTTAAAAGGAATAAACACAGAGGGCATGGGTGTGGGTTGAATATGAAGGAATGATAACTAAAAAATAAAATTAAAGGGTGAGAAAGAGGAATGCACTGGGAGAAGGGGAGAGGTAAAATGGGGGCATATTATCGCACATAAAAGAGGTGTGAAAGAACCCTTACAGTGAAGGGGTATGTGGGGAAAGTGGAGGGGAACACTTGAACTTTACTTTCATTGGAATTAGCTCAGAGAGGGAATAATACACACACTCAAGTTAGGTATAGAAATTTATCTTACCTACAGGAAAGTAGGAGGGGGAGGGATGAAGAGAAAGAGGGGACTGACAGAAGGAAGGGTGGATTGAGGGAGATAAAAGTCAGAAGCAAAACACTTTTGAGGAAGGATACGGCAAAAAAAGAGAGCAAAATAAACAGAGAGAAAAATAGGATGGAGGGAAATACACAGTTATCATACATGTGCACAAAATGTTCCAGCAAGTTTCTTAAAGACCTCATTTCTCAAATATATAGAGAAAGGAGCCAAATAAGAATCACTCCTCAAATCATAAATGGTCAAAGGACATGAAGAGGCAGTTTTTCAATGAGTAATCAAAGCTGTCTATAATCATATGAAGAAAATACTTTAAATCACTCTTGATTAGAGATATGGAAATCAAAACAACTCTAAACTACCACCCTACATCTATCAGATTGACTAATATGACAGAAAAGGAAAAGGCAAATGTTGGAGAAGATGTGAGAAAATTGAAGCACTACTGCACTGTTAGTGGAGTTTTGAACTGATCCAACCATTCTGGAAAGCAATTGGAACTATGCCCAAAGTGCTATAAAATCATGCATACTCTTTGATCCAATCATACCGATACTAAGTATGCATTTCCTCCCATACCCCCCAAAAAGGAAAAGGACCCAATACATAGTACATAGTACAAAAATATTTATAGTAGCTCTTTTAGTAGTGGCAAAGAATTGGAGATTCAGGGGAGATATACATCAATTTAGGAAAGGTGGAACAAGTTATTATATAATATTGTGATGGAATATTATTGTGGTATAGGAAATGACAAGCAGGATGCTCTCAAAAAACCTGGAAAGATTTACATGAACTGATACAAAATGAAACGAGCAGCACCAGGGGAATGTTGTATGCAGTAACAGCAATGCTGTATGACTAAGAACTGTGAATGAGTTAGCTTTTCTCAGAAATGTAACCATCCAAGACAATTCCAAAGGGCTCATACTGGAAAATGTTATTTGCATCCACAGAAAGAATTGATGGAGTTTGAATGAAGATCGAAGTATACTTTTTAAACTTTATTTTTTGTGGTTTTTTTGTCTATTTTTTTAACAACATGACTAATGTGGAAATATGTTTTGCATGACTGCATATGTATAACCTATATCAAATTCCTTGCCTTCTCAACAAGGAAGAAGGAAAGGCACAGAATTTGATACTCAATTGTTTAAAATGAATGTTAAAATTATTTTTTTCTTTCACTTTCTTTTTTTTCTTTTTTAAAATTTATTTAAGTTCTCAACATTCATTTCCACAAAATTTTGGGTTCCAAATTTTCTCCCCATTTCTCCCCTCCCCCACTCCAAAACGCTGAGCATTCTAATTACCCCTATCACCAATCTGTCCTCCCTTCTAACATCCATCCCTTCCCTCATCCCCATCTTCTCTCTTTTTTTTATTTAAATTTATTTGTTTATTTAACTTTTAACATTCATTTTCATAAAATTTTGGGTTCCACATTTTCTCCCCTTTTGTCCCCTCCCCCCCCAAACACCAAGCATTCTAATTGCCCCTATCACCAATCTGCTCTCTCTTCCATCATCCCTCTCTAACCTTGTCTCCATCTTCTCTTTTGTCCTGTAGGGCCAAATAATTTTCTATACCCCTTTACCTATATTTCTTATTTCCTAGTGGCAAGAACAGTACTCGATAGTTGTTCATACTGAGTTCCAACTTCTTTACCTCCCTCCCTCCCCACCCCTTGCCTTTGGAAGACAAGCAATTCAATATAGGCCAAATCTGTGTAGTTTTGCAAATGACTTCCATAATAGTCGTGTTGTATAAGACTAACTATATTTCCCTCCATCCTATCCTGCCCCCCGTTTCTTCTATTCTCTCTTTTTATCCTATCCCTCCCCAAAATTGCTCCCTCCTCCCACTGCCCTCCCTTCCATCATCCCCTCCACCCTGCTTATCCCCTTATCCCCCACTTTCCTGTAATGTAGGATAGGTTTCCATACCAAAATGAGTGTGCATTTTATTCCTTCCTTTAGTCGAATGTGATGAGAGTAAGCTTCATGTTTTTCTCTCTCCTCCCCTCTTTTTCCCTCCACTGAAAAGTCTTTTGCTTGCCTCTTTTATGAGAGATAATTTGCCCCATTCCATTTCTCCCTTTCTCTTCCCAATATATTTCTCTCTCACTGCTTGATTTCATTTTTTTAAGATACGATCCCATCCTCTTCAATTCACTTTGTGCTGTGTGTGTGTGTGCGTGTGTGTGTGTGTGTGTAATCCCACCCACTACCCAGATACTGAATAGTTTCAAGAGTTACAAATATAGTCTTTCCATGTAGGAATGTAAACAGTTCAACTTTAGTAAAGTCCCTTATGACTTCTCTTTACTGTTTACCTTTTCATGCTTCTCTTCATTCTTGTGTTTGAAAGTCAAATTTTCTTTTCAGCTCTGGTCTTTTCATCAAGAATGCTTGAAAGTCCTCTATTTCATTGAAAGACCAGTTTTCCCCCTGAAGTATTATACTCAGTTTTGCTGGGTAGGAGATTCTTGGTTTTAGTCCTAGTTCCTTTGACTTCTGGAATATCCTATTCCACGCCCTTCAATCCCTTAATGTAGAAGCTGCTAGGTCTTGTGTTATCCTGATTGTATTTCCACAATACTTGAATTGTTTCTTTCTAGCTGCTTGCAATATTTTCTCCTTGACCAGGGAACTCTGGAATTTGGCCACAATGTTCCTAGGAGTTTCTCTTTTTGGATCTCTTTCAGGAGGTGATCGGTGGATTCTTTCAATATTTATTTTGACCCCTGGTTCTAGAATCTCAGGGAAGTTTTCCTTGATAATTTCATGAAAGATGATGTCTAGGCTCTTTTTTTGATCATGGCTTTCAGGTAGTCCCATAATTTTTAAATTGTCTCTCCTGGATCTATTTTCCAGGTCAGTTGTTTTTCCAATAAGATATTTCACATTATCTTCCATTTTTTCATTCTTTTGGTTTTGTTTTGTGATTTCTTGGTTTCTCATAAAGTCATTATCCTCCATCTGTTCCATTCTAATTTTGAAAGAACTATTTTCTTCAGTGAGCTTTTGAACCTCCTTTTCCATTTGGCTAATTCTGCTTTTTAAAGCATTCTTCTCCTCATTGGCTTTTTAAATCTCTTTTGCCAATTGAGTTAGACTATTTTTAAAGGTGTTACTTTCTTCAGCACTTTTTTGGGTCTCCTTTAGCAAGGTGTTGACCCGCTTCTCATGCTTTTCTTGTATCTCTCTCATTTCTCTTCCCAATTTTTCATCCACCTCTCTTACTTGATTTTCAAAATCCTTTTTGAGCTCTTCCTTGGCCTGAGCCCATTGAATATTTATTTTGGATGTTTGGGATACAGAAGCCTTGACTTTTATGTCTTTTCCTGATGGTAAGCATTGTTCTTCCTCATCCAAAAGAATGGGAGAAGATAACTGTTCACCAAGAAAGTAACCTTCTATAGTCTTATTTTTTTCCCTTTTTTGGGCATTTTCCCCAACCAGTTACTTGACTTTTGGGTCCTTTGTCAAGAGTAGGATATACTCTGGGAATCCGTGAGATCTCAGTTCCTCCAAGGTGGCATGATCAAGCTTGTATTGATCTGGACACAGACAGGGATTTTTGTGCCCAGAATCTTAGCAGTTACCTCTCCTGGCCTCCTGGCCACCAGTTCTGCCAAGTCAATACTGGGGGCTGACTTTCAGATAAGCTGGATGGTCAGGGCCACCATTCAGTGTGAGACAAAGACCAGCTCAGCCAGGGCCTCCACACAGAGCTGAGATAAGACTCAGCTCTTCAGTGGCCCCAGGGTTTTTTACGCAATGGAGCAGTCTGTATGGGCTGCTGTGCAGCTTCTGTGACCACTGCCTGTTGCTGGAGCTATGGGAAGGCCCTTCTCCCTTCCTGGCCAGCTGAAAATACCCCATCATTGACCTTTGGTGTCTGTGGGTTGAGGGATCTGGGAATTGCTGCTACTGGGACTGAGGATTCATTGACTGGAGATTCTGCCCCCAAGGACTGTTCTCAAGCCATGGCGCCCAGCCAAGGCTGGCCTGGGTTCAACTCTGCATCCAGTGCAACTAACATTTCCCGTGGGTCTTTCAGGTCACCCTGGGCTGGAAATCTCCTCCACTCTGTGGTTCTCCACTTCTGCTGCTCCAGAAGTTGTTGAGAGTCCCTCTCTACAGATATTTTATGGGCTGTGTGGGGAGAGCCTGCATATGTGTGTCTTTCTACTCAGTCATCTTGGCTCTGCCCCCTCTAAAATTATTTTTACATGTAGTTGGGTAAAATATTAAATAAATGTATATACTTTTAAAAGGCAGGCTAGGTGGTGCAGTGGCTAGAGTGTTGGACTTGGAGCCCAGAAATCCTACTCAGTAGTTGTGTGGCCATGAAGAAGTCAGTAACCTCGTGAACTTCAGGTTGCTCTTCTATAAAATGGAGAGAAGAGTGCCTACCTCTCAGGGTGGTCATGATGACCCAGTGGGGCAGATATGTGCTTTGAAGACCTTAAAGAATTTTAGAAATGTTGGCCACTTCCAAAGGTCAGTGAGCTTTGGATGCCACCGAGCTGAAGAGCTCCAGACTTCATACTGAGCCAAGTGGAGGCACAATGAGGCCTCGGCACCTCAGGATCTCTTTTCCCTACTTCTTGGCCTTCTAAATCAGCCCTGCTCTGGCCTGGAGGGATCTGACTCATTGACCTTGGGAGTCTCTGGTCCCACTATCAGACAGTTACTCAGATAGTGACAGCATTACTCTCACCGTAACACCAGTGACAATGAGGCCTCACCATCCTCTGCCACTAAAAATGTGGCAGGAAGGGAGAAGGAGTGTGGAGAGAAACTGGCTGGGAGGGAGGGAGACAGAAGTCAGGCCAGAGCCCATGGAAATGGCCAGGCCTCTGCCAATGACCCAAGCTGCCAGTGCCAAGTGGCAGCAGCAGGAGCTGGGGTAGGAGACACAGATGGCCAATGCTTCCCAGCTCTGTCTTCATCTGGCACTCTGTCTTCAGGCACAGGCCAGGCAGAACTCCCCAGGCCACTGGGTTGTCTGGCTGTGCCTTATGAAAGGAAGAAACTATTAGCAGAGCATCTGCTATGAGATAGGAAGTCATGGAAGACAGTGGACTTAAAGGACAGTCTGACTCCTTGAGACCATAGGGCAAGTTGCCTGCCCTTGGCACAGGCCCCATCGCCAGAGCTGGGGAAACCATCTCTTGTCCCCTTCTGGCAGGGAGGCAGAAGTGGCTCCACCTTCTCCAGCCAATGGACAGAGCATCCTGAAGGGTCCAGCCACCAGATGCTGTGTGCCAGCCTTGGCTCCCAGCCCCTATCTGTCTTTCTGGCTCCTCACTTAGCACAATGCCTGTCACCTAGTGGTGCTCCATAAAAGCTTTCTGACTGACTGACAGACCTGGTATTGGGGTTACATCTAGGGACATGAAAGAATTCATGCTCTCTACCCCAGGCAGTACCCCAGGGCCATCTTAGGGACTCTGCTGACTCAGATCTCTACCCCAGGCAGTACCCCAGGTCCATCTTAGGGACTCTGCTGACTCAGATCTCTACCCCAGGCAGTACCCCAGGGCCATCTTAGGGACTCTGCTGACTCAGATCTCTTGGGCCCCATCCTTCTGTCAAACTGCCTAGTTCACTTCCCTCATGATCTTGGTATGGGACAAAAATTAAGAACTCTCAATGTTGTACATGATGGGGGGGGAGGGGGCTGACTGCTTCTCTGCACCCTGAGGGTGGCACTGCCCAAACACGGTTCTAAACCTGCCTCATCTGTGACCTGGGCTTCCTAAATTAGTCCAAGAACTACCCAAGAGTAGGAATTCTCACCTCCTGCTCCCAGCATCTCTAGAGAGCCAAGATCAGGGTCACACAGGCAGATGGCACAAAGGGCCACTTTTGGAAGGAAAGGAGGAAGGAAGGAAGGAAGAAAGGAAGGAAGGAAGGGAGGGAGGGAGGAGGGTAAGAAGGGAGGAAGGGAAGGAAGCCTCCCTTCATCCTTTCAGATGCTCTCTGTCCCCTTCAGTTCTCCTGCACAAATTAACCTCGTGCTCTTACTCCTTCAGGGAAGATGAATGGGGGCGGGGGGGAGGGGCATTTCATTCTTTCAGTTCAGCAAACAATAGCTCCTGAGAGTACAAATACGAGACAGAAACAGTCCCTACCTTCAGGGAGTGCTTGTCTGGGGATCACATACATGTTGTACCTCCATGCTGAGTACTCCTCATGCTGGGCAAGGGAAAACGCGAGGCTGATCCTCGTGCTGCTACAGGATCGAGGTTTATTAACTTCCCTCCCAGGTTCTAAGGCAGCCAGAGGGGATGTTTGGGGAGCCATGGCGGGCCTAAGGATCTGGACCCTTATCCCCACAGAAAAGGGCCCATGGGCGGGAACACTGGCAGATTTAACAGCGGGAGCACTGGGGCAGTCCCTCCTCTGATAAGCCCTCCCGGGAGAGCTCCATGGCACGGTGGGGTGGGGAGGTACCATGTTCTCCTGGTTCTGCTCATTTTACTGAGGATCAGTCCATGTAAACCTTTCCAGGTGTTTCTGAAGTCTGCCTGCTCATCATTTCTTAGTACTCCATTATGTTCATACACCACAACTTGTCCAGCCATTCCCCACTGATGGGCATCCCCTCGCTTTCCAGCTCTTGGGCTGCTGTAAATATTCTTGCACACCTGTGACGGCTTCTTTCATCTTTATGCTTATCTCTCTCTTTAAACTGGAAACTCTGGACTTGGACTATCATGTCTCTGGGAGTTTTCATTTGACAACTTCTTTGAGCTCAGGAAGATAAGTCTTCCCGACTCCTGTCCTGGCACACCATCTGCTGCATCATCTAGCTGCCCTCGGTGACCCCTAAGTTCTTTTTATTCCCACTTCATTCCCTGGCAGTTTTCTTTTAAGATTTCTTGAAACAGGATGTGTAATCTCTTTTTTTGGTCATGGCATTGTCAATCGAGCAAAGCCCACCCCACAAAATGTAAAGAGGTCCAAAGTGAGTGGAAAGCAAAGGGAAGGAGGAAAATCAGACACTCATGCTGAGGCATCCCAGTACAAAGTATAAAGGAGCCCACAACCTCCTAACAAAACCCAAAAGCAAGAGATAGAAAAATTCCATTTAAAGTGATGGTAGACATTAAAAAATATTTGGGAGTCTACCTGCCAAGACAAACCCAGGAACTATACGAACACAATTATTGAACACTTTTAACATAAATAGAATCAGGTCAAATACTTGGGAAAATATCAGTTGCTCATGGGTAGGCCAAGCTATTATAATAAAAATGACAATTCTATTTAAATTTGTTTATTCAGTACCCTACCAATCAAAATACCAAAAATTATTTTGTATTGCATTATTTCATTTGTTTTCAGTGTTCAACAACCACTTCCATATATCTTAGATTCTTTTCCACTCCCTTACTCTCATTCCCCTCTCCTTCCCCACTCCTTCCCTGAGATGGAGTACAATCTTATATAGGTTCTACATGTACATTCCTATTAAATGCATGCTGCATAGAAGAATTAAAATGAATGGGAGAAATCATAAAACAAAACAAAACATAATACAAAGGAAAATGGTCTGTTTCTATCTGCGATCTAATTCCATACTTCTTTCTCTAGATCTGGAAGGCATTTTGCCTCAAGAGTCCATGGGAAATTTTTTAGGTCCATATATTTCTATGAAATACTAAGTCTACCAGAAAAATTCCTCACACACTGTGGTTGTTGCTGTATACAAAGTTCTTCTAGTTCTGCTGCTTTCACTCAGCATCAGTTCATATAAGTCTTTCCAGGCTTCTCTGAAGTCTTCCTGTTCATCGTTTCTCATAGCACAATAGTATTCCATTACATTCATATACCACAATTTGTTCAGCCATTCCCCAATTGATGGGCATCCCCTTGATTTCCAGTTTTTGGTCACCACAAAGAGAGCTGCTATAAATATTTTTGTACATGTGGGACCCTTTCCCATTTCTATGATCTCTTTGGGATAGAGTCCCAGAGGCAATATTACTGGACCAAAAGGTATGCACATTTTTGTAGCTCTTTGGTCATAGTTCCAAATTGCTCTCCAGAATGGTTGGATCAGCTCACAGCTCCACCAACAATGAATTAGTGTTCCAACTCTCCCACATCTTCTCCAACATTTATCATCATCCTGTTTTGTCATGTTAGCCAGTCTGATAGGTGTGATGTGGTACCTCACAGTTGTTTTGACTTGCATCTCTCTAATCAATAGTGATTTAGAGCATTTTTTCATATGATTATAGATAGCTTTAATTTCTTCCTCTGAAAATTCCCTGATCATATCCTTTGACCATTTGTCAATTGGGAAATGACTTGTATTCCTGTACATTTGACTCAGTTCTCTCTATATTTTAGCAATGAGGCCTTTATCACAGATACTAGTTGCAAAAATTCTTTCCCACTTTTCTGCTTCCCTTCTAATCTTGACTGCATTGGGTTTGTTTGTGCAAAAACATTCCAATTTAATGTAATCAAAATTATCCATTTTGCACTTCACAATGTTCTCTATCTCTTGTTTGGTCAAAAATTTCTCCATTCTCCATAAATCTGACAAATACACTGTTCCCTCCTCCCCTAATTTGTTTATAGCATCAATATTCATACCTGGATCACGTATCCATTTGGACTTTATTCTTGTGTACAGTGCCAGGCATTGCTCTATGCCCAGTTTCCACCACATTGTTATCCAGTTTTCTCAACAATTTTTGTCAAACAGTGAGTTCTTATCCCAGAAGCTGGAGTCCTTGGGTTTATGAAACAGTTGATTGCTATATTCATTAACTACTGTGTCTTGAGTACCTAACCTATTCCACTGGTCTACCCCTCTGTCTCTTAGTCAGTACCAAGTGGTTTTGATGATTGCTGCTTTATAATGCAATTTAAGATCTGGTAAGCCTAGGTCACCTTCCCTAACATTCCTTTTCATTAGTTCCCTTGATATTCTGGACCTTTTGTTCTTCCAGATGAATTTTGACATTATTTTTTCTAGTTCTAGAAAATAATTTTCTGGTAGTTTGATTGGTATGGCACTAAATAAGTAAATTAATTTAGGTAGAATTGTCATTTTTAGTATACTAGCTCAGCCTACCCATGAGCAACTGATGTTTTTCCCCTTATTTAGATCTGACTTTATTTGTGTGAAAAGTGTTTTGTAATTGTATTCCTATAGTCCCTGGGTTTGTTTTAGTAGGTAGACTCCCAAATATTTTATAGTGTCTACCCTTTAAATGGGATTTCTCTTTCTATCTCTTGCTGTTGGGGTCTGTTAGTAGTATATAGAAATGCAGATGATTTATGTGGGCTTATTTTGTGACCTGCAACTTTACCAAAGTTACTTATTATTTCAAGTAGTTTTTTACTTGATTCTCTGGAATTCTCTATCATCATATCATCTGCAAAGAGTGATAATGTAGTTTCTTCTTTGCCTATTCTAATTCCTTCAATTTCTTTTTCTTCTCTTATTGCTGCAGCTAACATTTCTAATAACACATTGAATAACAGTGGTGATAATAGACATCCTTGTTTCACCCCTGATCTTGTTGGAACTGCATCTAGTTTATCCCCATTGCACCATAATTCTTGCTGATGGTCTTAGATAGACACTGCTTGCTATTTTATGGAAAATTCCATTTATTCCTATTCTTTCCTGTGTTTTCAATAAGAATGGGTGTTGTAGATTGTCACAAGCTTTTTCTGCATCTATTGAGATAATCGTGTGGTTTCTGTTAGTTTTGTTGTTGATATGATCAATAATGCTAATAGTTTTTCTAATATTGAACCAGCCTTGCATTCTTGGTATCAATCTTACCTGATCATAATGTATTAGTCTTGTGATAAGTTTCTGTATTCTTTTTGCTAAAATCTCATTTAAAATTTTTGCATTTATATTCACTAGTGAAATTGGTCTATAAGTTTTTTTCTCTGTTTTGACTCTTTCTGGTTTAGATGTCAGAACCATATTTGTATCACAAAAAGAATTTGGGAGGACTCCTTCACCAATTTTCCCAAATAGTCAATATAGTATTGGAATTAACTGTTCTTTAAATGTTTGATATAATTCACTTGTGAATCCATCTGGCCCTGGAGATTTTTTCCTAGGGAGTTCATTGATGGTTTGTTCGATTTCTTTTTTCTGAGATGGTGTTATTTAAGCACTCAACTTCCTCTTCTGTTAGTCTGGACAATTTATATTTTTTAAAATAATCATCCATCTCATTTAGATTGTCGAATTTATGGATATAAAGTTGGACAAAGTAATTTCTAATTATTGTTTTAATTTTCTCATTGGAGGTTAGTTTACCCTTTTCATTTTTGATATAGGTAATTTAGTTTTCTTCTTCCTTTTTTATATCAAATTGTTCAAAATTTTATCAATTTTATTGGTTTTTTCATAAAAACCAACTCTTAGTTTTGTTTATTAGTTCAATAGTTTTCTTAATTTCAGTTTTACTAATCTCTCCTTTGGTTTTCAGTATTACTAATTTTTTATTTATTTGGGGACTTTCAATTTGTTCTTTTTCTAGCTTTTTCAGTTGCATGCCTGATTCATTGATCTCCTCTTTCTCTATGTTATTCATATAGACATTCAAAGATATAAAACTTCCCCTAAGAACTGCTTTTGCAGTATCCCATAAGGTTTGGTAGGTTGTCTCATTGTTGTCATTCTCTTGAATGAAGTTGTTGATTGTTTCTATAATTTGTTTTTTAACCCACTCATTCTTTAAGATTAGATTATTTAGTTTCCAGTGAGTTTTTGGTTTATATTTCCATAGCCTTTGATTACATATAATTTTTATTGCATTATGATCTGAGAAGGATGCATTGATCATCTCTGCCTTTCTGTACTGGATTGTGAGGTTTTTATGGCCTAGTACATGGAAAATTTTTGTTTATGCACCATGTACCACTGAGAAAAAGGTATATTCCTTTCTATCCCCATTCAATTTTCTCCAGAGATCTATCATATCTACCTTTTCCAGAGTTTTATTCTCCTCCTTAACTTCTTTCATGTTTATTTTGAGGTTAGATTTATCAAGTTCAGAGGAGGGGAAGTTGAGGTCCCCCAATAGTATAGTTTTGCTGTCTATTTCTTCCTGTAACTCTCTGAACTTCTCCTCTAAGAATATGGATGCTATACCACTTGGAACATATATGTTTAGTAATGAAATTGCTTTGCTGTCTATGGAGCCTTTTAGCAGGATATAGTTTCCTTCCTTATCTCTTTTGATTAGATCTATTTCTGCTTTTGCTTTGCCTGAGATTAAGATTGCTACCCCTGTTTTTTTTACATCAGCTGAAGCACAAAATATTCTTCTCCAATATTTTACCTTTACCCTGTGTGTATGCCCCTATTTCAAATGTGTTTCTTGTAAACAACATATTTTTGGATTATGGTTTTTATCCATTCTACTATCCATCTCAGTTTTATCAGAGAGTTCCTTCCATTCACATTCACAGTTATGATTACTATCTGTCCTTCCTTCCATCCCCTTTCCCCTTGTTTATGCTTTTAGTTCTCCCTTCTCCCTTCCCCTCCACAATAGAGCTTCAATTTTTGACCACCACCTTCTGCAATATTCCTTCCCTTCTTTCAGCCCCCCTCCCTTTTAATCCCCTTTTCCCTTTCTACTTCTTCCCTCCCTTTTAACCTCCCCTCCCTTTTCTTTCTCCCTTCCCCTACTACTGCCTATAGAGCTAGTTGTATTTCTATACTTAACTGAGTTTGTTGTACCCTCCTTGAATCCAAACAGATGAGAGTACCTCTCAAACAATGCTCATCTCCCTCCCCCTCTTTCCCTCTACTGTAATATATTTTTGTGCCTCTTCTGGTGATGGAATTTACTGTTTTCTGCCTCCTCCTTTTCACATCTGCCTTTACAATCCCTTTGTGCCCTTAAATCACATTTGTTATCATCACGTCATTTAATTTATACCCACTCCCTCTATCTATGCTTATCACTTTTATATTTCATAATTCTCAAGATTAACAAGTATCATCTTCTCTTAGAGGAATGTAAATGGTTTGCCCATATTGAGTAACAAGTTTTTTTTCCTTTGTTTACTTTTTTGTGCCTCTCTTGAGATCTGCATTTGAAGATCAAATTTTCTATTGAGTTCTGGCCTTTTCATCAGGAAGGTCTGGAAATCCCTTATTTCACTGAATGTCCATCTCCTTGCCTGAAATATTATGCTGAACTTTGCTGGGTAATTGATCCTTGGTTGTAGTCCCAGCTCCTTTGCCTTAAGAAATGTCGGATTCCAATCTCTCCTGTCTTTTAATGTAGAAGCTGCCAGGTCCTGTGTGATCCTGACTGCAGCTCCTTGATATTTGAATGGTTTCTTTCTGACTGCCTAAAGTGTTTTCTCCTTCACTTGATAGTTCTGGAATTTGGCAGCGATATTCCTTGGTGTGTTTAGTTTGGGGTCCCTTTCAGGAGGTGAATGGTGGATTCTTTTGATGACTATTTTACCCGCTGGATCTAGAACTTCTGGGCAATTTTCCTTGATGATTTCTTGGATGATATTGTCCAGGCTCTTTTTTTCATCATGGCTTTCTGGTAGACCAATAATCCTTAGATTTTTCTCTCCTGGATCAATTATCCAGGTCAGTTGTTTTTTCATTAGATACATTACATTTTTCTTCTATCTTTTCATTCTTTAGGTTCTGTCTGACTGGTTCTTGATGTCTCATAGATTCATTAGCTTCTACTTGCCCAATTCTAATTTTTATCAAATTGTTTTCTTCCATTGACTTTTGCATCTCCTTTTTCATCTGTCCAATTGTTTCTTTTAAGGAGTTATTTTGTCCAATTAAATTTTGTACTTCCTTTTCCGTTTGTCCAATTGTCCTTTTAAATTCTTCTTTTTTCATATTTTTAAAGTCATTGGTCAGTTTTTCTTCTATTTCTCTAATTTGGCTTTTAAAATCTTTCCTGAGCTCTTCCAAGAAGGTTCTTTGTGCTTCAGACAAGTTCATATTCCCTTCTGAAGTTTCAGATGGGAGTACAGTGTCAATGCTGACCTCTTTGGTATTTGTGTTTTGGTCCTTTTCCCCATAGAAAGATTCTATGGTCTTTTCTTTTCTGCTTTTCTTCTTACTAATGATAATCACCATTTTCCTTATTTTTAAAGTAGATCTGTGTGTCTGGGGCACAGGAGGCTCTGTCCCACCATTCTTGTGCCTAAAATTTGAGGCTTTGTGTGTTGTGGCCTTTGGTTCTTTCAGCTAGAAGCTAAAATACTGCAGCTTACTTGATGCTGAGCTGGCTGGTGTTGAAATGCAGAGGCTAGGTGAGGTCTTTTTGGGTTTCCCTGCAGTTACCCTGGAGCTAGCTTGTTAAGTGTTGGGGAGGGGTGGTCTGGCCACAGGAGGTCTCCTCTGCTGAACTAGAGCATAGGCAAGCTCCTCAGTTGATGATCCCATCTGTGTTAGTGTCTTCCTGATTCCTGTAGGGTACCGAGGTACACTTGGGGTCCTGGTGTTGGCGGTTGTGGGCTTCACCCCCCTGGGCCTCAGAATCTTCTCCCAGTTTGCTGAGGTGAGGCTGACTGGGACAGGTCTGGTCCTGCACTGGTCCTCTTGAGGGACCCTCCTTAGTGATCTTCCTAGCCTTATGGACTATGAGACTGTTTACCCCTTCTGCTGCTTCCACTGTTCCAGGGTTTTTCCTGGGGAGATTCACAGGATATATTTTCTGGACTTGTCAAGGTCAACAAGAGGAAGAAGAAAGCAATTAGTGATCACTCTGCCATCTTGGCTCCCAAAAAGTTATTTTCTAGAACTAGAAAAAGTAATATCAAAATTCATCTGGAGGAAGTAAAGGTTCAGAATATCAAGGGAGTAAATGAAAAGAAATGCAAGGAAAGGTGGGGTAGCTGCACTAGACCTTAAGTTTTACTATAAAGCAGCAATCATCATACCACTCAGTACTGGCTAAGAAATAGAGGGCTAGATCAGTGGAATATGTTAGGGACACAAGACACATGACTATAGTAATCTGCTGTTCAATAAACCCAAGGACCCCAGCTTCTGGGGTGAGAACTCACTATTTAACAAAAACTGCTGGGAAAACTGGAAAGTAGTATGACAGAAACTAGGTTTAAACCAACATCTTACACTTCCTATTAAGATGAAGTCAAAATGAGTACACAGTTTAGATATAAAGGCTGATACTATAAGCAAGCTATGAGAGCAAGGAATAGTTTACCTGTCAGATTCATAGAGAAGGGAAGAATTTATGATCAAACAAGAGTTAGAGAACATTATGAAATGCAAAACAGATTATTTTGATTACATCAAAGTGAAAAGGTTTTGCACAAACAAAACCAATGCAATCAAGATTAGAAGGGAAGTAGAAAGGTGGGAAACAATTTTTACAGCCAGTGTCTCTGATAAAAGCCTCATTTTAAAATACATAGAGAACTGAGTTGAATTTATAAGTATACAAATGATTCCCCAACTGATAAATGGCCAAAGGTATGAACAATCAGTTTTCAGAGGAAGAAATTAAAACTATCAATAGTCATATGAAAAAATGCTATAAATCGTTATTGATTAGAGAAAAACAAATCAAAATAAGTCTGAGTAGCACCTCATACCTGTCAGATTGGCTAACATGACAAAACAGGAAAATGTGGGAAAATTGGAACACTGATGTATTGTTGGTGGATCCAACCATTCTGGAGAGCAATTTGGAACTATGTCCAAAGGGCTATAAAAGTATGCATATCCTTTGACGCAGCAATAATGCTGCTAGATCTATAACCAAAGAGATCATGAAATAGGGAAAGGACCCCCATATAAAAATATTTATAGCAGCTCTGTTTGTGGTAGCCATGAATCAGATATTGAGGGGATGTCTATCATTTAGGGAATGGCTGAAAAAGTTGTGCTATATGGATATAATGGAATACTGTTGTTTCTTTAACAGTGATGAGCAGTTAGATTTCATAAAATCCTGGAAAGACTTACATGAACCGATGCTGAGTGAAGTGAGCAGAACCAGGAGAACACTGTACACAGTAATAGCCACATTGTGTGATGACTAACTTGGATAGACTTAGCTCTTCTCTGAAATGCAAGGATCTAAGAAAACTCATAAGACTCAAGATGGAAAATGTTATCCACATCCAGAAAAAAAACTTTGGAGTCTGAATGCAGATCGAAGCAGACTATTCACTCTCTTTTGTTGTTGTTTGTTAAATTTTATTTCTTCGTTCTCATGGTTCCTCCTATTGATTCTAATTTTTCTTTACAAGAAAACTTACATGACTAAAATGAAAATATATTACATAAAATAATTACATGACTAATATAAAAATAAAAAAAATTAAAGGACCCCACAACAGAGAAAAGCAGGGGAGATTTATGCTTGAAAACTCCGAAGGGAGGTTACAGAAGGGATTAGGAAAAAAATGGACAGTCTTTCCCAGGAATAGATAGGACACAGAAACAGGTTGTTTTGCAGGAGCAGTTGACCACAAGGCTGGTTTAGTCTGGTTTAGGGTGCACAATTCACCCAGTGAACACCACCAGAAGCATCTGTGAGTTAGTAAGACTGGCTCATTGCAGGCTCCTGATTGACTCTTTTTTGTACCCAGGCTTACTCTGTGTCCAGTGTCTGGTAAGGTACTCATAGGAAGTAAACATATTAATCTCAGGGGCACTTTATCAGCATTCAGATAGCTCAGTGATTCTTAAACTCTCTCCCTTCAATCTATTCTCCAGGTTGAACAGTTTTGCTATATGCAATACCTTAAATCTTTCTATTTTTTCAATCTTTTGACTTTATTTTAATTTTTACTGTTGTCTCATGGTGCAGTTAGGTGCTGCAGTAGATAGAGCACCAGTGCAGGAGTCAGGAGGACCTGAGTTCAAATCTCATTTCAGACACTTGACCCTCACTAGCTGTGTGACCTTGGGCAAGTCACTTAACCCCAATTGCTTCATCCTGGGTCATCTCCAGTCATCCTGATGAATATCTGGTCCCTGGATTCAGATGACTCTGGAGGAGAAGTGAGGTTGGTGACCTGCACATTCCTCCCTCACTCAAAACAAAGTCAAGTTCAAGTCATGTCATTATTTCTCTGGTGGTATGGTCTTCTTTGGCAACAAAGGATGAGCACACACTGTTGTCTCATGGAATGGTTATGTTTTATTTAGTCTATTCCTATTTTCAGGGAGTTTGTTTTTTTGAGTAAAGTTTTTGTAGTTCTTATGTCAAGCTGTTCATTCCTTTTCTGTTTCTGTCTTCCATGGCTCTCATTTCTTTTCCACCTGTTTCTCTAGAACTTTTTCATTTATAGAAACATTTTAAATTTAAATAAAAAAACTTTTGCTTCATTTCTCCCGGGAATTCTAGTTGAATATGTGTCCAAGCTTTGTTTTTCTTTGAGGCTTTGCTTACAGGCATTTTGGAGTTATTCTTTTTTTCTGAGTTTCTGTCTTGAGCTTCTCTGTCACCACAGTAGGTTTTTGTGACTGGGTTCTTGTTTGTTTGTTTCAAGTCTACTTCATAACTTTGGACTTGAGGTTAGGGCTGATTTCTGTTGCACTTCTGGAAGAAAGGTCTGGGCTGGTCTTGCTACTGATTTCTTGGAAATCATAGTATTGAATTAGGAGTGGGGGTGGACATACATGTGGTCCAATGCAGCTGCTTTTGGGGGGGGGGAACTGGACAATGAAATCCTTTCTCAAGGTGAACTCTACTGAAGAGAGTGCACCTCTGATAAGCTGGACATGTTCAAATGCCAAATATATGCTTTCCTAAAAGACTATTTTACAGAGAACTCATACAACATAGAGACTCACGTGGAGGTCAAAAGAAGCAATATAAAAGGACACTCTGAAGAACTTTAGTATCAGTTGTGAGACATGGGAGACACTGGTACACAACTGCCCAGCACGGTGTGCCTGCATTAAAGAAGGCAGAACTGCTGCAACTCAAAAGAAATGAGATGCACAAATTTAGAGACATCTCCACTCCAACTGTTCATATGACCTCTTTGTGCCTGACCTATGGGAGAGCATTCTGAACTTGTATTGGTCTGATCAGCCACAGGTGGGCAGGTTGTGACTTGAACCTGACACACTGAGGTCATTTTGGTCCTCTTTGAGTACAAAACCACAACCAACTACCCAACCAGGTTGAGGACCCTCCTTAAACTCTCCCCCTCCTCTGCTACAGCTCAATTTTCTTTCTCCTTTCATGGATTTTCCAGGACTGCTGGTTCTTTCCAGCTCAGCTCTAGATGTTTTCCCTCCTTTGCAGATCCTTGAAATCTCTCTCAGCTTCTGAGCTCAATCTTGCTTTCATGAAGCTATTTAGAACAGGACCCTCTGCCTTTCTGCACCCACACCCAATGAGAGCAGGTTTCCTGGGTGTTGAGCTGGTTCTAATTCATTGATTCAGTCAAAAAAGTCTCCCTCTAACAAAGGCAATTCCTGGGGGTGGGCAAGGGAACAATCAGCCCTCAAAGGACCCCCACCACTACCTTCACACAAGTAATTCAGAAGAAATGTTAAAAGGTACATATCCCCAGAGAACACCTTTAAAGATCCTTCTAGGGTGATATCAAATAATTAATGGCCGTTCTGTGGATTCAGTAATTCAACTTGGCCCCAGTCTGCCTGATGGTACTACCATGTACCCCCTTTCTCTCCATGTTTCCCACAATGCTTTCTTAAAATCTAGGTGAAGTCTGCCTGGGGCAATGCTCTTTCCCAAGCCCCAACTCTGGTAGGATGTGCTTGTGAAGCCATACTGGTCCTTTAGGATAACCACTATGAGACTTTCTCTCAGAGCGGCCCACAGATGCTGCTGCTGCTAACAGTTCTGAGTGTGAGTGGAGTATGTGGGGGACACAGAATTGAGAATCATACTGTGCTCCCAGCAGCTTGGAGGAGGAGGCAGCTGCTTGGGGAGTAGGCCCTAGGGGGATGCCTCCTTCCTTTAACTCTCTGGGGCTCCTTTATGTCTTAGCAATGTCTCTTGCTTAGGTTTCATATCACTTGTGTGGATCAGGGGAGATTTAGAGGAGGCTAGGGGCTGGAAGCAGCAGTGGAAGGTCTCATGCTGTAGGAAACCTTGAACCTGAGGTAGCCTAAGGTGGGGAGAATGCACAAACAGCTCATTTCAGGATCATGGCTCCTGCATCGAGAAGGGCATCTTCACCAGGGAGCAGAGATGTGAAAGCCTTTGGCTTGCTTTAGAATTCCAGCCTTTGGTGTCAGGCACTGATATCATGCCTGCTAGGGAATTGAGCTCCCTGGGAATTGGGGGCGGGGGGGGAATGTAGCTTCCATGAGCTTCTTCCCAGAGAGGACATCCCAAGACCAGGGAGACAATGTGAAAAGAGCAAGGTCTGATGTAAGAAGAACTTTCCCAAGGGCTGGAGAGTACAAGGCACAGCCTGATTTCTGCCATCTCTGTGGAGGGGCAGCTTAGGAGCCTCTGGCCTTATTTCTGGATTAGGGAAAGTCTTAAACCCTGAGGCACATCCTAATGCCTGTGAGTCATCATAGCAATACTCCTTTGAAGGAGGCAGGACCCCTGGAAAGAAACAGAGGCCCCCAGAGGGGAGCCAGCCTACTCGGGGCTACCTCGAATGTCCATTGGACTCAGCCTCCGACCTCCTGCTTCTGTCTCCTTGCTGCCTCAGAATGCTCACTGTCTAACAAAATAAGGAAGGTTTGGATAGACACCAGTTGTTCTGCAAAGGATGGGGAGGGAGTGAGTGAATGGGATTTCCCAGAGAAGCCAGCAGTGTGGGGACAGCCAGGAGAGGAAGCTCCATCTTATGTGGAACTGAAAGGCACTACAGCCACCATGTGCCTGGTGCTCAGGCCCAGGGAGGTGCCAGCATTCCTCTATCCTGGTCCAAGGCTCTCTAGAGTGTTGGGGCTAATTAGCTCTGGGTGCCCCAGACCTTTCAGGAGGATGAAGGGCCCCCATTTTGGTTTATAGGAGGTTTGGTCCAAGAAATTGGGAATGTTTATCCTAGAGAAGAGAAAACTTGGGGGGGGACTCACCTAGGAAAGTGGAGTTTTACTTTTTCTGTTTAGTCCTAGGTTAAGGACAGACCTGGGGGCAGCCTCATGCCCATCCCACCAGGCAAAAGAAAGGACAGCACCTTGGCCAGATGCTGGCCACAGGGACCAGGCCATGTGTCCGCTATCACTGGGAGGGTCACATTCAGTCCTGGGGCCACAGGGTGGTGAAGGGCCCAAGACAGTGCCGTATGGAGAGGTTGGTACAGTTCCTGGCACATGATGGGCACTTGATAAATGCTTCTCAGCAGACATGGGAAATAGAAGCAGGATGAGGAGAGACCTCTGACAGGGCCCTCGAGTGCTGGAAGCAACAGGTGAGAATGACCTTGAGGCAGGTTTAGGCTAGAGGTCAGGAAAGCTTCTGAGCAGTGGTTCTGTCGCAGGGTGGGAAGGACTGCCTCAGAGGCGAGGGGTGAGGGGTACAATTCGAGCAGAGGCTGGACAGAGGTGTGATGGGGAGGGTCTGGTCTGGGTCAGGGGCCACTGAGGTCCCTGCAGGCTCTGACATTCGAGGATTCTGCCTTCCACTGTGCCCAATGCCTGTCTGATCCATTCCCATCTAGGGCCCAGACAGCATCTCCAGACGAGAGGGGGGCTGTCGCCCCACGACATGTCCCTGGGAGTCTGCTGGGCTCCTTCCCTCCTCCTCCACACTCTGACTCAGTCTTGCTACAGCCCCAGATTGGTGTTGACTCTGTTCCATGGGAGGCAAAGGAAAGTGAGAATAGAGAGCCATCTCACCAGCCTCCCTGGCGTCCTGAGGGAAAGGGAGGTGAGGACTCAGCTGGCCTTGGCTACTTCCCTGACCATTCCCTTCCTCTCCTTTCCCCTTAAATCAGTCCAGCAGCATTTTAAGCATCTGGTGCATGCCAGGAAATGGGCAAAGTATGGGGGAATCAGGCAAAGAAAGATAAAAGCAATCCCTGACCCCAAGAAGTTCCGGGTCTAATGGGAGAGATGTGTGCAGAACTAAATATGAAGAAGCCAGGGGATAAATGGGGATCATGAGATGGGGGAGCTCAAGTGCCAAGAGGACCAGGGAGAAGGAAAGCCAGGCTTTACTGAGACTTCAAGGAGGCCAGGGCAGGCAGGCAGGAGGCAGACCCGTTCTAGGTGTGGAGAGATGGGGCCAAGGTTCAAGCCAAGAGCTGGTAGCTGGGGCACAGACTATGTGGAGGGGAATACCTCTTAAGAAGACCAGACATAAGGGGGCCTCAGGCCTTTCGGTGCCAAACACAGGGTTTTCTATCTGATCTTGGAGCTAAGAGGGAGCCACAGGACTTCCAGGATTGCATCAGTCCATAAGTTCCTACTGTGCGCCAGGCACTATGCTGAGGGCCAGGGAAACCCAAATCCCAGGGAAATGGTTTCTGCCCTCAGGAAGCTTGTGATCTAAAAGGGAGGCAAGCCCCGACAAGGGCAAGTCCTCTTTATCTAGGACTGTTTTTTCTAGGAGTTTGGCTAAGGAAGGGAGGAGAGACAAACCAGCCATAGGAGGGCTCCTTTGCTGGTTTAGGAGGAGGAAGGTAGTGGCTGGGCTGAAGGCAGCAGGGCAGGAGTGGGGAGAGGAAGAGACTAAAGGCTGGAGGTGGGGTAAGGGACACGGGAGGGGAGGAGGTCAAGGGCACCCCCATCAGAGACTGGGAGAGGGACAGTGATGTCACGGAGGGTGATGTGATGTCACAGGGGGATGATGTCACAGGTGGTGATATCGTGGGGGTGATGGTGTTGAGGGGGAGGAAGAGAGTGGGGGAAAAGGGAACTGCTGTGGGTGGCATCGGTTTCCTTAGTAGAGTAAGAGAGGAGGTCCTCACCTGGGTGAGAGGAAGGTGGAGCAGGTTGGGAGGGAAGGAAAGGGAGAGGCTGAAGTAACGGCTGAGGGAGCATCATGGGAAGTCCATTTTTATTGTTGTCCAGTTGCTTCTGTCATGTTCCACTTCATGACCCATTTGGGGTTCTCAGAGATACTGGAGTGGTTTGCCATTTTTCCAGCTGATTTTACAGGTGAGGAAACTGAGGCAAACAGGGTGAAGTGACTCGTCCAAGGTCACACAGCCAGTAAATGTCGGAGGCCAGATTCAAACTCAAGTCTTCCTGGCTGGAGTCCCAGTGCTCTGTCCACTGCACCACCCCACTGCCAACTAGATGAATCAGTTAGGGAAGAATAAAAGGGCTGTCTTGGTGCATCGAGGGCTCAGTTGACCTGGGATGACAAGAATGTATACCTTGGCCTGTCTACATGGCTGTGTGATGCATGACCCAGGACAGGCTCGGTAACAGGACAGCAGCAATGGGAGAAGAATGGGGAAGGTGGAGGGGCTGATGGACAGGGCAAGAGAGAGAGCTTGAGAGAGTGCTGAGGTTCTGGGAGGCCCAAGAGTCACCAGGAGGAGAGGACTGAGATCAGGGACTCAGGGAGGGTGCTGGGGACTCTGTGGAAACTGGAATGAAGGAGGGGGGTGGAGCAGGAGGGGCAAAGTGGAGGAGAAGGGGAGAAGAGGGAGCTCTTGGTGTGAGAGGAGAAGGTGGGATTATCAGCTGAGGAGGGGAAGGCATCGGAGGTGAGAAGACCCAGGTTGGAACATGGGTCTGGGGAATGGTGGTGAAGGCCCATTGAGACTGGGTGGCAGGATCTTTGGATTGGATGCAGCCACCCTGTCCAGACAGCTCCACCCTGCCTTGGGGTTTTCTGTCATCTCTCACCTCCTGCTCCCCTGCCTGCTGCCTTCCGGGTGGCTCCCCCAATGCAACCCTCATCCAGGTAAATCCTCCCACCCCAGCTGTCAGTCCCTTGTTCTGAAGTCCAGCTCAACTGTCACTTCCTCTGGGAAGCCCTCTCTGATCTTCCCCTCCCTTGAGAGGCCCAGCTTCCTTTTCTATTCTTACTTTGTCTGCACTTTTTATTTTGGTGTCTGTGGGGGCGGCTCCCCCAGGAAAGCAGACACCACCAGTGGGGGCTGTTTCCTTCTTCTGTTCTCAGGCCCAGGCCTAGCACCAAAGAACAGATGCTCCATCAGTGTTAGTTGAGCTGAACTGGATTGGATCCTAAAGTACTCCAGAGGAGTATGGGGTGCCTTGGGAGGTCAGGAGGGAGGGAGTTCCCTGTCCCTGTCCCTGTGAGCAAACACTGTCCCGTGGCTGAGGGACGTTGGTCCAGATCCAAGGGAGACCCTGACTGCTCCCACCACCGTAAGTCTGCTCTTCTTCCTTCCCTCCCATCCCCCACATTTCAGCAGTCACCAAGTCCTACTGATTTTGGAGGACAGAATCCCAAGTCAAATGATGCCTGACAGGCTGGATTATGGATCGAGTTGGGGTGACTCCCAGTCGTCTTGTCCTTCCACCTACTTCACTCCAGGGGCTCCCTGTCACCTCCAGGAGTAGATGCACAATCCTCAAGTTTTATTACATGCCTACTAAGTGCCAGGCACTGTGCTAAATGTCCAGGACACAAAAAGAGGCAAAAGAGAGTCCCTGTCCTCAAGGAGCTCAGGGTCTAATGGAAGAGACAAGCAGAGAAATCTATACAAAGCAAGGTCTACAGAGGATAAACAAGAAGTAATTAACAGGGAAGGCTCTGGAATTAGTGGGGACTGGGGAAGGTTTCCTGTGAGAGCATTAGTTGGGACTCAAAAGAAGCCAGCAGGGTCAGGGGTCAGAGCAGAGAAGGGAGATTGTTCCAGGTCTGGCCCAGTCAGAAGGCCAGGGTTACTGAAACAGAGTATGTGGGGGGTGGGTACAAGACTGCTGGTGATAAAGGGCTTTGAATGCCAACAGAGCAGTTTGGGTGCGCTCCTGGAGGGGGTGAAGAAACACCGAAGTTCACTGAATTGGAGAGGGGGCACGTGTGTGGGGCATAGTGGAACCTATGCTTTGAAGAAATCACTTTGACCCCTGAATGGAGGATGGACTGGAGTGGGGAGACACTGGAGACAGGCAGACACCCCACCCCCACCCCCCGGCATCTACTGCGGTACAAGCAGGGTCAGAGGAGAGGAGGAGGATCCAAGAGATGGTGCAAGATGGCACCACACTTTGGGAGGGGGCAGAGATAGTGAGAAGTACAGGATGATTCCTAGGTAGGGAGCCCAAGGAACCAGGAGGATGGTGAGGTCTTTAATAGCAATAGGGGAGGAAAGGAGGGGGAGGCTTTAGGAGAAAGAAAATGAGTTTGATTCTGCACCTGTGGAGTCTAAGATGTGTATGGGCCGTCCTGTGGGGGGTGGCTGAGAGGGTAGTTGGAAGCCAGAAGTCAGCAGACGCTGAGGCAGAAACATCAACACAGAGATGGTTATTGAGTCCAAGGGAGCTGCTGAGATCCCCAAGTCACAGCCTTCTTCCTCTACAGAAAGGAGAAAAGAACCAGGTTGGGGCTCTTCTAGGTCAGGCTCCTCTGGCCACAGCACTCCCAGGCATCTCCTCCTTTGTCCGCTCCACCGAGTAGCCCCAGGAGCCTTTCTGTTTCCTTTGCTGGCCATCTGGTCCTTGTCTGGGGATTCCTGAGACAGATTGTGCTCCAGGTCAGTGTCAGGGCCAGCATGGACATCAAGGTTTGGGCACAAGCAGGTGCCACCTGTTGGGTACAGCCAGGACTGGGCACTCTTCACGCCTGCCCAGATACCCAGTGTCTGCCCAGCTCTTGCCCACCTGATGGCTGCTAATCAGTGTCTGTGGTACCAGGATGCTGAAACATCTCTGGCTGATCCCCTAGTTCTCTCTAGTCCACAGACCTGGCTGTCTGTGCTGCCTGGCTGGTTGCTCCAATGGGCCTGTGGCACCATCAAGTGGGCATGGCTTCCTACGATGGAGAGCACAACCCATCCTGCCTCACTCACAGCCTGCCTCATTTTCTAGCAATGTAGTGAGGCCACCAACGGAGTATTTCCAACCAGGGAGGCCCTTGAGAACCATCTAGTCCAAAGGACAAGACTAAGGCCGAAGGATGGGAAATGAAACGTCCATGACCCCATAGCTAGGTCGTGTGCACACTGGCATTGGCACCCTAGGAAAGCAAGTCTCTCACCTCAGAATTAAAGCTCTGCTCTGACCATGCCACTCCCCACAGCATAACCTCCAGTGGCCCCTGACAACTCCATGACTGGCATTCAGGGTCCTTTGGACCCTGCCCCTCCCCTTCTTCCTGCCTTCCTACAACCCCCTCCCCAGCATCTCCTCTTGGAACCCAGGACACCAGCTCCTGGCTCTTCTGTGAGTCAGCCAGACATTCCCTGTGGCTGTGCCACAGGCCTGGAGCGCTCTCCTCTGCTCTGATGTTGCCTTCCCTGGTGTTCTTTGCGTGCCAGGTAGACTCACTTTCCACAGGAAGCCGTGGCTGACCCCCTTACTGCTACTTCTATCCAGTTCATCCTGTATATGTCGCCCCCATTAGATTGTGGAGCCGCCCCCACAGACACCAAAATAAAAAGTGCAGACAAAGTAAGAATAGAAAAGGAAGCTGGGCCTCTCAAGGGAGGGGAAGATCAGAGAGGGCTTCCCAGAGGAAGTGACAGTTGAGCTGGACTTCAGAACAAGGGACTGACAGCTGGGGTGGGAGGATTTACCTGGATGAGGGTTGCATTGGGGGAGCCACCCGGAAGGCAGCAGGCAGGGGAGCAGGAGGTGAGAGATGACAGAAAACCCCAAGGCAGGGTGGAGCTGTCTGGACAGGGTGGCTGCATCCAATCCAAAGATCCTGCCACCCAGTCTCAATGGGCCTTTACCACCATTCCCCAGACCCATGTTCCAACCTGGGTCTTCTCACCTCCGATGCCTTCCCCTCCTCAGCTGATAATCCCACCTTCTCCTCTCACACCAAGAGCTCCCTCTTCTCCCCTTCTCCTCCACTTTGCCCCTCCTGCTCCACCTCCCTCCTTCATTCCAGTTTCCACAGAGTCCCCAGCACCCTCCCTGAGTCCCTGATCTCAGTCCTCTCCTCCTGGTGACCCCTGGGCCTTCCAGAACCTCAGCACTTTCTCAAGCCCTCTCTCTTGCCCTGTCCATCAGCCCCTCCATCTTCCCCATTCTTCTCCCGTTGCTGCTGTCCTGTTACCGAGCCTGTCCTGGGTCATGCATCTCTAGTAGATAGGGATTGTCTTTGTTTGTATCACAAGTGCCTAGCACAGTGCCCAGTGCATACATAGTAGGTACTTAGTAAATATTCACTGACTCACTCCATGCTCCCCTTACTCCTTGTTTGGCCTGGATGAGGAAGGGGGTCCCAAAAAAGAAGGGGTACTGTGGGGGAGGAAGGAGGGAGTTAGGGTTCAAAGTCCAGTCCCTTGAATCCAGGCTGATAGCTGGTACCAGTCAAAGGTCCTGGCTTCCTGCTCACTTCACATGTCTGCCCTCGGGACTCCAGCCAAGCTGAGTGGCTGGATGCTCCCCAGATTATATCCCACATGCTAGCTCTGTGCATTTGTCCAAGCTGGCCCCTTCCAGGAATGCATGCCCTCTTCTCTGCCTTTGAAGAAGCAATCACTAAAGGCCTACTATGTGCCAGGCATGGTATTGTGCTCAGGAGAAAAGAATGGTGTAAAACAGAGGCTTCCCTCCAGAACCTTGTGGTTTAATCAGGGAGATAACATAGAAACAATAGTCACACATAAGATGAAGCAACCAGGTGCTCCATTGGATCACGCTGGAACCAAGTGGTCCTGGGCAAGTCACTTAACCCCTTTCTGCCTCCATTTGGTCATCTATAAAAAAGGGAATGATTTCAGCCCTACCTCCCACAGTTGTTGTCAGGATAAAAGGAGATGACATTTGAAAAGCACTTTGCACACCCTAAAAGTGCCAGTTATCATGGTTAATTATTATGACTAAGACAGAGAGAGTAGATGGAAGCTAATGTCAGAGGAAGGCTCCAACAGCTTCTTATAGAAGGTGGGCTTTGATCAGAGCCTTTGAGGAAATCAAGGCAGCAGGGGTGAGAGGAGAGCTGCTAAGTGTCTCTTATCCACTGCCTCAAGCAGATGCCTGGAGCACCTTTGGGGAGCTTTCTGTGTGAAAGAAGGGCTCTAGACCCAGCTGGGGAAGAGGGACAGGCCAGAGGTTTGGCTTTCCACGAATCCCTGATGTTTCCTGATGGGTCAAAGAGCCCTAAGACACATGTGGAACACAAGCAGCTTCCCCCACTTCCCTGAGCTCCCTTTGAGTCAGACCAGAGGTTGCTCATCCATTCTCCTGCCCCACAGCAGCCCCTTCCCAAGTGCATGGTTCCCACCTCCTCCCAGGGGCTGCTGGAGGCTGACATGTGGCTAATGAGCCAAGCAAGCAAAGCCTGAGAGTCACCTAACTGAGCCCACAGTTGGCATGTCCCTGCCTGCCCAGGCTTCTCTCCCGATGCCCCCAGGGAGGCCTGCTCACAACAGAAGCCACAGTGCTTTTTTATTATCTCTGTTACCAGTTTCTCAGTCCCCAAGGGCCACATGCTCTGTAGTTTCCCAAAGCCCAGACAGATCCTGACAAGGTATCTGCCCCCAGGCCAAGAACTCTTCCCGGCCTTCCCCTCATCCCCCTTTCTCTGCCCTCAAGAGAGGCCCTGGCACACTCAGCCTGGAGTCGGAGGACCAACAGCTCAATTCCCTGAGGCAGCCAGTTCCAAAGCCAGCACCAAGGGCAGTGCCCTGGTCAAGCCTGCTGATGTTCCTCCTGACTCGGTAGCTTTCGCATGGCCCAGGCCCAGGTCAAGGTAGCAGGAGACAGCCAGAGGGCAGGGTCAGAGAAAAGTGCAGGTGGAGGCTGCTCACTCCTGGGAGGCCCAGACCCAAGAGGCCGAGACTTTCATCCTCTGTACTCCTAGGACTCTTCGATGGCTATGGAGACAGAAAGGCGAACATCAGTATGGGGAGAAGATAGCCAATGGCTGCATATGGCAGGCACCCACTTCTCACTAAGGGGGCAGGGGCTATGGGGGACTAACACCAGTTGGTAGCAATGAGCTCAGTCACCCTCCCCCAACCTGTGTGGGTCAACAGGTCAACCTTTGGCCAGGACCCAGAGAGAGCCCAAGGGGTAATATGAGAGCACAGAACATGGGGACAGAAATCTGGGCTCTGAGGTGACCATGAGTGAGTTTCTTCTCTTTTCTGGCCTTCCTCAGTTTCCTCCTTTGTCAAATGAGAGGGTGAGCTGGATGATCTCTAAGGCACCTTCTAGCACCAGACCTTTGTGCTTATGGACTATGAGGCCAGGACAGTTTATAACCAAGAAAGGAAGATAGGCAAATGAATGACCTGGGGTTGGAGGCAGGTCATGCTCCATGTGGAATGCAGTCACCAGGAAGCAGGCACCCCCCAGCACATCAACGAAGATGCAGATGAAGAAGCTGTATTGCAGACTTCGGAAAAGCCACAGGGAGGAGTCCCCGTGGACTGCTTGAAGGGCACTGGCCACCTGCCCAGAGAGAAGGAGAGGCTGAGGGAGCCTGACTGGGGACTCTGCAGTCCCCTGGCAGGGTCTGAGGGTCACGCTCTTTACCTGGACCATGGTCCTCCTCTTCCCTCTGACTGCACCAGCCATACCCTGCCCCTTCCCCCAGGTCACCTGCTTCTGTAACTGTCCTTCAGGGGATCCCCCCAGGCCTTTCCTGGTGATTCTGGTCCTATCAAATACAACTCAACAAACCTTTATTAGTCCCTTGCTACAGAATGGCCTGGGCACTGTGCTCAGTATTGGGAGGCAAAGACCAGGGCAAAAATCAGGCACAGACCATGCCCTTAGGAAACTGCCCACAGCTTAATGTGCATGTGATAACTTGGGGGAGGGAGCACTGACAGACCAAGGGCGAGATCAGGGAAGGCTTCCTGCAGGAGGTGCGGAGACCTCTCCTTTCTGAACTTCTATAGTGCTTGGGCCCTGCTCACAAGCTGCCTTCCCCTGGGGCAGTGGGTGCCATCTCCCAAGGGAGGGTAGGGGCATGTGACCACCTTATCTTGTCTCTGCCCTAAGATCTAGCAGGGTTAGGCATGTGGGGGTCATCGATGCATGAGTCACCTCACTTGTTCTTGAAAAGATGGGTAAAAAGAGATCTCTGGGCAATTATTTGGGATACTCAGTACCCTGGGGGAAATTTGCTACTTAAAGAAATCCTGTACAAATTACTTTTCTTCAAGCAAACAGACATCAATGTAAAATGTCCCTGGTTTACCTTTTTTGGAAAATGAGGTTTTCTCACCCAGGTCAGCTCACCGTGAGGTTTCAGAAGTTTGAGGGGCTCTGCTGACTCCCCTTTCAAGTGCTCTCCAAGGTCCCTGTCCACTACTGTTGGACTATCAGTCCCATGCTGGCAGTTTACCTTAGACAGAGTTTGCCACTAATTTTGGACTGAATTCGAGATGTCTTTGTGCAAAGAAGGTCTGGCCCCAGCAGACCAGAAGCTTCTGGCTTCAGATGTGGATTGAGGGCACATCTTAAAAGCTTCAGACCTGTTGAACTCTCTTCAAAGTAGCTCCCTCCACCTTCTATGGGGAAAAGTTGGAGGGAACGGAGCAAGACAAAAGAATAGTGTTTGAATAAGGAGAAGGAAATTGTGAAGGAGGTGTGAAGGGGGTTGTACTTGTAAAGAATGCCAGAGTCTGAATGAATTTCTAGAGACAATTAGGACAATTTGAAAGAGAATCATCTCCCACCCAAAGGCTACTTCTAGTCACTCCCAGAGAAGACAGGAGAAGCAGGAGGAAGGATTTAGAAGGGTGACTGAGAACATTTTTGAAGAGAGGGACACAAGGGGAATGCAGCTGGGAAGGAGAGGCAGGAGTAAAAAGGCAAGCAAGCAGCCAGTGACTGAATCGGCCCCAAAACTGGTAATTAGACCAAAGTATCAAATAACTACAGGACTGACCTGGAGAGAGAGGAGTTTGGTGCGACTGTAACACTCAGAAGAAAATCTAAAGTTTTAAGAAGGAAGTTTGGGGGTGGAGTGGAAACATCCACAAGCATTTCCAAAACAAGACTGACGGGTTCCATCAGTGGGAAAGCAGGATGACTTCTGTAGCATCTTCCAGAAAGGGCAATATTGATATTTTGGTCACAGCCAAGTGGCTGCTATCTAGGTTTGAATATTCACACATATGCAGGCTGGAGTTTCTCTCTCTCTCTCTCTCTCTCTGTCTCTCTGTCTGTCTGTCTGTCTGTCTCTCTCTCTCTCTCTCTCTCTCTGTCTCTCTCTGTTGTCTCTCTCTCTGTCTCTCTCTCTGTGTCTCTATCCATCTGTCTGTCTGTCTGTCTCTCTCTCTCTCTCTCTCTCCCCCTCTCCTCTCTCTCTCTCTCTCTCTCTCTCTCTCTCTCTCTCTCTCTCTCTCTCTCTCTCTGTCTGTCTCTCTCTGTCTCTCTCTGTGTCTCTATCCATCTGTCTGTCTGTCTGTCTCTCTCTCTCTCTCTCTCTCTCTCTCTCTCCCCCTCTCCTCTTTCTCTCTCTGTCTCTCTCTCTTTGCAAAAAGTAGCCAGCAATGATGCCTGAACTAGCCAAATCACAAGTTTGTCTTTCAAAAGAAAAAGGAACCAATCCAAGATCTGATTCTCATATCTCAGGAGGCAAAGATGGTTAGGACTGAAAGGATGGGAATCCTGGATGGGAGAAAGTGATCACTCCTCCCTAGAATCTAGGTGAGAGGTGAGAAAAGCCAAAGCCAGTCCAATCTGCCCTCTAGATGTGGGGAAAACAAATTTTAGAAGTAAGGATGGGTTGGACCTCATGGACTAAAATTCTGTAAGAGAAGTCTATCTAGAGGTGATGGTAAACTCATAAGAATGACTTTGTCAGGACAGAAAAGGAAATGATTCCAATGAGGAAGAAAAATGGAGCTTGTATAGAGAGACCTCGATGGCTTCCTCTTGCTGGGTTCGTGACTCTGCTCTGGTCCAATTCTCTCCCTACCTGATCACTGCTTCTTGACTTTCTCTCATGGATCTTTATCCAGGTTACACCCATTAGCTACAGGTATCCCCCAGGGCTTTGCCTTGGGCCCCCTTCTCTTTTTCTTTTCTACTATTTCTTTGGGTAATCTCTTCAGCTCCCTTGGGTGAATCTGCAAGCAGAGGATTTCTAGATCTATAAAGACAGCCTGAGTTTCTCACCTGAGCTTCAAATGCTTTTCGAATGTGTCTAAAATGTCCCACAGGTATCTCATACTCAACATGTCTAAAACAGAACTCATCAGCTTTCCCCCAAACCTTCCCTACTCACCAATTTTCCTCCTACTATTGAAGGCACCTCTGTACTTTTGGTTACTCACAACCTCATTGTCATGTCTGATTCCTTCTTACATGTCTTGTTGGGGAAGTGATGTCACATCAGGTCCTTTCTACCTCGCTATTACTTCTCAGTCACCTCTTCTCTCCATTCCCCAGTCACCAGCCAGTGAAGACTTTCCTCACTCCTTCTGGACTGTAGCAGTAATCTCCTGGTTGACAGCCCCAACTCATCTCTCCCCCCGCCAATCCACCCTCTGCTTGGCTGCCAAAATTGGAGCTGGTCATGACTTTTCACCTCCAGCTCTGCCCTGAATTCCTCTTTCCCCATTTCCCACAGATTGAAGTGCTAGTCATCCCCACATTCTCAGCCTCTTGCTAGTAAGTCTCAGAACCGATGTTTGAAAGGCTACATCTGGAAGAGGGACCAGGCTTGTTCTCCTTGGCCCCCAAAGGCAGAGGTGGGAGTCACAAAAAGGGGGATCGGGGGAGCTTCAAAGAGGTCAGTTGAAGCAAGAGAGCAGGATGGCTTCCCTCTCACTGAAAGCTGTCCCAAAATGCTGGTTGCCTGTTTGGTGGGAGGAGGATAAACGACCACTTATTAGGGGTGTTCCAGAGGAGATTATGGGGTGCAATGTGGGCTGAATGGGATGCCCCTGAGAGACTTTCCAATTCAGACACTCTGACATAGGTGGTCTAGGATCAGGGAAGGAAAGCACCATTTTCTGCCTTCCTAGCCCTTCCCAAGTCCTTACTAGTCCAGTGAGGTAGGGGCTGCCAGCATCTCCCAAGATGTGACCCACAGTGATCTGCAACGCCTCTGCAGTCCCTCGCCGGCTGGGCATAACCACAGACTGCAAGACAGAGGAGAGAAAAGCCAGACTCATTATGGGCATCAGAAAAGGCATCCCCAGATCCCCTCCCTTCCCCCACCAGGAAGTCAGTGCCCACCTGTCCTAGCATGGCCACATATGAGCCACAAGGCTGCCTTCACCTGGAGGCATAGAAGATGGTGAGAGGTCTGGGTACTCTCTAGACAAGCAGGATTTTAATGAAGAATAAAAGAAACCCAGCCCTGAATAACTGAGGGGTCTATGTGTCAGGGTGAGGATGAACATGGCAGTACATGGACACTCATGGACTGAATGCCAGGGAGCAATCTGACTGGTGGGGCCATCGCAGTGTGGGACCAGATTGATGGGACACCTTGAAGTCTAGGGAAGGAAGCTGGTATGACCTGATGGCGATTGGGGGTGATGGTGAACTCTTGGAAGGGAGAGACGCTAAGAGTGGTTGGGATAGAGAGGAAGGGGAGGGTGATCTGGGGGTCAGGGAAGGAAGGCTGGAGAGCAGCAGCCAGGGTGCTGGCCCATGTGATGACCCGGAGCAAAGTTAGAGGCTTGGCTGAGTTACCCCTCCCACCCTCACCAAGAGTTTGACCTCCTTCTGGTCAGAAGGAAAATAAACCCAGAGTCTCTGCCCCCATTTCTCCCCTTCCCCAGCCTCTCAATCACCTACTTAGTGAAGGGACTGAGAGAAATGAAAGGTCAGGAGGGATGTTCCCCCTGGTTCAGAAACAACCAACGAGTTGAGAGATGGGGCTTTTCTTCTCAGTCTCGCTCCTCCTCAGCCTCTCTGGGGCCTTGGACACTGCCGGTCTCCTGACACCTCAGGGAGGACTTTCTCCTCCCTGACATCCCCAACTCCTCCTGGTTCTTCTCCTCCCTCTCTGACCACTCCTTCTCTGCCTCCCTTTGTTGGACTCTCCTCTGAGCCATGCCTGCTAACTGTGGCTGTCCCTGGAGGCTCAGTCAATGAATAAACATTTATTAAACACTTACTATGTGCCAGGCATCCAGCTGAGTGCCAGGGACACAACAAGGCCAAAGCCAGTCCCTGCCCTCAAGGAGCTTAGAGTCTGGAGATGGAAACAGTATGCAAACAGCCCAAGACAAAACTGGTCATCTCAAGGTAGGCAGGAAAGTGTGAACGGAGGGAAGGTGCTTGCACAAGGGCTTGGGGAAGGTTCCTGTAGAAGGGGGATCTTAGCTGGGACTCAAAGGGCCTTCCATCTGCGCACTATCACTTGGTGATGTCATTGGCTCCAATTGATTCGGTTCTCATTTATGGACTGTTGGAGTTTGCTTGTTTCAGGCATGTCCGACTCTCTGTGACTCCATTTGGGGTTTTCTTGGCAAAGATACTGGAGCTGTTTAACCATGTCCTTCTCCAGCCCATTGTACAGATGAGGAAACTGAGGCAAACAGTGCCTTGCCCAGGGTCACACTGCTAGGAAGTGTCTGAGGCCAGACTGGAACTCAGGGAGAGGAGTCTTCCAGACTCCAGGTCCAGTGCTCTATCCACTGCACCACCTTGCTGCCTCATCTCCATCCTGATGATTCCCAAATCTACTTAGCCAGCCCTAGCCCTTGAATCTCCAACCACACACTGAACATCTCACACTGGATGGTCAGTATGTCCAGAATGGAATGCATCACCTTCCTCACCCCAAGGCCTCGCCTCTTCTGAATTTCCCCATGACTTTCAAGGGTACCACCAACCTCCCTGTCTCCCATGCTCACAACCTAGGTGCCATCCTGGTCTCCCTGTTTCTCACCCCTAGATCCAATCAGTTGCCAAGGCTTGTCTCATTTACCTTGGAAACATCTCCCCCCTACACTCCCTTCTCTTCTCTGAGCCTGCCCCAACCCTGGTGCAGAACTTCCTTCCCTCACACCTGGACTATTGCAGTAGCTGCTGGGGAGGGGGTCTGCTGCCTCGGGTCTCTGCCCCCTCCTCCACTCAGCCACTCTTCCTAAAGCTGACCACATGCCCCCCCTTACTCAATACACTGCAGGGGCTCCCTCTCATCTCCAGCATCAAATACAAGATCCTCTGTTTGGCATTCAGACACCTGACCCCACCTCCCTCTTCAGTCTTCTTACACCTGACTTAGCCCCACATATTCTGCTTGTTTGACCACTCCATCTCTGTCTCCTTTGCTGGATCATCATTCATGCCTTGCCTCTCACCTATGGGTCCCACTCACCCCAGGTTCTGTCCTGGGTCACCTTCTCTTTCTCTGGGTAATCTCACCAGTTCCCATGGATTCATCTATCTTCCTGATGCCTATACTTCCCAGATCTCTATGTCCTGCCTTCATCTCTATCCTGAACTACAGCTCCCCAGTCTCTAACCACCTGTCAGATGTCTCAGAGCCATCTCAAATATCAAGTCATCTCTCCTCCCAGCCCTGCTCCCAGTCTCCTGTTTTTGTCAAGGGCATCACTCTTGTCCTGGTCATGAAGGTTCATGACCTTGGAGACAATTTCCCTGCTCATTCCCACATGGCTCCCCATTCTGCCAAGTCTCATCCATTCTGTCTTCACATTGTCCCTCAGGTGCTGACCCCACCCAGAAGTTCCTAGAGGACATGGTCCTATGGTGTCTGGCAAAAGCCCAGGGACTTCTCACAATCCTATTGTTAAATATATTACACGGAAGACACAGGATTGAAAAGAAAGCAAATTATGCTAATATGAAGATGCAATTCCCACCCCCCCTCCCAAAATCTATCCACAGCACCCTGGGGATGGATGGACCCCAGTTCAATGGGGAAGATGGATGCTGGAAGATGGATGTCATTGCAGGGGTACCAACAGCCTCTAAAAACCTTGACTTCCCAATAATCAAAGCCATCCGCTTGGCCCCTAAGTCCTCCTTTTGCTGTACTGGACTCTGCTCTCTTAATGCAGCAGAAGACCTGTCTCCCAGCTGGGTCTGCCCATCCTCTGCTCTAGAGAATCCCACCAACCCCTTTGGCAAAGTAGGCTTCTTTGAATCTACTATCCCCTATTCAATGGATGGAAAGACTTACTCTGTCCCTACTGAGAAGGCTAAAATTTAAACCTCAAATGGCTAATTTCCTGAGCAAGACCCATGGAACTCACTGCCATCTCCTGCTACCAGGTGCTTCCCACAAACCCCATCCATCATCTCTCTATCTAGCAACCAAACCTAGGCGGGGAGGCTGGAATGCAGAAAGAGAAGGGGGAAGAATTAGCTCAGGAAGGCAATGGCATGCCTTAAATGGTGGGGGTCGGTAACAAGACACACAAGATACACAAGTTTGGAGAAGATCCTGCCTTGTCTGAAGGGGGAGGGGAAGACTAGCCCCATTTCCTGGGATGAGAAGCCAAGTACTAATAAACCATTTTCCCAGCCCACAGGGAGGAGTGCCCTGATCCTGAACCCAGTCCAGCAAGCAGCAAGTGAGCATGAGCTGTCGCTCAGCTGTGGGTATGGGTTGTACTGAGCCTTTCATGCTCCTTATAGCACACATTGATGAGGTGGCTAAATGGCCCTGGGGTGTCAGTCTGCACCCAAAATTGGGGTCAGTCTGTGGCTGACTTACAGGCCCTAATCCACAACCTTACGTTTCTTAGCCCAGGCTCCAGACTCATCCCACTCCAAAGTGTTAATCCCTTCACCTTCCTGTCTGGGGATGACCAGAATCTCCCTCAGAAGGGAAGGTCCCTGCCAGCTCATCTCCTTCCATGTCAAAGGGCCCTGCTTAGGGCCCAGCAGGTCCCAGGACGCTATTTAATGAAAAGTATCTTCTCAGAGGCTGCATGCCCAAAGCTTATGCTCATGTGTGTGGGAGGTCCATCTTCTCTGAAACCCAGGGGTGGGCCCCTTCCCCACCCACTGGATTCCTGAGCTGTGGCACACACATCTCCTGGGGCTCAGCTCCACAGGAAAGGGTAAGAAGTATCTCCATATCAGACACCGCCAGCAGACTTCACATCTCCCTGTCGCCAGCAGATGGAATGCGTGCTAATTACACATCCGTGAAATAACAGGTTGAAGAAACAAGGTGTGCATTGGCGTCTGGAGAATGGAAACACGTTATGGATAATTATGTGGGTTTTGAAAACAGAATCTTGTTGTTCAGGGGAAGGAAGTCTTTTGGACAGAGATAATGGAAGCACGGAGCTGTAGGAAGGTGTGTACCAGGAGGGGCCATGCCCAATGGGTACAGTGTGTTCTGTACGCGTATCTCATGCCACTCTACACATCACGAGCACTCCAAAAGGGATGATTTTGGGAACATGAAGAGGCTCTGTTTCCACAGAGTCACATGCACTGTTTGCTAAGACAAAGATCTGCTGCTGCTTTGAGGGGCCTTGTTCTCCCTTCCCCCATGATACCAAGAAGGAACAGGGAAGGAAGCACATCCACATATGTGATAATTAAGGAGAATGACAGGGGTTCGGTGCTGAACAAGAGGGCTACAGAGGTCATCCTGCCAGTCGAGCCTCCTGTCTGATACAAGAATCCGAGGACCACAGATCTAGAAGTAAGGGGCTTCAGAGGCAGTCCGTCCTAACATCTTCATTTTACAGGTTAGGAAACTGAGGCCAAAGGAAATAGAGTGACCTGGGAAATTCTAGAGGTAGACCTAGAGTCCAACACAGCACCCTGTGAATCCTCTGATCTGAAAGGGTCTAGTCAGCCTCTTTCTGCAAGTGGATCCAAGGCCCAAACCTCCCGCCAGGAGCTGGAGGTCCACGTTTGGGTCTAGAGAGAGACCAGCAGGAGACCCAGGCTTCAAAGCCCACCTTCAGCACTTCCTCTCTGCCTGCCTCTTGATAAAGTCACTCCACTTGCCTGGACCTCAGTTTCCTCAGGGGTATCTCCTAGGCTTTCTCTCTGTCTGGCTGCTAAGTGCAGAGTGCATTGGCCACAGCTGGACTGGGCTTCTGGCACCAGGTAGGGCACTAGACCAGAGACTGTCCTCATTCACTGGCCAGGTGCGAGTCAGCACAGATGGGAGAGTTTGATGGCTTGGCTTTGGAGAGGATGGTATCTTCTGAAGAGACACGGGGTGTCTGAAGAAAAGAGAATTTTACTTCTTTGCCCCAGAAGTGACATAGCCTTTCCTTGGTCACTTTGCCCCCTTCTAACAGGATAATTATTAAGAACTCAACATTCTCTAGCAAGTTTACAAAAACAACTCCAACAACATGGTGAGGTAGGTGTGCCAAATGAGGAAACTGAGGCAGAGGTCAAGTGAGTTAGATGAATCTTAGCATTTGAAGGGACTCCAGTGGTCAGTAACTGAATGAGATTCACTTCAGCACCATTCCTGCTTGCAGGCTCCAGTAAAGAGAGCTCCCTCCCTCCTGAAGAGAAGCCCATGCCAATTCTAGGTAGCGCTGATTGTAGGAAGTTGTCCTGACGTCCTCTTAAGTCTTTCCTTGCATTGCTCCTGATTCTGTCCTCTGGGGCAGTAGAATAAGCCTACACCCTTCCTTTAATGGCAGCTGCCTTCGGTCCTTTGTCGTTGATCCTCACACACGTAGACTCAAAGCCCTTCCCTCAGAGTCCGTCTGGGACAGTGATTTTCTTTTCTTTTCTTTTTTAAATTTGTTTCAAATATTTTGTTTTTTCCAGTTACATGTGATTGTTTTTAAACATTTTTGGGTTTTTTTATTTCAAATTCCAAATTCTTTCCCTCCCTCTCTCCCACACCCTGTTATTGAGAAGGCAAGCAATTTGATATAGGTTACACATGACAGACATGCAAAACATTTTCATGTTAGTCGTGTTATGAAGGAAAACAGACAAAAAAGAAAGAAAATAAGGAAAGCAAAAAAAGTCCGCTTCGATCTGCATTCACCTTCATCTGTCCTGTCTCTGGAGGCGGAGAGCATCCTTCCTCATGAGTCCTTGGGAAACGTCTTGGGTCATTGTGTTGCTGAGAAGAGCCAAGTCACTCCCAGCTGATCTTTGCACAATATGGTTGCTGCCATGTAACGTTCTCCTGGTTCTTCTCCCTTCACTTTGCGTCGGTTCATGTCTCCAGGTTTTTCTGAAAGCATCCTTCTCATCATTTCTTAAAGCACAATGGTATTCCAGTCACATCTTATAACTTGTTCAGCCATTCCCCAATGGATGGCTATCCCTTCAGTTTCCAATTCTTTGCCACCACAAAAAGAGCTGCTATAATTATTTTTGTACATATAGGTTCTTTTCCCCTTCTTTCTTTAAATAAAACATCTCTTTAGGATAGAGACCTATCAGTGATATGTATTGCTGGGTCAAAGGGTAGGCACAGCTTTCTAACCTTTGGGGCATAGTTCCAAATTGCCCTACGAGAATGATTTTCAAGGTCTGTTATGTCCCTGCCTCCTTCCTGCCTGAGACCAGTTCATGGATCCCAACCAGAGCATTGCAGATCCCCATTCCTTGGGAGGGGAAGGACTTCAAGGAGACATGCACTGGTCCTTCTGTGGAAGAGCAGAAAGACAGAAAGGGTGGAAGTCTGTGTTCTCTCTTCAAACAAGGGATGCTTTGAGACCTTACGTAGCTCAGATTTTGCCTTCATTTTCCTCCAGATCTCTGGCAGCTGCTAGTGATGCTGGCGCTAACCCAACCCAAATCAGAACCTTCCTCTCACTCTCACCTTGCTGGGAATCCCAGGATCCAATACCCAGGTTTCATCTGCCTGACAATCAATCACAAAGTGTTCCCCAGGCCCAGACACTACCTCACTTGTTGTATTCAAGCTTATCTGCTCATCCTAATTTAAAGGGATGAGGAGGAATCTGCTCATCCTGCACATCAGCCAGATCTCAGAGTCACAAGGGTTTCAGTTTAGGACACCTGACACAACCTGGTTGTAGGACTCTGCAAGGCATTTCCCCCTTCAGCACCATGGACAGCTCTCTAAGCCTACAAACTGGGGGGGCAGGGCCAACCTGCCATGGCAGAGGGAGTTCAACAATGAAATCACAGGTCTAGTTCCTTTCCCCACCCCACCCTCCAAATTCCTGAGGAGAGGAAGCATGTCAGGTTCTTTTCACCTATCCTCAAAGGACCAGTTTTAAATCCCTCTCCTCTCTTCTCTTCAATATCCATGCTTCCCATGCCTTTGGAGGGTCAGCATGTCATCCTTGCTCTGCACAAACTCACCATTGACCCTGGAGAAATCACTTGTCTTGTCTATGCCTGCTTCTAATTTTCTGATGGTTTTGGGCAAGTTATCTTCTTAGACTGCAGTGTCCTCCTCTATGAAATGAAGGAGCTATAGGAGTGTTGTAATGGCCCTTCCAGTTCTAACATTCTAGAACTATAGAACTGCAGAGTCATAGAATGACCCTGAGGATCTAGCTCCATAGTCCCATCATTCTATCATTTTATGGTTCTAGGATCATATGGTCCTGCCATTCTATAGTCTTAGGTTTACATCATCCAATGGTTTTCTATTCTAGGATCCTGTGCTTTTATGATCCCTTGTTCCTAGGATTCTGTGAGTCTGTGTACTCCCACTCTGTGATCCTGTGTCCTACAAAGCACAAAGTCCCCATGAGTTTGTGTACTGGTGGAAATACAGCCCAGATGCGTATCTAATGCCAACAAGTAGCACAGGACAAATGGAAAGGACAGGATCATTAACTCTGCTTAGCAAGGAGGTGTCAACTGCACAGTTCAGATGCTAATAGCTCCAAGTTGTTAATCGTGCTAATTTAGTGCTAAAATAATGTCAAGTTGTTAGTGGTGTTAATTTTGTGCTAAAATATGCAGACAATTTCTGCTTCTTCTTCTGTCATGAACCATCATCAGCCATGGCTAAGGCCAAGATGAGCTTGGTAATTATTAGCCAAGTTTGGAATTTCATTTAGAAGATTTGAATCTCTACTTAAATTGTAGTATCCTGGAATCTCCATATTAGAAGGAACCCTGGAGGTCACCAAGTCAAAGCCAAACCAGAGTAAGATGGCCTTTTACAACCTGCTCAACAAGTGGTCACAAACTTGACTCCCTGACTGCCGCATGTGCTCTATGGCCCTGGATAAATCACTTTGAGCCTCAGTTTCCTCACTGGTAAAACAGAATAATGGTGTCCAGAGTACTTCCAAGGCAGTTATGAGGTTCAAATAAGATGATTGTGTAACCCATTTTGTCATCCTTAAGATGCCAGAAATGCCCAGGATGCCTTGATGGCACTGGTGACAACCTGTCTTGAGAGGAGTCCATCCCTGCTCCCACCCCTACCTAAGGCAGCCTGCTCCCCCTTGGGGAACCACTGGATTATAGAGAAACTTTTCCTGACCAGAAGCCTCAACTGGCCTCTGCCACTTCCCCCATTGCTCCTGGCTCAGCCTTCCAGGGCCAAACACTACAAGGCTGATCCTTCTTCCAAGTAACAGCCCTTCAAATAATCAAAGACAGCTAGCATGCCTCTGTGAGGTTTCTCCTCTCTGGATAAAACTGCCTTAGCTCCTTTACCAAGTCCACATGGAGCTTTGAGTCTTTCTAGCATCTAGTGCATTCTCCTCCGGACATATTTCAGTGCAGAATGACCTTCTTAAGATGTGCACCTGAGCTTTCTCCAGATGTGGCCTGACCAGGGCAAGGACCATAAGATCAAAGCTACAATTGGAGATGCTGCAAGAAACACACAGAGCAAGTGATGGGACCCAGGCAGAAGCAGCATCCTACAGGGGCCTTTGAAGAGAATGTAAGGTCCTTTGTTACCTTGACCACAAGCCTGGTGCTTCTGAGCCAAATTAGTTACTAGGAGAATGAGGATTGGGCCTGGGTAAAGTTCCAGGATTGGGAAGGGCATGGCTTCAGTGCCTGACCCTCCAGAGGATATTCCCCCTTGCAAAAGCATGGGTCTGTGTGCCTCGTTATCCTTGACTCTTGGGAGGGCTGCCTGGGGAGCAGTGCCTTGTGACATGTAAATCGGAGCTAATATGTCCTCCATAATGACTATTAGTTTTTCACAACATGCAAATGTTAAGAGTTGACTAAGTTGAGAAAAAAAATGTTTAGCCATCTAATGAAGGTGAACGTATGTGACAATGCATGTCCATCAAAGTCTCTTAAAATGGATTTATGTTCTAAGGAGCATTGCATTTCTTTCTAAGCTGGATCTAAGTTAAGCTTTCTTACTGGTATAAGAACTGTATTGAGCGACAGAATCAAACACCAGAGGCCAAGTTTTCTCTAAAAAGTACTCCAAAACAACTACTGACAATGTGATAACTCTACCCGAAGATCAATCTTCCTTCTTAGACTTGTTGGCCTCCCAATCTCTGGGGCTCCCACCCCTGTGACCTGTCAGGACTATCCTCCCTTGGGTGTTTGTTCTATGTGCTGTACCGGGCATCATTCCAGGGGAGGTAGTTATCGTAAGGGAATCCATGAAGACTGGGTAATTCTGGTACTAATACATGACTTCTAGGTGTGATCTGGCACTCTGAGATGTGAGTGAGAACCCTGGACAGTGAACATGCTTCCCTCTCTCCAGACACTGATTCCAGAATAGAACCTAAGAGAGCCCTGACTTTCTTGGTTGTCTCATTGGGCTCCCAAATAGAGTCCTGGATGACTACCAGACCTTCGACATGTGTCCAGATATTCTTCACTCTCCAAAAACATGGAGTAGTTAATTTTTGAATTCATGTATAGGTCTTTTTAAAAAGTGTATGAAATTTCATTTCATTATAGATTCAGACCATTATCTCAGCTTACCAAGACCATTGGGGATCATGAGTCTGCCATCCAACAAGGCAGCTCTGTCTCCCAGTTTCCTGACATTAGGAGATGTCACAAGCATGTGCTCTATGCCTCTATCTCACTCATTGTTTGGGACAACCCAGGCCATGGGCTCAGCCACATGCCAAGATGTAGTTTGTGGGGGCTGGAAGTCTTGAGTACTTGTCCAGGTACTTGCCAATCATATTTTTATCTTTTATTACCAAGTCACTTAAAAGTTCTTAGAACTGGGATCAAGTTCTTAGCATGACAGAAGTGAAATAGTCCTGGTCTCTTGCTGCTTTTACAAAGGGCCTTTTGGTCCATTGTTGGACCACAGGTCTACCCCACCCCCATTCCTAATCCAACACCCTGACTCTATTTCTCTTCCATTCAAAATCCTCTCTGTTGCCAGAAGGCACTTTCCCCTACACTCAGTCTAGAAGACCTGAGTTCAAATCCTGCCTCAGTTACCTATGAATTGTGTGATCAAAGGCCAAACCACCTCCCCCCTCTCAATCTCCATTTCCTCATCTGTAAAATGGGGATGATAACACCTTCCTGCCAGAATCCAACGAGGGAATCTTTGTGAGATGCTAAAACGCTGCCGAAATACTAGCTGGTGTTCTCCTGCCTTCACTGTTCACTTTGCCTTCACTGTTCACTTTGCCTTCTCTGTGCATTTGGGGACAAACATCAGGGTGTCTCTGCTTCCACTCTTGCTGAAAATCAGCCCCCTTAGCTGTTCTTCCTCCTGGACATTCAGTGATAATGGCCCTCATGGACACATGGGCAGCTTTCTCCCTAGCTCTCCATTTCTGCCTTTCCCTTCTGAAGTCCATGTTTAATCAGCATTAATGAGGAAAACCCTCCTCTATCCTCAGGGCCTCAATTTCTGGCCTGAGACTTCAGGCCCTTCAGGTTTCCTGTTCCACTCCCTCAGAGCAGGAGAACTGAGCCTGAGGCACTCTCAGGTTTGGTGAGGGGCCCTATCACACTCCAGAGAAGGGCCCATGATCCCTCCCACTGCCCCAATCTCTCCTGCCAATGAACACAATCAGCTGTTTCCTCTGAGGCTCCATGTCCTCCCTCAGGAGTCTCAGCCAAGTACAGAGTCTCTGTGGTCCTCCTTCTCCCACCCTTCTCCAAGTCCCCTTGCTCTGCCCTCCAGCCCTGGCACAAGCCTGGCTCCCCATCAGCCTCTTGGATTCTCTTCTCTTTCCCTGTTCTCTCAAGGACTTGCTCACCCTGCTAAGGTGGAATCCAGAGCAGCTGTCCTCCAGTACACTCTCCTCCTCCTGGGTATGCCTGCCAACCTGCCTAAAATAGAAGCATACACACACCATCTACACCTGGGTCACATCCCAGGTAGGGGCACAGAGGGCAGAGCCCAGCTGCCAGCCCCACTCCTACTCCTGGCTCACTTTGGGACTTCGGACAAGTCACTTCATTTTACTGGGCCTGGGTAAAGCTCAGACTGGAGAATCTGCCTCTGAGGCCCTTAGCAACTCCAGCATTCTGCATCTGCTCAGCTGATGTTCCTGGCGTGGATGGTGCTCGCTCCAGTGGAGGCCACTTTCTCCTCAAGGACAAAAAAACTCAGAGGGAGAAGAGATTGTCCCCACATGGAAGCAGGCTCCAGGAGTAGTTTCAGCCACCTCCCCAGATGAGAAATATCGACCCACTCTGCTGAGCCAAGAGATGGCAGAACAAAGTCTCCCCTGGGATGGACAAAGGCAGCCAGCAGAAATCCATCCCTGGAGAGGGGCTGAGCCCAGGCACGGAGAGGGGGCCACCTCCACTCTCGATACTCCTGGACCATCTCACCATGTGCCGGTTCAGTGAGTCACCAGCCTTGGTCCTCATGGAGAGCAGGAGCTGAGAACCTTCTCCCTGAGAGAGGCCTTCACCCTGGGAAGCCAGAGAGAACCCTGCTGTCTTCTGTGAGTGGGCACCTCCTCGCCCTCCAAGAACGCTACAGTAACACTGCCCTCTTACTGGTGGAGCCTTTGCAAGTAATTAGATCTCTGAAGGAGGCTGAGATGTCCTTAAGAAAGCAGAATGGTGGCCAGGGGTGGTCCCCACCTCTGAACATCCCCCCAGGCAAAGCATATCCTCTTGTCTCCTTTACATTCTGCCCAGAGCCAGGAAGGGGATGGCGGAGGCTTGGAGAAGACTGGCAGATCCTCTCCATCTCACTGGGGAAACACAGTTTCCATTGAGGGGTGGCCAGTTGGAGATGGGGTTTATGAGGGTCTTGTGCCAGACAGTTCACTCCTTGGAGTGCAGAGATGGGAGTAATGATCCTTGACAGGAGTAATCTGGGAAGGCTTCTTGTAGAAGACAGTCTGGAGTCAGACCATCAGTAACAAGGGAAACAAAAGGTCAAAGAACATGTGATTCCGATAGGAAGGGGGTGCCGATGAGCAAGGGAAGGGCCGCAGAAGCCTCTTCTGGCCCTCCCGCTTCCTGAAAGACACCCCTGTGCTTGGGCCTGGAAGTCACACAGCCCCCAGCCACCTCAGCCCCTCCAGGGCAAATGATTCTCACCTTTGGAAGTCTCCACATTTCCTCTTTGTGGCTCCCTCCCCACCAAGCCAAGCAGAGCAAACACCCCTCCCTCCTCCTGGTGACCAGTCCTCAAACTCTGCGCAGAGGGAATTCACTCCCTGGGTGAGAAGGAAAAAAGTCTGGCTAGTTCCTGGAAAGAAGCCTAGTCAGGCTGTCCAGAGAGCTGAGTTCTAGTCTCAGATCCTTCCCCTCTCTGGGCTTCTCTCTCCTGGTAAAAGCCTGGCTGATCTTGGCTGATCTTTACAGTCTTCCACCAGTCTCCCATTCCTTATATCCAGAGTCAGCTAGTCCTCCAAAAAAAGGCACACTGCCCCCAGGGTCCCTGGGAGGTGATGGCTGCTTAGATTGCTGCAACAGGGGGGGTTCTGAAACCACTGGACAAGGAGCCTCACCACCACTCCCAGGCCCACTCCAGGGGCCATCCTGAGAGAAGACGCAGCATAGAATTGTTCAGTCATTTTGCAACCAGACTAGAACTGCCTACAATTCTAAGAAAAAGCCTAGAGTACAGCAGCACTGCGGGCCTTCGTCCCTCCCAGTCACCCAGTCTGTCCCAAATCCTGCTGCTGCCCCATGCCTTTCTGAATGCATGTCTGCCTCTTCCCTTCCCCCAGGCATCCTTCTGGGTGTAGAAAAGAGTGCTTGGGACACCTGTAGCAAGCGGGACCAGAGGTAGCCAAGAAGAGCAGGAGGTGACCAGCCAGAAAAGTGATCCAAGAAGATAAAGACCTTCACCCTTTCTCCAAAAGATTTCTCCTGCCTGAGTTGAGTGGGAAAAGGTGAGGATACAAGCAGTGCCCTAAGGGTTAAGGCTGAAGAGTTGCTTTTCCAGCACTTTGTGAAGCCCCTAGTTTATTCTGTAACCTGAAGCGCCCTAAAGTCCTTTCCCCATCATCTTGAACCTTGTCCTGCAGGCACCTGCTTTGCCTCTGGTCCTTGGCTGGTCACTCTCCCTTGAGCCTGAGCTCCTGGAGGGCACGGCAGATACTAGATCGTTATTGTCTAGGTGTCTGCCTCCTTGGAGTATAAGCTTCCAGAAATCAGCCTGTCTCTGTCTGCTGACCTAGGGCTGGCTTCTCTGGGCTTAGCTCGGTGTGACTGGCTGGGGGCTGTTAGAAGGGCTGAGCCCGCGCTCTGGCCCCCACCTCTGGGGCAGGCAGGTCGGCTCCTCAAATCTCCACTTCTTAAGCTTCCATTTCTGTTTTCTTTTTGTTTTAAGGTTGGTTTTCTAAGGTAAATATAGTTCACCTCGACCTTACAATTAGCGTGTGTCCTTGCACAAGCGCAGCTAAGGGGGAAACGCCTGAGCAAGGCTGAGTTCTGCTCCAACTGCAGTCCACACTGACGCGCACCAACACACACATATTCACCAAAGATAGTTTTCTCTGCCTGGGCCTCAGACTAAACAAAAGAGAATTATTGATTGATTTTTGTAACTCCCCAGAACAGGAAGAGAGAAAACAGACTCAGCCTTTTTAAGGCTGCCCAAAGAGTGGGCAGATTTCTGTAGCGGAGGGACGGGGGAAGGCTTATAAGGAACTCTTTGAAAAGAAAACCATGGGGAGGGGGAAAGTGTGGTTTGAGGGAAAGGCCTGCACAGAGGGGAGGACTTTTGAGAAGGTAGAGGACTCGTGATGGGAGGACCTGGCCCTCCTCCCCAACACATCCACAGTGCTCATGCCCAGCTCACATCATGGAGGGGTGAGGACAAAGACCCTAGAGATGGCAGCTGTCCTGGGGCAAAGTGGGCCTCAGGCTGCAGGGCATGTTAAAGGATGACAACCTGCTGGTTGTGGTGTGGAGGTTCTAGGTCCCGATAAGCTAGACTAGAGGCTCTTCTAGCTCTGAGGTTCTAGAGTCACTTCAGAACAAACCTAAATTGTTATCATCCATCCCCTGAACGTTCTTCACCTCAAACTCTGCTCCTGCCACTGACTCCCTCATTCCCTCCTCCCCTGTCTTTCTCCCCCCCATCAAAATGGTAGCTCCCTGAGGACAGGCCGTCTTTTTTTTTTGTTTGTATTGTTTTCCCAGCACTCTTCACAGCACCTGCTAAATACTGAGCACTTAACATACGTTTATTTCCTACTTCCTTTCTTCCTTCCTCCTTCTCTGATCTGAGGGTCATCAAAGGGATACAGTATTAACACTAGAAAGGACCAGCCCTGTCCTGTATTGATCTCCAGTAGCTCCCGTTCTGGCTAGACTGTGAACTTCCACCAACCAGAGGCAACTAGCCCTGTCCAGCAGAGTCCTGTGACTCCCAGAAAATGCTCAATGCAAACTAGTGATGCATGAGCTGACCAAGGCAAATGGGCTCAGATCAGCCTGGGGAAGCCCCAGTGGGACAGTAGGATCACTCCAGGAAGTCCAATGGGCAAGGAGGGGGAGTTGGCACTGGACTGGCCTCCACAGCAGCTGAGAGGACCCTGGGCTCTTGCCTTCTCTCCTGTGCCCAGCGATGGCTGGTTCCAAGGCTGCTCCCCCAGCTCCTCACCGACCTGTACCACTGTGTTTTGCTCCAGGCAAGGCCCAGGTTTGAGCTCAGGAGCCCTGAGCACAGTTCTGCTCAGGACCCACATCCAGCTCACAGCAGCTGGGCACTGGCTGCACTTCCCTCCTAGAACCAGCCCCAAGGCATAGCCCCCAGAGACCAGGCCAACTTACCAGCAAGATGTCAGCGACAATGGCCCAGTTGAAAGAGAGAAGGAGCTCTCCAAGCGCAAGGAAAACCTGCAGACAGAAGAACTGCTGTCATTCAAGCCCTTGGGAGGTGAGCACTAGGGGGCCAGGCTGGCCTTCCTCCCTTTCCTTCCTGACTCTGGCCTGGGCCCCTCAGTCTGGCTCCCCATCCCATCCCCTGCTCATCTGCTCCTCATGACCAAAAGCCTAGAAATAGCCATATGGCTAGGCAGTGGCAAACAGAACCAGCAGGCCTGGGTTGTTTTCCTGCCTCCCTCTGCCCCAAGATCTGCTCCAAGACTTAGAACAACTCAACCCAAGTCTACAGATCAAGTCAAAGGGCATTTATTAAATTCTTTCTTTGTACGTCCATGACCTGTGGCCTTGTCATCTCTATAGCGAGGCCAGTCAGCACCATGGATGTCATGGTGAGGTCTAAGGGATTGACTCTTCACTGGGAGGGGCTTTGGAACCTTGGACAGGTCCCAGCCCTCTCAGGGCTCCCTCCATCACTCTTGGAGGGCCCTCTCTGCTCTGAGCTCACTCAGGTGTGGGAGAGAAGCAACAGCAATCCCTAGCCCATGACTAGAGGCTGACTTGAGGAGCCTCAAAGGCCACTTTTCTCTCTGGAATCTCTTTAATTCAGTGAGAAAGCAAGGAGAGGCACATACTGCTACCCTACCTCCTGAGATTGCCATCTCCTAGCCCTGCCCACCATCACTGGTCCTCCTGCCCACTACCTCTAGATTCTGCTGAGGTTTTCCAGACACCCTCCCCCATTCCCTCAGACTCTCCCCCCTCTTCTCCCCCTTCCCCCCCCCCAGCAAACTGTTTGCTGGAGCCCTTGTGTAGGTGAAGGCTCTGGGCAGTTGCCCCTTCCCCTCCCCAGGTGGGCTCCAAGGGCTGGGCTGGGTTCAGGTGGGAAGAGCCTGGCCTGTTCCCAGCAGCTCTGGCCCTTTCCAATGTGTTGTCACAGGCATGGTCTCATCCCGTCCTCCCCATGACTCCAGGAGTCAGACTGTACATCCCCACTACCCAGATGAGGACGTTGAGAATCAGTGAGGATGTTATTAGTGTTAGCTAGAATTTACAGAGCACTTTGAGGTATACAAAGCACTTTACAAATATTCTCATTTGATCTTCACAATAAATTCAGGAAGTGAAGGTTGTGATTATCCTCCTTTTTTAGACAAGGAAACTGAGCAGACAGCAGTGACTTGCCCAGAGTTACACTGCTAGTGGCTGAGGCTGGATTTGAACCCAGGTCTGACTCTAGGCCTGATATCCCTGGACCTTCCCATAGACTCTGGGGTAAGTGTCCATGCCGAGTATGGAGTCAAGAACTTTGCTATATCTGGGAAACTGAGCACAGATGGTGTGTGTCTGTGGCCAGGGCTGGGTTGAACTTTTTTTGGGGGGGGTGTCAAGTCCCTTGGCATCCAGCACCAGGGCCCACCGCCCACTGGCCCAGGGTTTTCCTTTCGGTGTGTACCTCCATCTGGCAAAGCATCCCAGGGAAGCAGGCAGGCTCATGGCACAAGACCTGACTTAGCCAGTTCTTTGAAGGAAGCCCAGAACAGGGTGCCCTTGCCGTACCCCAAAGCCCTTCATGCCTGTGACTCCACAGGCAGATTCCCACAACAATCCCTCAAGCAGGGTGTGCTCCTTGGATGGTTGTCTCCATTTTACAGATGAGGACACTAAGGCCCATGGAAGCAAAAGGGTTGGCCCAAGACCACACAAGGAGTCCCTGATGGGAGCCAGGTAAGGAGAGGACTCAGGTGCCTTGGCTCCAGGCCAGCTGCTTCCCAGAAGACCACACTTCCCTCCACGACACATTGGGGGAGTTGCCCTCAGTGGAGATCCTTTGTACTTTGTCTCTTGAGGGTGGACTTGCTTTTCTGGAATAGCTAAATGTCTGTCACTTGGAGCCCAGGGTTGCTCAACACGGAATGGGTGAGACTATGAAGTAACAGGACAGGTTTTCCAAGGGCCTCCTCGAACTGGCCCCTAAGGGCAGAGGTGGGTCTTAGAAAAACACTCTGAGGAATTGCAACATCCTCAGAAGCAGAGACTAGACTCCCAGAGAGGACAATGGAGAAAGGCCAGGCTTCAGGGAGAATTCCAGAATGATGGAGCTGGAAGGAGCTGGAGAGAGAGTGGTCCCACCCCTCCACAGGCAGGTAGTGGCTCCCAGTGCAGCCTCCAGTGCCAATGGCCCAAACGTGACCCACCCACAGGCTTGGAACACCCCTCTTCCCCAAGTGCTGGAGAGTCTCTGCCCTTCTGTCTCTGTCAGAGGTCCTCCACATCCCCAGTGGTGCCAGGATGTCACTTCTCACTCCGAGGCTTCTACTCAGCTGCCATGTTTCTCTCTTTTCCCTCTTGAGGGACTCACAGGTAACATTGTTTGGTGTCCTGTGCTTCACTGCCACCAAGCACCATCACTGGGGAAGTGTGTGTGTGTGTGTGTGTATGTGTGTGTGTGTGTGTGTGTGTGTGTGTTCATCCTTCGTTGCCCAAGAAGATCATGCCATCAGAGAAATGACGACATGACTTGCACTTGACTTTGCTTTGAGTGAGGGAGGGCTGTGCAGGTCACCGGCCTCACTTCTCCTCCAGAGCCATCTGAATCCAGTGACCAGATATTCGTCAGGATGACTGGAGGTGACCCAGGATGAGGCAGTTGGGGTTAAGTGACTTGCCCAAGGTCACACAGCTAGTGAGTACCAAGTGTCTGAGGTGAGATTTGAACTCAGGTCCTCCTGACTCCTGCACTGGTGCTCTATCCACTGCACCACCTAGCTGCCCCAAGTTGGGGAAGTATTAATATTCAAAAGGCAAGGTCTTGTGTCAGGCCCTTAGGAGTGCTTTGAAATCCCTGCACAGACTACATTCATCCAGACCATTTCCATCCCATTAAACTGTGCCCAAATCATTATCCACTAATGGATCATCTCTCCAAGCAAGACATGTGGTTGTATTACCACATATGTGGTTGGATATACTCAATGGACTGTCCATCCAACTGTCCATTTTGGTGTGGCAGACATCCTACACCCACGCTACCTCAATGGACTGTCCATTCAACTGCCCATCCCAGTCCAGCAGATGGGCATTCTACATCCACACTACCTCAATGGGCTGTCCACCTAACTGACCATCCCAGTCTGGCAGATGGAGGCTCTAAATCTCTTGGATGTGCCATAAGAGTCCCTGGAGCCTTGTGGGTTTGATGGGAACAGCACCATGTCATCTGGCCAGAGGAGCATCTGGAGCACCACCCCCTCCCAAGGAATTCTGTTTCCATTTGGACTTTTTAGGGAACTGCCAGGGTCTATGATTTAACAAAGACCTGCTTAGCCAAATGGCGTGTTCTGCCATCTCTGATGTGACTAATCAGAGAATTGTTAGAGCATCCTTCCTGTCCTTATGCCTATGGAGGAATCTTATGTGACCTTGGCACATGACCAGGAGACTCCTTGGAGCAGAGTCTCTCTTGAGCTCAACCAAATGCTTTTGTGTAGCAGTGGGATCCTTTGTCTACCTTCCTAAGTCAGTCAGTTGTGTGATTGCAGAAACGGGGACACATGAATAGGGAAAGGTCCATTCACCAGATGGTCCCTGAGATACAGGGTCAGGGGAGTCCATTTCAGACATGGGGAGGGGTGCATCATGAGCAAAGGCATGGAGGTTGGAATAGGAAAGATGAGAAAAGTGTGACGAGTCTAGGTGGCCTGGAATGTAAACGATGGGAAGGGATGTTGATGCCAGACTTTGGGGGTCCTAAAATGCCAGGCAGAGGGTTTTGTGTTTTATCTGGTCAGCTGCAGGGCACAGTTTTAGGTTTTTAAAGACAAGAAGTTATATGAGCAAAATGTCTCATGAACATGAGGACAACTGTGTGAAGGGAGGCTGGGAAAGAGGGGAGCTTGGCTGCAGGGCCTGGTTAGGAAGCACCTAGATTATTATCTGGGTGGGAGACGGTGAGGGCCCAAACAGAGGTAGTCACTGCAGTCTTGGGCACAGCGTGAGGCAGAGGGCAGAATCAGTGGGCTAGGACCATCTTTCACACAGATTCACTGCTGCCTCTGAAGTTAAAATGAGAGGAGGGGTCTCGGTCTAGGTGTGCACTTGGAACAGGCAACATAGATGTCCCTGAAAGAGGATGAACCATCTTGGGATGAACGGTCTGTTGTCCTGATGAAAATGGAGCCTAAGCCAGGCCCAGAGAGGTTGGGAAGTGGGGTGCCTGGCATGGTGTTCCCTCATTCATGTGTCTCTAGAGGACCTCCTCAGGCTTGGGCATTCCCACTTCAGTGGGAGGCTGAGAGGGAGGTGGCTTCAGTTAGCTATTCAGGGCCCCCTAAAGTTTACTCTGGGTGGAAAGATGCTTCTCAAGACTTCATAGGAATAACTGCCTTCTCAATGGGTGGGGGGAAAAGACGGGGAGGGAAAGGATTTGGAGCTGAAAAGAAACATTTAATTTTTTTAAAGGAAGGCATTTCTATGGCACAAACTAAATAAACAGAATTTACACGGGGCAGACAGCCTCCTTCTCTGCCTCAATTATACTTTAAGCTGAGAGATTGTATCCAAAGGAAACAACAAGCACCTCACTGTGAAGCCAATGTCCCTTCACATCTCTGGCCTCCACTCCAGACCCAGGACCTCCTCCCTGCCGCCTGGCCCTGCCCTGGTTGTCATGGAAACCATAAAGTCTGCTTGCCTCCTCTGACTCAGTCCCACCACTAACTACCCGCTTTGATGCAGGTACTTCTGAACATACACACAGCCTCCTCACCCTGGGACTGAGAAGGGCCAAGGTATTCAGCCCAGTAGGAGGGGCAGGAAAGAAACGGTGACATTTACAGAGCACCTACTGCGTGCCAAGTCCTGGGCAAAGCACTTGACAAACATATCTCGCTCGACCTTCATGACAACCTTGGGAAATAGGCGCTGTTATTATCCCCATTTTACAGATGAGCAAACTGAGGCACACAGGGGAAAGTGGTTGCCCAGGGTCACACAGCTAGTCAGTGCCTGGGGCTGGCTTTGAACTTCAGGGCCTATCCACTGTGCCACCAGCTGCTAAGAAAGAAAGAAGGATTCCCACTCAGGGGGATCAGGAGGCTCACAGCTTCTCATTACCAACCTTTGCAGCCCCAGCAGCAGCATCCCCTGGACACTGGCTCAAATTCCTTAACCTTGGCATAAGGTTCTATCCTCACCCTTTCTCTCTGCTGGGCACCACCTGAAAACAATAAAATAAAAGCCTCCTCTGGCTCTAAAATCCATTGCAGAAAACTAGGCAGAAAACCTTCCTGGCACTGTGGCGACTGAGGAAGAGAGTGGGCAAAGAAAAATGAGGCAAAAGACAAGGCAGCTCAAGGCCTCCTCCACTCACTCATTTCCTCTGTCAGCTGGCTGCTGCAGCAGGCCCAGGTGCCCACACAGCTCATGAGGAGCAAGTGAATGAATAAAGGACAGAGGATGCCAAGCCAGTGCCAGACCTCCTCATTGAAGGAGCTGGCACCAAGTGAGTCAAGGGCACAGCATGATTCTGATGCCAGCCTCCAGCCCAGGATGTGGGGGGTTTGGCTCGTGGATTATGTAAATTATCCTCATCCTGAAGCACAGTTCTCCAGCATGTCAGTTTTACCATCTCCTCCTGAATAACCCTGGGAGGTGGAAGCTCAACCCCATTTACAGAGAGGAAAACTGAGGCTCCAGAAAGGAAGTGGACTAGAATCTTCAAACTGGAAGGAAGCATCACCACTAATCTGCATCAGTCCAAAAAGGAAACAAGGCTCAGAAGAAGGGAATAGCTTTCCCAAGATCACACTTGGCCTGGGATTCAGAACCACGGACCTCCTGATGCTCAGGTAAGGCTCTTTCCACTAGGACCAGCTGCCTCCCAGTGTCCCCAGCATCCTCTGGCCCGACACATGTGCCCATAAGCCACACCTCCTGAGGTCTGGCAAAAGCCTGACCTTCACCCTGAGCAGTTCCCTGAAGAGAGGGGGTTCCCCCAAGCAGGGACTGGAGGGGGAGGCTGGGCAATGAGCTGATGTGCTTCCTCACAGAAGATAGAAGCAAAGTGGGGAGGGGAGGCTCTGTGACAGCTAAGAAGACAGCAGTGTCTAAGGCAGCAGCCCCAGGGGTGGGCAGGGTACCGTCCAGAGTGCTGACACAGCCATGGACACATAGATCCCTCTGGCCACCTCACTGCCCCACTAGGTCACTCACTAGCCCTCCCCCCACTGACTTTTGCCTCCTTCTCTGGACTTCACCGTACTCATCTGTAAAGTGAGGTGGACTTGGTCTAGATGCCCTCCAAAACTTCTAGTCCTGAATTTCTTCTCTAATGACTCCTCAGCCAGTTCTGGTTCCTCTCTTTGCTGCCCCCACCCAGGAAGAAGCCATGGAGAAGCACTCCATCCCATTCTGGGGTTGTCCTACCTTGGTCAATATGGCAGCCCCATCTAGAAAGGCAGAAGCTCCAGGGAGCATCCCCTATCAGACACCAGGTATTCTCTAGAGCTTACAGGCCACCAAAAAACATAACACAACAAAAACCATCCAGATTCCAAGGGGGACATTTAAATATCAAAGGCCAACAGTTACAGGGAAGGGAGACTTCTTTTGGAGTGTCACTTACATAATACTCTGTTCTCCAACTCCCCACCCCCCATCTCCAGCATTGTCTTGGAAGGAGAAAATAGTGAAGGGACCCTAGTGAAGGGGCTCTGCAGTGGTAGATGCCGAGTCCTGCTGCCCCTGCACCAGGATCAGTGATCCATGTCCTCTGTGGGCCATGACCCTTTAGAAGGGAGACAATGATCTCCTAACCCCAGCTTGGCTTCCTCCAAGACAGGAGTGAACAGCTGAAACTCACTTTAGACAGACAGGGTTACTAGATCAGTGTATTGAGGGATACCAGAGATCTAAGATGCTTAGATGTCAGCAAGGAGTTTGGCTGTCTTGGTTGCTTTCCTTGTGGTCAAGATGGAGACACATAGGCTGAACCAGAGGTGGCAGACACAAGGGCAACCTTGCAGGCTGCCAGAACCAGATCAAAATGTAGTTGGGAAACATTTAATAGAATAAATAGAAATCCAATAGAACATAAGGGATGTTATATATAAGTCAATAAATATGTGGCCCCAGAATCTTGTGTCCAGTTTGGTGACCCAATTTCTGTTTGAGTTTGACTCCACTGGGCTAGCCCATAGTGCTGTTAGAGAGATTCCCACCCAGTAGACTGCCAGACCCAAGACACAGCTATTAATAAGATGACATAAATTTGGAAGACAGTCTCTAATGGCATCTGCCCTTGGCTCTATGGAAGTCAACAACTTTCTCTGTGATCTCAAGCAAGGAACATTAATTAGGTGGCTCCTACTCTACTGCCATGCTCTATGTGAAGCACAGGGAATGCAAAGGGGCAAAAGACAGTCCCTGCCCTCAAGGAGCTTATGATCTAATGGGAGACTCAACCTGCAAATGTGCACTGGAAAAGGGATATCTTGGATAAGTAGGGAATAATTAAAGGACGAAAGGTACCAGAATGAAGAGGGCTTGGAGAAGGCTTTCTGTAGAAAGTGGGATTTGATCTGGGACTGAAGGAAGTTAGGGAGGTCAGTAGATGGAGTGGAGGAAGGAGAGTGTCCTGGGCATAGGGGACAGCCAGAGAGAATGTCTGAACTGAGACAGAGTATCTTGTTCATGAAACAGCCAGAAGACCACAGTTGATTGAAGAGTAGGTGCTAGGGTATAAAGTGTGAAAAGACTGCAAGAGTGGGGAGAGAGGGTATGAAGGGCTTTGAATGCCAAACAAACACAATATTTTGTATATTTGATCCTAGAGGCAATAGGGAGCCTGCGGAGTTTACTGAGGGGAAGGCTGATATGTTCTAACCTGTGCTTTAAGAAAGCTTTAGGGAACAGAATATATTGTGCTCCAGCTGACATGAAAAATGCAGGGGTAGCAATCCTAATCTCAGACAAAGCAAAAGCAGAAACAGATGTAATCAAAAGAGATAAGGAAGGAAACTATATCCTGCTAAAAGGCACCATAGACAATGAAGCAATATCATTTACTAAGCATAAATGCTCCAAGTGATATAGCATCCAACTTCTTAGAGGAGGAGTTAAGGGTGTTACAGGAAGAAATAGACAGCAAAACTATACTAGTGTGGGACCTCAACCTCCCCTCCCTGAACCTGATAAATCTAACCTCAAAATAAACAAGAAAGAAGTTAAGGAGGTGAGTAAACTCTGGATAAAGTAGATATGATAGATCTCTGGAGAAAACTGAATGGGGATAGAAAGGAATATACCTTTTTCTCAGTGGTACATGGCACATATACAAAAATTGACCATGTACTAAGTCATAAAAACCTCACAATCCAGTGCAGAAAGGCAGAGATAGTCAATGCATCCTTCTCAGATAATAATGCAGTAAAAATTATATGCAATAAAAGATCATGGAAGGATAGACCAAAAATTAATTGGAAACTAAATAACCTAATCCTAAAGAAGGAGAGAGTTAAACAACAAATCACAGAAACAATCAACAACTTCATTCAAGAGAAAGACAATAATGAGACAACATATCAAACCTCATGAGATACTGCAAAAGCAGTTCTTAGGGGAAGTTCATATCTTTGAATGCCTACATGAATAAAATAGAGAAAGAGGAGATCTATGAATTCAGCATGCAACTGAAAAAGCTAGAAAAAGAACAAATCGAAAATCCCCAAGTAAATACCGGATTAGAAATATTGAAAACCAAAGGAGAGATTAATAAAGTTGAAATTAAGAAAACTATTGAACTAATAAATAAAACTAAGAGTTGTTTTTATGAAAAAAAAACAATAAAATTGATAAACTTTTGGTCAATTTGATTTTAAAAAAAGAAAACCAAATTACCAAGATCAAAAATGAAAAGGGTGAACTAACCTCCAGTGAGGAGGAAATTAAAACAATAATTAGAAATTACTTTGCCCAACTGTATGCCCATACCTTTGACAATCTAAATGAGATGGATGATTATTTTAAAAAATATAAATTGCTCAGATTAACAGAAGAGGAAGCTGAGTGCTTAAATAACACCATCTCAGAATAGGAAATTGAACAAGCCATCAATGAACTCCCTAGGGAAAACATCTCCAGGGCCAGATGGATTTACAAGTGAGTTCTATCAAACATTCAAAGACCAGTTAATTCCAATACTATACTGACTATTTGGGAAAGTTGGTGAAGAAGGAGTCCTACCAAATTCTTTTTAGGATGCAAATATGGTTCTGATACCTAAACCAGGAAGAGCCAAAACAGAGAAAGAAAATTATAGACCAATTTCTCTAATGAATATAGACGCAAAAATTTTAAATAAGATATTAGCAAAAAGAATACAGCAACTTATCACGAGACTAACACATTATGATCAGGTAGGATTTATACCAAGAATGCAAGGCTGGTTCAATATTAGAAAAACTATTAGCATTATTGGTCATATCAACAACAAAACTAACAAAAACCACATGATTGTTTCAATAGATGCAGAAAAAGCTTTTGACAAAATACAACACCCATCCCTATTAAAAACACTGGAGAACGTAGGAATAAAGGGAATTTTCCATAAAATAATAAGCAGTATCTACCTAAAACCTTCAGCAAGCATTATGTGCAATGGGGACAAGCTGGATGTATTTCCAACAATATCAGGGGTGAAACAAGGGTGTCCAATATCACCACTATTACTCTATATGGTACTAGAAATATTAGCTTTCGCAATAAGAGAAGAAAAAGAAATTGAAGGAATTAGAATAGACAAAGAAGAAACTAAGTTATCACTCTTTGCAGATGATATGATGATATGCTTACAGAATCCCAGAGAATCAAGTAAAAAACTACTTGAAATAATAAATAACTTTGACAAAGTTGCAGATTACAAAATAAACCCACATAAATCATCTGCATTTCTATGTATTGCTAACAAAGTTCAACAGAAAGAGACAGAAAGAGAAATCCCATTTAAAGTTATGATAGACACTATAAAATATCTGGGAGTCTACCTGCCAAAACAAACCCAGGGACTATATGAACAAAACTACAAAACATTTTTCACGCAAATAAAGTCAGTTCTAAGTAAGTGGAAAAGCATTGGTTGCTCATGGGTAGGCTGAGCTAATATACTAAAAAATGACAATTCTACCTAAATTAATTAATTTGTTCAATGCCATACCAATCAAACTACCAGAAACTTATTTTCTAGAGCTAGAAAAAATAACATCAGAATCCATCTGGAAGAACAAAAGGTCCAGAATATCAAGGTAACTAACAAAAAGAAATGGTAGGGAAGGTGGCCTAGTCCTACCAGATCTCAAATTGTATTATAACGCAGCAATCATCAAAACCACTTGATACTTACTAAAAAATAGAGGGGTAGACCAGTGGAATCGGTTAGATACTCAAGACACAGTAGTCAATGAATATAACAATCTACTGTTTGATAAACCCAAAGACCCCAGCTTCTGAGATCTCACTGACAAAAATTGCTGGGAAAACTGGATAACAGTGTGGCAGTAACTGGGCATAGACCAATGCCTAACACCATATACAAGAATAAAGTCCAAATGCATACATGATCCAGGTATAAAGACAGATACTATAAACAAATTAGGGGAGCAAGGAATAGTGTATTTGTCAGATTTATGGGGAATGGAAAAATTTTTGACCAAACAAGAGAAAGAGAACATTATGAAGTGCAAAATGGATAATTTTGATTACATTAAATTGGAATGTTTTTGCACAAACAAGCCCAATGCAACCAAGAAAAGTAGGGAAGCAGAAAACTGGTAAAGAATTTTTTTTAACTAGTGTCTTTGATAAAAGCGTCATTTCTAAAATATATAGAGAACTGAGTCAAATGTACAAGAATGCAAGTCATTCCCCAAATGATAAATGGTCATAGGATATGAACAGGCATTTTTCAGAGGAAGAAATTAGAGCTATCTATAATCATATGAAAAAATGCTCTAAATCACTATTGATTAGAGAGATGCAAGCCAAAACAACTCTGAGGTACCACATCACACCTATCAGACTAGCTAACCTGACGAAATAAGAAGATGATAAATGTTGAAGAAGATGTGGGAGAGTTGGGACACTAATTCATTGCTGGTGGAGCTGTGAGTTAATCCAACCATGCTGGAGAGCAATTTGGAACTATGGCCAAAGGGCTACAAAAATGTACATACCCTTTGACCTAGCAATATTGCTTCTAGGATTGTGTATCTCAAGGAGATCATAAAAACAAGAAAGGGTCTCACATGTACAAAAATATTTATAGCAGCTCTCCTTGAGGTGGTCAAAAACTGGGGAATGACTGAACAAATTGTGGTATATGAATGTAATGGAATACTATTGTGCTATAAGAAATGATGAACAGAAAGACTTTAGAGTGACCTGGAAGGACTTATATGATCTGATGCTGAGTGAAAGGAGCAGAACCAGGAGAACTTTTTACATGGCAACAACCACAGAGTGCAAGGAATTTTTCTGGTAGATTTAGTCCTTCACAGCAATGCAAAGATCTAAAAAATTCCCAATGGACTCTTGAGGCAAAATGTCTTCCATATCCAGAGAAAGAACTATGGAATTGGATTGCAGAATGAAGCAGACCATTTTCTCTTGTGTTATGTTTTGTTTTTGTTTTGTTTTATGGTTTCTCCCATTCATTTTAATTCTTCTATGCAACATGACTAAGGTGAAAATATATTTAATAAGAATGTATGTGTAGAACCTGTATAAGATTGGACACCATCTCAGGAAGGATGTGGGAAGGGAGCAGGGCATAAGAGAAAGGGAGGGGGAAAATCTAAGATATATGGAAGTGATTGTAGAAAAATGAAAACAAGTAAAATAATTTTTAAAAGAAAGAAAACTTTAGCCTGAATGGAGAATGGACTGGATGGGAGACTTGAGGCAGGCAATCAGCAGCAGCTACTGCAAAGCTCAAAGTGTAAAGAGATGAGGGATGGTAGGAGGATGCAAGAGTTTATGGGGAAAGAGAATGAGTTCTGTTCTGCACATAGGGAGTTTCAGATTCTGCTGACCATCCAGTCTGAGATGTCTATAAAGCATTTGGAGATGTGAGACTGGAGGTCGGCAGAGAGGCTGGGGCAAGAAGCATCCACTTAGGTGGATCTAAGAGTGAGAGGAAAGATTTTTGCCTAGCTTGTCCAGCACACTTCTTTCACAGAAACCTAGAAAACTCACCAGTTAGAATTCTGAACAGAAAAAGACAGACAGAGAGAGATGTAGAAAGGGAGGGAGAAAGATGGGGGAGTAAGAAAGGAGAGAGGGGGAAGAGAGAGAGAGAGAGAGATCTGCCACCACTGAGGTGGCAGCTCACCAAGAGTGTGCTGCAGCAGTGGCAGAGAGCATCCCAGCACTCAGAGACAATGGTGGGGGGCCAAGATTGAACATTAGGAAGCACCAGGGTCAGATGAGGACCCGGAAGACTCCAATCTAGCAGTGGGAGCAGGAACAAGAGCCATCTGGCAGCCCTGTGCCAGGTCACAGACACAGGATGGATGGGGCTGGCCATGAGGAAGCACAGGGCCTACCTAAGTACCAGCATAGAACAAGCTCCAGAAGTACAGCTGTGCCCTGAGCAGCTCCCTCCCCAGGCCACACTCCTTTGGAAACTCTGAAAGGTTGCAGACCTCCAGACCGAGCTGTGAAAACAGTGAAAGGATACTTAAGGAGGGCTGCTCAGACCAACCTTTTCCTGCCTCCCCCCCCACCCCCCCTGCTGCAAAGTTAGTTGAGCCCAACACCAAAGTCCAGAGTCAAAAAAGTAGGCTAGAAGAATGAGCAAACACAGGAATGACCTGGCCATGTGGTGGCAGGGTAGATGCAAATACAGAAGAAGAAAATGACTCCTGAATATCTATAAATAAACCCTCAAAGAAAACACGAGCCCAGAAAAATTCCTAGAAGGGTTAAAGAAAGAATCAAAGGAGCTAAAATGATTTTCAAAACCAAATGTGAGCTATGAAAGAAACCTGTTAACAGTTTGGTAAAAAGAGGTACAAAAATTCACTGAAGAAAATAAGTCCTTGAAAATTGGAACTGGCCAAATGGAAGCTATTGGCTCCATGAAACATCAAGGAGTGGTAAAACAAAGTTCAAAAACTGGGGGAAATAGAAGAAAATGTAAACTATCTCATAGGAAAACAACTGATCTGGAAAGTATCTCAAGGAATGATCATTTAAGAGTTATTCAACTACCTGGAATCCATGAAATAGAGCATCGATGTTGTATTTCAAGGAATTATAGAGAAAAACTGCCCAGATCTCTGAGAACCAGAGGGCAAAGAAGGAATGAAAACATAGGAGAAGTTTCAAGAATACAGCAGCCAGGTCGAAGAAAAAGCGCTGCAAGGGCCCACAAAAAGAATTCAGGATCACACAAGATCTAGCAGCCACTGTGGTACAGGAAGGTGAACAGAAAACTTGGCACTCAAACACAAGGCTCAAGAGGAAGCTGAAAAGGTAAAGTGAACATTCTCAGGGGCTTAATACGGCTGAAGTGTTCACAGTCTTATATGAGGAACTGACACATGCAACCCCTCTGAACCTGGTTATTACCAACAGTCTAAGAGAAAACCCAATTAAACAGAGAGCCTGGGTGTGATTCCATCATGTCTGGATGATCTCAAAAGAATTATGTGAGTGTGGGGAAAGGGGGTGCACTGGGAGAGCAGAGAAGGGAGAGAAATAATGGGGGAAACTATATTACAGAAATGGGGTTTGCTAGAAAGAATTTCAATAGTAGATTAAGGGATAGTGAGCATGTGGTATGTCCAGATTAGAATCCCAAAAGCTCTTGCTGTTTAGCTCCCAAGAATGCACCTCTCCACATTCTCTGCATGTGTGGAAAGCTCCCTAACCCAAAGCTGGATTGAGCTGATAGAGTGGCTCATTTTGCTGTATTGTTTTCCTTGTGTTTTGCAAGACATGACTTTCTCTGGGGGAGAGGGGGAAGGATGTTTTGGGAAATGAAGGCGATGTGTAAATGAAAGCTATCCATAAAGGTTTAAGCGATCTTGCTGGCTAGAAAGATGGTCAGAACCAGATGACTTATAGTGTGCACAAATGGCAAGTGTTTTACTCAGCCTCAAACAGTCAGCTTGGCAGATAAAACCTGGAAGAAGCTGGCTACATAACAGTTCCTGTGAAAATGAGAGACCTGGGAATCTGAGTGACTCCTAAGCCCACGTGAGCTAGCCATGTGGCTTTGTGGGACTTCAGAGGTGGAAGGGACCTCAGCAGCTGTTGGTTCAATCTGACCCTGCCATGATGTCCATTGTGATATCCCCAGAGGACAGACTGAAGCCTGACAAACTAGTGTGGGCTTAGAAAGGCCCTCTCCCTCCCCCTCTCTCTCTCTCCCCTCTCTCTCTCTCTCTCTCTCTCTCTCTCTCTCTCTCTCTCTCTCTCTCTCTCTCTCTCTCTCTCTCTCTGTGCATCTCTGCTTGCTTACCTGTCTCTTGGCAGGTTCCAGCAGTGTTCTACCCTCTCCCACTCACACACTCACATAGATAAACCTGCTTACAACAGATGACCCAGTTTCCTTGAGAAGACTAAGTCCATTGCCCTTCCTCTACCCTTTAAAATTCAGCATCGTCACCACATTCTCCTTCTCTTTTGTCTCAAAGGAAGGAACCTTGATTCCATCCTCTTTCACTCCTCCTAGGCCTTGCTCCACCCACCTGTGCCTCTGGTCTTTCCTCCCACTGGCTCCTGAGATGTTCTAGAACAGTTCATCCTGGACTCCTCTGTCTCTTCCAGCTCCTTTTCTGTGACTCTCCTCTCTTTCATTGCCAAACTATGAAATCTTTCCTCGACCCTTGCCACCTCTCCCTGTCTCCTAAAAGAGGCATCTTCTTGACTGCACTCCCACCCTCATCCCAGCCTGGAATCAAAACAGGAAAGGAGCTCTGTCACAGTGTCTTTGGTCTTGGCTCTTTCTACCTGTTTCTCTGTCTGTCTGTGTGTCTCTGTGTCTGCCTCTGAATCTGTCTCTTTGTGACTTTCTGTCATGTTTCTCTGTCTCCCTCTTTCCCTCTTTCTCTTTCTCCTTTCTTTTCCTCTCTTATCTCTGTGTCTCTGTCTGTCTCTCTCTGTGCCTCTCTGTGTCTGTCTGTCCATCTCTCCCCCACTCCACCTACTCCTGGAGGATAAAGCACCAGAGAATATCTTGGTCCCTCAACTTTTCTATGGCAAAAACAAAGAGGGACAGAAATGAGGGGAGTAGTTGGGAGCAACTTTTTTTTACTGCTAGGAATGAGGAAGTCTGTGTGACCTTCTGCCCAAGTCAACAAAAAGAACCCCAAAGAAGTGGCCCCTGGGGGCCCTCCCTCAGGAAGAGAACCCTGTGCTTGTCACAGAGTGGCAGGGAATCCAGTGTGACCCACAGTGATACAAGGATCTTTCTTCAGTACATATGCCCAATGGCCTCACCTGACCTTGCATGGAGGCTCCCATGGACAAGAGCATGCTGCCCACTGAAGAAGACCCTTCCATTCTGGAATAGCTGTCATCATGATAGACATGCCTCTTCTGGAGGCCTGCAGGGGCCTTGCCCTGGCTCCCATCTGTCCCTGTCCCCCATGAAAGACAAAGTCACCTGGAAGAGGTGGCCAAGGCCCCAGCCCAGTACCAAGGCCTAAATCCGGGTCAGAGGCCCTTCTGAGCTCTCAATCAACACTCAAGGAGAGAGTAACATGGACCCCCTGGGGGGAGGCAGCTCCACTCCTGGAAAGGAGGAAGGAAGGCCTTCACCATAAAATGTTAATAACCGTAATTACAGTCTCACAGCATCCCCAGGACATACAGACCCTGACAAAATAGGTGAGTTCCCCAGGACCAAGGTCACTAGCCCCAAACCAGCTGAATGATCCCTGATCCAGGAGCCATGGGAGGAGGCGAGATATGGTAGGCAGACCCAGGTTGTGCCAGGAAGTGCTTGTCAAGGATCTGAGCTGGGAAGGAACAGAAAAGGCAGCCTCAGAAGGTAGTGAACTCCCCAGCCTGGTGGGTCTTCAGGAAGAGGCAAGTAGAGCCTTTGTTGGGACAGACATAGGGAGAATCTCTGCTCCCGTCCAGGCTGGGTTCCCAGCTGTGAGACCATGTGGGTCAACCAAGTGCTCTGACTGAGCCATGTGGACAGAGCAGCTGCCCTAGCATCTTTAGAGAACCATTGCCCAGGAACCCCCTCTTCTGAGCCCTCTCCACACAAGAGGAGGAAGTTTGAATCCCTCTCCAAGGCATCTTCCACCTGAAATCCCACAAGCCAATAACTCTGGGGACCACACCAGTGTCCCCCTCTCAGGAAATGTTGCCTACACCCTTCCTCTTGTAGCTTCTGCTCTCTCCTTCTTGTCTGGTCCACAGAGGCTGGGCCCCCATGCAACAGCAATGATCCTCCTGGGCACTAGATGGAAAAGCCCCAAGCTTCTGGCATAATGTCCAGTCCCAGTGGTGCCATGGAAGACCTGGATCTCTCCAGGTGTTTGAGACCATTTCTAGCTCAGTCTTTGTGCCTCCCTCTCCCTTATCTTTTCCCCATCTCTCATCAGGACTACCCTCAGATGAGGCTTCTCTTGGAAACATCCAGGCTGGCCAAGAATGCACTGAAGAAGGCAGAGGGATTGGGCTCTAGGCAGCTGCCAGGCTCAAGGTGGGTCATCTGAATCCCCAAAACGCAGCCCCAAAAACTCATAGAACTCATAGTGAGGCAGGAGCTGAGCTGTCCAAGGTCATGGAGTCAGGGATGGGAGTCCTGGCTAGGATGTGTTCCCAGAGTTTCTAGCATTAACAGTGAAGCTGTGCCAACCCTGACCCAAAAGCTCTGGAAGATCAAGAACCTACCCCAACCCCAAACAACATGCTGAACAAAGAGCAAGGAGTCCCTGGCACCTGGTGAACAAACTGGTTAATGGACCACATAGCCCAGACCTCCACCATCAGAGAGATTCCTTTGAGAGCTCTGCCTAACTCTTCTGAGGTTCAGGCCCATGAATTCTCATGGCCATGTCTCTGGGCCCTTCTGAGAGCTGGAGACCATCTAGGAGCACAGCCAACATTGGGGGAAGGGGACCAGAGACCACAGCCCATGAAGAGCCCTTGAAGGTGGTGGGGGCCCTGAGAGCCATCTTCAAGTTCTGAAGGATTGCCTTGGGGAGGCAGAATAGTCTGGTTCTGGCCCCTGGGGCTGAGCCTGGACCTATGTGGCCTGCATTGGGGTTTAGGTTGTTCCTCACCTGAGGATGGGTAGTCCAGCAGTACAGTGGAGGCAGAATTTCACAGACACACACACACACACACACACACACACACACACACACACCAAGCCAGGGTGACCTCAGTTTCCTCATCCATAACATGGGGAGGACTTCCCCTTCTGAGATGCACAGAGATGGCTGCACAGAGATGAAGGGGAATGAATGAACCCACAGGCGGAAGGGCAGCTCTAACTCCATTGGTCCCCCAGCCCCTCCTCCAGCCCTCACTTACATAAGCAACCAGGATGGTCCTCTGGGCCAGGATGATGGCCAGGTAGAGGCAGGGGGCAGCAGCCAGCATGCTCCCAGCACAGACCAGTGGCTCGGCCTTCGGGGTGCGCTTCTTAAACCTTCTTGCTATCTCTGCACCTACAAGGACTCCAACGATCCCTGTCACGACGGTCAGTGCCCCAAAAATCAGGCTGATAGGAGAAGCAGAAGAAACTCGGTTAGCTGGAGGGGTAAGGGTAGAGGCTCATCCAGGGTGACATGGCCCACGGTGGCCACACGGGGCACCACCCTTCTCAGGGCCAGAAGAAAGAGGCTATCCTTGGGTGCCCAGAGACACCAGCAATCAGCACCATGTCTGGGGCTTCCCATGTGATCTCAAGTAAATCCCTTCTCAGAAACTCCATTTTCTTAGATGTAAAATGGGGATCCCAATCACCACCGGCCTCACAGGGCCATCAGGAGAAAAGCCAGTAGGAATGTGAGGCAGTGTTGTCTTCCTCATTCCCCACCTTCTCTCTGATCGCACCCCTAAGCCAGGGTTCTGGCCCCTGTTCTGGGAAAGTCAGGGGGAGTGAAGAAGAGGACCCCCCTCCTTCTTCTCCTTCCTCTCCTCTTCTCCTTTTTCTCCTTATTCCTTGTATTTCTATTCCCAGTGTTTAGCACAGTGCTTGGCACACAGCAAGTGCTTAGGAGTTTCCTATGTGCCATCAGTTTGATCAGTGACTTTTCTGTGTCCCATGTTCTCTACCTTCCTCAAGTGGGTTGGGGAACTCCTCAAAGTCATCAAGGCTTCACTTGGTCATCCCTTCTCCTATGTATGAAAAAGCATCTTAACAATTAGAGACCCCAAATGGCCCAGGCTACCTTGGGTGGTTGATGGGGATGTTGTCAGCCTGGTTTGTGGGGGGCCTTGATGACTCCAAAAGTCCAACCTGACTCGAAGACTGTGTGACTCTGTATGTGTTGAGACTCAAGGGGCGATTAGGATCATAGAACCAGAGATATGGAGTCAGAAAGGACCTTCAAGGATACCTAGTCTACCCCCTCCCCATTTTACAGATAAAGAAGTTGAGACCCCAGGAGCCATCACGAGTTGTCCAAGTTCATACAAGTAGAAAGCATTTGAACCCAAAAAGGAAAGAAGGATTTGAACCTTGGACCCTGAATCCAGCAATCATCCCAGGATCCTGCCTCCCAACCATGACAAACAAGTGGCGGGTCACACAGGGGTTTGAGGGCATCCCCTTGCCATTGGGCCAGGACTTGGCTGTCTTGCCTCAACCTGGATATCCTCTTGTGTAGCCAACCGTGTGGAATCTCTGCCTGAGTCAAGGCCCCAGAAGTCCCCTCTGACACATGGCCACCACAGATGCCCCCTGTCCCAGTGACTGTAATGATGTTCTTGGTCACAAAGTTGTCATTGCTCAGACTGAGAGTGTAGTGGCCTCCCAACCATCTGCTCTAGCCCAGACCTCCTTCTCAGTTTCCTTCTCCATAAAATGAGCTGGAGAAGTTGGCACACACTCCCGGATCTCTGCCTCAAGAACCCCACATGGGGTTATGGAGAGCCGGACACGACCAAACAACAGACTCCTCCCCATGCGCCCCATGCCTGAACCCAATGCCAGTGAAGGGGCAGAAATAGGTCTTCATTAAAGAAATTCCTTCTGGGAATGGAAACAGGCACAGTCATGGCCAACATGGCCTTGCAGCCCCTCAAGTGGTCAGCAGCCAAGCCCTCTCCTGCCTGGCTTATTACTCTGATTGTTTTCACATTCCACAGAGACAGAACTGACATGCTGCCTGGCTAATCATCCTGGGAGAGCTATTCATAGCCATCTGCCAAGGCATCCACTCCCTCCAGGGCAAGGCTCTGCAGATGCCCCAGTTCTGATCTAAGAAGGTCGGCTGACAAGGGAATCACTGTGGCTTTCTCTAGAAGTCCACTGAGGGACCCCAGCTTCCAGATCTCACTGTGGCCCTCAAGAAACAGAGCCAAAAGGAGCCCAGACAGAGTTGGGGGCAAGCTGGGCCACAGGAATAATTATTCAGTCAGAGGGCTGGCATGAACTTGGGACGGGGCTCATGGAGACTGAAGAACGGGATGTGCTATATCAGTCTTCCTGCCTCAGGCACTCACCCATGGCTCTGATATAAATCAAACTAATGTGCCTGCTTTAGAAGAGAGGGAAGGAAGGGGGCAGTGCCCTGCTAACTTCTGGCTTAGAAGGGGGATGAGGGGCACCTGCATAGGACGTAAGGGAGAATTCAAGAAAAAAAGCCAAGAGAGAGAGTCCAGGAAGAGGAAGGGAACATGACCGTGGAGCCCAGAGGTTGCCGAATAGAGGCACTCAGCTCTCAGCTCATGGGATGCCCCCTTAGCAAGAGGAGAAAGCCCTTCTCCCTGTTCCCCACCCTCTGTTGCCTCTCCCCCATACACAGACTGTCTCCTGTTCAGTCCACAAACCACTAGAGCTCTTGAGCGCACTCTAACGACTGAATATTCACCCTACTAAAGGCTCTTTCTGACACGCATACACCTGTTTTCAGTGACAAAGTTCCTCTGCCATCTTGGCTTCTTCCTTCACATGCCCAGGAACTGTTTTCTACCCTTGTCCCTTTCCCCAATGCCAGAGATAAGTGGGTTAGCACAGCCAGATACTTTGTAAAGAGACCCATGGGGGGCTCAGCCAGTAGCTGGGTCACAGCCTTCTCCCCTGCTGCCCCCACACCCTCCAGCCTCCTTCTTTGCTGACCTCCTCAGTGTCTTACCAGGAGGCATGGGACAAAGGGGAGGCAGAGCTTTGTGCCCTGGATCCAATGTAACAGGGATCCTGAGAATGAAGGAAAAGATGCCCAGGGCCAGGAGGAGTAAGTAACAACCAGTTCAAGTGCCTTACTATGTGTTTGCTGAGCCAGACTGCCCTCCTAAGGAATGTGTGTGGGCATGGGCCAAACGGGAAACTCCATGATTTCTGTCTTTGCTATCACTTGGCAGCTGGGTGGCATGGTACATAGAGTATTGGACATGGAGTCAAGAGAATCTGAGCTCAAATTCTGCCTCAGACACTAGGCTGGGTGACCCTGGGTGAGTCACTTCATTTCTATGCCTCAACCATCAAATAAACATTTAGCACCTACTTCCCAGGGTTGTTCTGAGAAGCAAGTAAGATAAACGTATGTAAAGTGTTTCCCAAACCTAAACCCACTCCATGAAAGTGAGGAGAGTGATGGGTCTTCTTAGTAAATATTTCCTTGTAAAGGTAAATTGATATCAACTGACTGATTGATGTTCAGGGGACACTCCAGATGGGGACCTAGGAGCAATGGTATTAGAAAGGTCTGCCCTTCAGGGCTAACCAGTGATCACACTCTGAGGGAAGGAGCACTGACCCACCCTCAGGGGGCTGAATCACCAGTGGGAGCAGGAATGAGGAAGAAACTGCCATTTCTCATGTAGTGGAGCTGCATCAGGAACCCCAGAAAAGAGCTGGAGCATCAAAGGAATGTCCAGTTCAAAAAGGAAACAGGCTCTGACCTTCAGTAGGAAGATCAGAGATTGCATGTATGTTCTCATGGGTCTGCAGACCGGCAGATGTAACCTGCAGCATGAACCCTGTGGACACCAAGGACTGGTGGGAGGGAACTTGAGACCAGCAGATGGGAGGAAGGCAGGCCTCCAAAGGAGTGACTCCCGAGGCAGATCTCTGATGGACTTGGTCTTATAGGAGACACGGACAAAAGACAGAAAGAAGGATTGTCTGCTGTTTGTCCTCAAGGCTCCAAGAGGACCGATGACATCAGGAGAGTGACATCTGAGTCAATTGGATTTAAGACAGCCTCACTGTCTTCTCCAGCCATTTGAATCTACCAGCTACAGGTGTAAGAAGACTAAAGAGGGAGGTGGGGTCAGGTGTCTGAAAGCCAAACGGAGGATCTTGTATTTGATGCTGGAGGTGAGAGAGAGCCCCTGCAGTGTATTGAGTAAGGGGGGGGGGCGCATATCGTCAACTTTAGGAAGAGTGGCTGAGTGGAGGAGGGGGCAGAGACCCAAGGCAGCAGACCCCCCTCCCCAGTAGCTACTGCAATAGTCCAGGTGTGAAGGAAAGAGGGTCTGCACCAGGGTTGGGGCAGGCTCAGAGAAGAGAAGGGGGTGTAGGGGAGAGATGTTCCCAAGGTAAACAGACAGGCCTTGACAACAGATTGGATCTAGGGGTGAGAGACAGGGAGGACTTGAGGGTAGCACCTAGGTTGTGAGCCTGGGAGACAGGGAGGTTGGTGGTGCCCTTGAAAGTCATGGGGAAATTCAGAAGAGGCGAGGCCTTGGGGTGAGGAAGGTGATGCATTCCATTCTGGACATGCTGACCATCCAGTGTGAGATGTTCAATGTGTGGTTGGAGATTCAAGGGCTAGGGCTGGCTAAGTAGATTTGGGAATCATCAGGATGGAGATGAGGCAGCAAGGTGGTGCAGTGGATAGAGCGCTGGACCTGGAGTCTGGAAGACTCCTCTCCCTGAGTTCCAGTCTGGCCTCAGACACTTCCTAGCAGTGTGACCCTGGGCAAGGCACTGTTTGCCTCAGTTTCCTCATCTGTACAATGGGCTGGAGAAGGACATGGTTAAACTGTTCCAGTATCTTTGCCAATAAAACCCCAAATGGGGTCACAGTATGACAGACATGACTGAAAACAACTGAAGGAGGGATACATCTGCATAAAAGAGTGGGCCAGGGCCCTACAAGCACCAAGGAGGAAAGAGGAAAGCCTAGGCACTGTTCTAAGGCTTTTATTTTCTGCTCTGAGATAGGAAGAAAAGACTGAGGAAAACCTGCTGCCTGGAGCAGAAAGGCCTCAGAGACCACCCCTCCCTACTCCACCTCCAGTGACTCCTGGCTGGCTTTTTCCACCCAAAAGTCTCCTAACTGGAATGGGCAGAAGCAGAGAGAAGAGCCAGAGCAACAGGGAAAGGAGAAAAAGCCTCCATAACCCTGCTCCTAGGGAGGCAGGGCCTGCTGGGTCACTTGAGCTCCAGAGATCTGAGTCACAAGAAGCAGGCCAGGCTGAAGCCCAAGGCATTGGCAGTGCACCTGGCACCAACATCATGAGCCCCCAGGGGCAGGGGCCACCAGCAGGACAAACCATCAAAGATCAGGAAGAGAGATGTTCAAACTGGGGGCCCTGAGAGTCACCACTGAGTTTCCAGCCTGGGCCAGGTTTCTTCTATAAGTGACACAGGGTAACTTAGACACTTCCTGGCTGTGTGACCCTGGATGAGTCACTTCACCTCTGGCTGCCCCAGTTTTCTCCTCTGTAGAATGGGGGTCCTAATAGTGCCTACCTACAAGGTTATTGGGAGACTCCAATGAGATGATCTTTGTAAAACTTTCTGCAAACTGTAAAGTGTTCCTCTAAATGCAGGCCCCCAAAAAAAGGTGTTTTCAAGGGCTCTAGAGGGAGACAAATGGCATCCCAGTGACTGAAGGCTCTGACACAGAGGATTGGGGTGTCCCCACATGCCATCCTGGAGCAATGATGTGAAAGAAGGACTGGTGGGCAGCCAGATGCCAGAGGGAGGAGGGAGGAGGTGGACACTCATGGGGACATCCAGGAAGCTTGGCGGGGGGGGGGGTCCCCAGAGTGCCGCCAGTGCTGCTGGTAATGAAGCATCAGGAACAGAAAGGAGCCATCATCAGAAGCCAGCACGGGCTCACAAGAGCCACTAAGTTAGCCTTCCTGGGGGTAGGAGGCAGAGAGTGGGGACAGGTTGCTAAGGCAGGTAAACTGAGGCTTGCTGGTGAAGTTGCATGTCCCAGGGTCCTTGAGGTATTTACAAAAGTGCTTTAAATATCTCGGCGGCACACTAGGTAAAGTAGTATGAGCCAGCCGATAGCAGGGTTAGGTAGTGTTAAGACTGAACCAAACTAGAGCCCAGAGCACTCAAAGTCTCTGGAGGCAGGGAAGCCAGGACTCTGGCTAGAATGTCTACACCTCAGATGGTGGTGGAAAGGAAAGCATCTCAAAGGCCCTGGCCGGTCTGACCACACTGGTAGTCACCGTCCATCTTTCTCAGGGCTCATGGAGGCTGAGCCTGAGCAGCTGCCAGAAACCTCCTTCCTCATAAACAGGGTGCATTCAACACCAGTGGGAGGACCAGTGTGTCCAGTGGATGGTGAGTGCTAGAGTAAGGCCTGAGCCCTTTTCTGTTTGTGTTCCCAGAGTAGATCAGGGAGGATATGACTGCTCCAGATCAGATGAAGGGATGCTCCATCATGAGGCAAGAAGGGGCCTCAAAGCTTGACCAGACTAAGCCCCTCATTTTTCAGATGAGGAAGCCAAAGCACAGAAGGGTTGCCATAGGTGGATGGCACAGAGAGAATTTGAACCCAGGGTCTCTGGCTCTATTTCTTTTCAATGCTGCCTCCCAAAGAACGTTGTTGAATTGCTGGTGAACATTTGCTGAATTAAATTATCTTTGCCAGGATTTTAAAAGAAATGCATCTCAATGACCAGAGCAGACCCAGGGCTCTTTGCTGACCCCAGGCTCTGCCTCCTCCCAGTATGGAGGCTCCTTTGTAAAGGACACTTCCTGGAAAGGGTCTGCCCATGGCATTTTCCCCACCTGCCCCCAATTTGGGGTTCCCAGAAACCTCTCACAAGCTGCCCACCCTGGGAGCGAGAGGGCAGCTCATGCTGCCCCCATTTTACAGATGAGAAAACTCAGGTCCAGAGAATCCAGGATTTTAAACCAGCAGGAGCCTTAGAGATCACTAAGCACCACCCCCATTTACAGATGGAGAAACTGAGGAGCCAAAGAGGAGCAGGGATTTGCCAAGGTCATACAGGTTGTAAGCAATGGAGCCTGGATTCCCACTAGGAGCCCCTGGCCACTCAGAGCTCCCCCTGCCCCAAGCACTCAAGAGGCCTAAGGAAGCTTTCTCTGGGTCTGAGTCTGGGTCTTCCCTCACCAGGAATGTGCCATCATGTTGAACCCAAGGGTCTCAAGATCTGCCCAAGCATTTGGCAGAAAGTGTCCAGAATTTGCCAGATTCGGTGGTTTACCAGGACTTACCCGGCTAACCAGGGCTCTGGAGACGCCATCCCTGATGTTCAAACACTTTAAAATCAGTTTCAGGGAGAGGAAGAGGGTGCCCAGATGGATGCCCAGGGCAGACTTCCCCACACACAGCCGCCAGACTCAGACAAGCCTCTCCCTTTCTCTCCCTGGAGCCTCAGTTTCTTTACGAGTAAGAAGGGGTCAGGCTAAGTGACTGTGTTTTCCAAAGGGTCAGAGGAGTTAATTAAGAGCCTGACTTGGAATCACACAGCAAGGGCATCCCCAGGCATACCAGCCCTTCGGGAGAGGTGCTCTCCCTGCCTCCTACCGTCTCTGCTCCCAGCCCAGGCTCTCTTGGAAGCCCTGGCCTGCTCCCTCACCTGTCAGAAGAATCACAGGGCTCCTGGAGGCAGGGAGGCTGCAGGTGATGAAGCACCCGGGTGTAGAACAGGAACTTGGGGGCCCAGAAGCCCAGGGCTCCCGTCACAAAGGCCATGGCTGTGACTCCCAGAGTCGACCACACGAAACTCCAGCTGTCGAGACAATGGGGGCCTGAGAACAGTGTGAGTGGGCAGGCACCCTTCAGCAGCCCTGCACCAACCCACATTGTTAGCCCATTTTACAGATGAGGTAGGAGGCTGAAGAAGGGAAGCTCTCTGGCCCATAATCCCAGCCTAGTCATTCAAGGTCCAGCTGAGCCCTTTCCCCTCAGCTCAGCAGAAGGCAGGAGACTGAAAGAGGGTGGGAGCTGGAGTCTCGAGGTGTGTTCCTTAGCCCTGCAATCTGCCTCTGCCTCAGTTTCCCTCACTGGACGACAAAGGCATGGGTCTGTGCCCAAGGCAGGACATCTGTGCTCCCAGAGGCAGAGAGGAGATGGGGGTGGGGGCCTCCCTTGTTTCGGGTACCAATTCTTCCCTCCCCTCCTTTCCCAGAGCAGGCTGGGAAGTCTGGGATAGACCCAGATCAGACTGCCACTCTCCTACTCAGTGACCTCCAGGATCTCTTTTATTTTAAATGGCAATCAGGGTCATGTGACTTGCTAAGGGTCACACAACTAGTAAGTGTCTGGATTTGAACTCAGGTCCTGCTGACTCCAGGCCTGGGGCCCCCAGCTGTCCTAAGACAGTCCTAGCTGCAGACAGAGCTGCTTCTCCCAGCCCTGGCCAAAACCTGCCCTTCCTTTCACAGATGAGCTGGGACTGGGACAGGAGGGAGAGGCAGCCTGCTGGGCTCTGGGTGCGGGATCTCTGCCTCTTCCCCATCCCCCCATCTCTTGACACTCAAGGCTGAAAATGCGAACCTATCCAAGCCCTAAACTGTGACCTGGAGTTCTGGCAGGTCCACAGCACCACCTGGTGGGCATGCACCTCCCTGCCCGGCTCCAGGGCCCCACCTTGCCCCAGCCCAGCATTTGTGACTCAGTTCCGCTCCAGCTCTGAGACTAGAGTTTCTGAATCTGCACAAGCCCTTCTTCCCTCAAAAACCCCAGAGCCAGGAAGGGCCTGGGGCGCTCAGCTGGGCACCTCTGTCCACACTAGCCCACCATCCTCTCTGCATACAGACCCCCTGCCAGCCCTCCTCATGCAGACAGCAAGGAGACTGGGATTTGGGTGAAGCATGGAAGGCGGAGGCTCCCCTTGCAGCAGCTCTCCCTGGCTGCCTGGCTGACACCTGTGCTCCCCTAGGACAACGAAAGTCTTTGGGATACTGCTGGCAGAGCTTCATGGGGGGACTCCTGTTTAGAAGGCCTAACATGCTAAAGGTAGAGGATGCCTCCAAGACAGAGTCCAACCTCCCTCCCCCATTTTACAGATGAGTAAACTGAGACCCAGAAAGTAAGTAAGAGTCAGGCACCTCACCAAGCCCTGACTGTAGACCCGGCTTCTTCCCCACTGCCCCCGGGGGCCCCTTTGGCTGCCAAGGACTAGCACGATGTGACCAGCACTCACTTTTTCCCCAAATATTTGATGTCCTCACACCATCTGGTCCTGGAACCACCAGCTTTGCTCTGCTCTTCCATGCCTCCCCGGGGTGGGTCTGGGACCAACAGGACCAACAGGGTCAAAGCCACAGCTTCCAGGCAGGGCATGATCTGGAGAGAGCCAAAGATCCTTGTCTGGAGTAGCCCCTCTCTGCTCTCCAACTGCCTCTCCTTGGTGGGAAGGTCTCAGAGTGGGAGTAAATGTGCCCCGGTGGAGATTGCTCTTGTGCACTTGGACTCAAGGCCCAACTAAACCGTGTCCCGAGACCCAGGGGGCTGCTGCTCCCGGCATCCAGCTGGTGGCCTGGCTGCTCCCTCCCTGCCCCTGCCTCTCCACTCTGCTTTACTTCCAAATAAAGTGGGTGGAATTGCATCAGTGGTAAAGGGAGAAAGCGAAGAGGGAGATGACCCTTACCCTGAAAGCCCAGTGCCAGTCCCCGGTAGCTTCAGTCACTGTAGATGCGAGAACATAGCCCAGACCACTGTGAAAAGACAGAAACCTCCACTAGGTTGAAGAATCAGAAGGCGACAGGAAGTCACCTAGAAACAGCTGGACACTTGTGAACCAAGACCACAACACCTCCTCCCAGCCCCCAGGAAGGGGGTCAGGTCAGCCCCAAAAGAGCAAGCACCAGCTCCACATACCGAGCTCTGAGCCTGGCTTGGAATTCGATGCCCTGCCCCCTAGGTCAGAATGGCCTCCCTCTCATCTCAGCCCCCAAGAATCCTCATCTTCCTCCCAGGCACTGCCCATGGGCCATCTCCCAGGTGAAGCCTTCCCTGATGCCCCAGATGTTAATTGTCTCTCCTGCCGTGAACTGTCCTACATTCAGGAGCCTGCCCCAAGAAAGGCGAGGCCCCACAAAGACAAATTCCCCTTTGACTTTGTCTCTGGCTAGAGCTTGGAACCCACACTTTTTATCTGGGTCCAGATCCCTGATTTCACTAGCGCAAGGCAATATTTCCCACCCACCATCTACCCAAGCAGATTCCTGCCTTCTCTGTCGCTGTGACCTTGGAAAGCCTATGGGGCCAAGTCAGAATAATGGGCCACCCAGCCCCTAGGTGTCAGAGGAAGGTCTTCCTGACTCAGAGCTTGGCCCACCCTAACCACCACACCACAAGGCCTTACCCAAGCAAGGTGGCTAATAAACTCTTGTGGTGGAACTACATTGTCCATAAAACTCTAAGGACAAATGGCAAGACAGTGGGGCTGTCTTAGGCTTCAGTCTATCCCCCTAAGAAACAGGCCTGTGATGAATCCAAGGGGAGCCCCTCAGAAGACTGTCCACCCACCTTCCAACTGGGATGAAGACGTAGAACAAAGACAACATCCGGGTCCTCTGGTCCTTCACAAAGAGGTCCCCGATGATGGTGGGGGCAATAGTGGAGTAGCTGGCCACCCCAATACCCACAACTCCCCTCGAAAGGAAGAAGAGCCAGGAATACTGCCCGGGGAAACGAGAAGAGAGGTAGCATGTAACGTGAGGTTCTGGGCTGGCGCTGCCCCTCTGCCCAGAGCCTGCACCTCGTCAAGTCTTGCTGGCTCCCCCCAGCCAGACTGGGCCTCAGAGTGGCCGCAAATGCTAGCAGTCTGAAGAGAAGGGGTTTGGAATCCTGGGAACTCCAGCCCAGACCTGAGGAGATGTCCTTTCTGTCCCACACCCAGCCTCTGCCTGAAGCCTCCAGGGGTGGGGAACTCACTACCACCCTGGGCAGGCAGCCTGCTTCACTCCAGAACAGCTCTCCTGAGAGCTCCCCCATGAATAGAGCTGCTGTCTCAGCACCCCTAATGGGGAGGGGGAAGAACCACCTCCTCAGGCAAGCCCTCCCCCAGGGGTTAATAATCTTACTTTATTCTAGCCCAGTTTTCTCAGAAGATTGCTGATAACAAGAGCAGGAGCTCCTACAGCATTCCCTAGTCACCCTTCTCGAAGAGTCTGGTAAGAAGGGACGGTGTAACTACCCCTACATCTGGATGGGGTCAATGCACCTAGGCATAACTTGGCCTTCCCTTAAATCCCCTCAAGACTCCATAGGGGCCAGTTGAAGCAAACACAGACAGCCTTCCCATCCCTAGGGATCATTCACTCTCCCTGGGTTCCTTCCTCTTCTGTCCACCACTCTCTAGCACCAGGGACACATCAAGGGGTCCAGAAAGGGGCAAGGATGTGGTCGAGGTCACATAGGGAGCCCCTACCAAGGCCTCTCTTCCTCCCATGCTCTCCCCAGCCCAGAACGTGTTATTTCCGGGCTTACAGAAGAGGGAGAAGGGGAGGAAACAGTCACCGAGGAGGTAAGAGGTGTACAAGATAGGAGGCAGAAAGCTGCAGAAAGCCTGCTCCTTCCCCCTTGGGTTCCTCCACAGCTCCTGAGGAGTCAGAACCAGAGATAAAGGGGACAGAACAGCCACCAGCAAAGAGGTTTGCCCAAGGTAAAATGAGAAGGAAGCATGGATTTCTAGACCAGGAAGGGTGAAATCTTCCAAACAGAGGCTTAGAAGGGGCATGTGAATTGTCTGAGGTCACCTAGAAAATTAGTGACTGAGCTGAGTATGGAACTTGGGTCTCCTGATGCCCAGCCCCTGACCTTGCTCACCAGACCCATCCCCCACAAACTGCCTGGCATTCCACCATCATAGCTTTCCTCTTTAGGGTCTCAAAGAGTCCTCTGTTACAATGCAAATATGGGGGTAGGACACCCTGAATTACCAGCTGACCTGAGTTATAAGTTATCAGGAACAGACAGCAAAAAGGAGTCAGCTCCTGGGGACCCGGAGCAAGAGTGAGAAAAGAGGAGCTGAAGGGGCTTCTGAAAGGGGAAACTGGGAAAGGGAGGGGAGGGGAAGAGGAGGGGAAAGGAGAGAGAAGAGAAGGGAAGGAAGAGGAGAAGGGAAAGGGGAGGGAGAAAAGGGGAAGGGGGAGGTAGAAGAGAAGGGAGGGAGAGGAGAGGGGGGAAAGGAGGTAAAAGAGAAGGGGAAGGAGAGGAAGAAGGGAGAGGAAAATGGGGAGGGGAGGGAGAGAAGGGGGAGGAAAAGCGGGATGAGAAGAGAGGGAGAGGAGAGGGGAAGGGGAGGTAGGGGTCTATAGGGTCTGCTATGACCATTGCTATGACCAATCTCCGTTGATCTGAGTCGGGAGAGGGAGAGAGGGAGAAAGGAAGGAAGGAGGGGGGCAGCGAACGTGCAGATGGGGCACTGTGCCAGGACGTCTACACAAAGGAAATTCAACCTCTGCCTGACAACTTTATTTTGATATGATCCCAAAATAATTCTCTCCTCTCCAAAAGGAATTTCCTATGCCTCAGGTCCCTGGAATTGACAGAGAAGCAGACTCTCCACCCCAGCCCTGGCGGCTCCCAGATGCCCTGAGACCTTCGATGCTCCGGGCAGAGAAGTCCTGCGGAAGGTCTTCGACTGCTCCAGGGCTGAATCTCCCCTGTCCAGAGCTCGGGCCTGGGAGAGGTCACTTAGCCCTTGGTCTATCAGGAGGCAGCTGGAGCACTCTGGGCCTCTGACAGGAGTCAGGAAGGGGAGGCCATGAGCTTAACGGTCCCTCGGGACTGATGAGCCTCTGAGCAGAGGGGCTGTGGTTCTGCCCGGGGCTCTCCTCTGAGAGGAAACCGTCCAGATCCGTGATTTTCAGGACCTGGGCTGGGGAAGGTTACAAAGGGGACGGACCCCCAAGCCCAGGGCTGCGGAAAAAAGCAGTCCTGGTCAGGGAGAGGAGGGAGCCCCAGCGAGCAGCTGGCCCTGCACTGGGCTCAGTCTTTCCCAACTCCCTCCTGAAGACGTGGAGAAATCACCAACGGCCGCTGCGGTCTGGGCTCTCCGGGGCCCGCAGGCACCCACCTGGCCCGGGAGGAAGGATCCGCTGAGGCTCCCGCCCGACCAGAGGACGATCCCGACGCTCAGAATGGCCTTCCGGCTGTAGCGGTCCCCGAGGTAGCCGAACAGCGGAGCGGCCAGCAGCAGACCTGAGATGAACACTGCAGGGAGGGGAAGCAGACGTGCCTGAGGCTTGCCCTGGGGAGCCCCCGTTCCCCATCCCCCGGACAGGGGAGAGGACAAGATGCCCCACCCCCAGGGCTGGCCGAGGGAGGTGAATGAGTGAGAGAGTTTCGGGGCGAAGGGATGAATGGAGAGGACGGAGGGAAGGAGAAGAGGCCGCTCCTCCTGAAGCAGATTACCGGAGATCACCCAGCCAGGAGACAGATACAAGACTGGCCCGGAGCATCGCGGCCATACTAGCCTGCCCAGGCTGGAGCATTTCCCAAGCCAGGGAGCTCTCTCCTTTGGAGGTCTCCTGCTCAGTTTGATAGCCAGGATCCCAGACTCCCACAGGATTCTTTCCGAGCTCCCAGGCCACAGTCCGATCTAGCTGGTGCCTGGGTCTCCCCAGAGGTGGATAGAAGGGTCTCCCCAGAGGTAGACAGAGGGATCTCCCCAGAGATGGATAGAAAGGTCTCCCCAGAGGTGGATAGAGGGGTCTCCCCAGGGGTGGATAGAGGGGTCTCCATCTCCTAGGCAAGCACTTTGCCCCATAAAATGGGCACCAGCCCCTACTGCTCAGTGTTTCTCCTCCCTCCACTAGGTTCCACCTTCCTTCCTTATAATAATTAATAACAGCTAACTTTTCCGTAATGCTTCAAAGGCTGAGCCTCACAATACCCCTGGGAGGGAGGGGTGGTTATCATCCCCATTTGTCAGATGAGGAAGCTGAGGCAAGCAGAGGTTATGTGCGAAGAAGGGTCACACAGCTGGCTAAGTGGTTGAGGTTGAGATCTGAACTCAGATCTTCTCGACTGCGCCATCTACATACACACACCCTCAAATTCAGACCACATTGTAGTCTCGTCCCCAAATGGAAAGGATGCAGCCCTGGTTTGCTCCTGGGGCAAGCTCCCAACATTCCAGTGAATGTCTCCTGATCATCAGCCCAGGGATTCAGACAGTCTTCAGTCTAAGGCTGCTCTCCTTGGGGCCTGCAGAACCTAGAACCTCGAGAGGGGGGTCCTTGTTGGAGCCACACAGTAGGTAACTCCTGAGTCCATGCAGGCTCATGCCTTACTGCCCCAGGGGCACCTTCATGGTCCTCCTCCTTTCCTCCAAAGACCTGAACTTGGCTCCTTTCCCCATCTGTTCTCTGCTGCTCATGAACTCATCAACCCCTTTCCTTAACAATGGCTCCAGAGCTGGATACAGACGTTCTGGTCCCCCCACATTCCTGAAGCCCCCCAACTCAGGATAGAAGAGATTGAAGGCAGCCTGAGTGACCCCCAAGACCAGGCCTCAGGGCTTCAGGTGGGAGAATGGTTCCCTGTGTTCTGGCTGAGCAGGGGCTTAGTCTTCCCTGAGGTGAGGGAGATGGAGCTCCTGGTCTCTGCCCCTACTTCCAGCTCTGGTCCTAAAGCTGGCCTCCCTCCCTTTGTGCCCATCTGCTGTACTGGCACCTGGGGAGCACACACAAGGCCTGAGAAAAGGGGGCAGAGGAGAATCAAGACACTGAGTGACCTTGCACCAGTCTCATCTCAGTCTGACTGCGGTGGGCTAGTGTGGTTGGTCAGTGTGGTCAGCCAGTGTGGTCAGAGGCCAACCTTGCAGAGATGGACCAGGCAAAGGGCTCCTTGGCCCAGTAAAGCACACCATCACTGCCAACTGAGCTGAGCAGTGTGGCTCCCTAGGATAAGACCCAGAAATGGTCCAGAAGGAAGACAGGCCTGCCAAGGCCCTGATCCGCCTGTGGCTGTGGCTATGCCCTAAGCTTGGGCAGAGCAGGCTGAGGGCCAGCTAGCCCTGCTGACATCTGAAGGCCCCCAGTGCCTGGAAATCTCCCCTAGCCTCCCCACCCCCCTTACCTGTCTGCAGTAGGCCAGCTTCTGAGTCACTGAGAACAAAGTGCTTCTGAATGTCCAGCAGCACCCCTGCAAACCAAGAGGCCAGTGGGTAAACTGAGGCAGCTGCTGCCCAGTACCTGAAGAGCCTCCCTCAGACTCCCTCCCTTTGTTTCTGTGTCTCCCTCTGTCTGTCTCTCATACACACACACACACACACACACACACATGCCCCACACACACATAAAACATACACATATATACATACACCACAGACAACACATATACACACCACACACACATATACACACACACACACACACAACACACATACCCTTCCCAAAGACACCATGTTATGGAATAAGTCAGAGACCTTGGCTCATGACCTGGTTTGGGGAGGGGGAGGAGGAGGAGGAACCTTGGCAATCTGGTCTTTGATAAATGAAGAAGCAGTCTCCAGGCCCAAGATCACAAAGGGATTAGCGGCCATGCAGAGTGTCTGAGTCAGAACCCAGGGTTCTACCTCAGGCCCGGCTCAAAGGTGGAAGAGCACCCTGCAGCCAGATACCCAGGGTGTGGGAATGAGCCAAAGTATAAAAGAATCTTTAAAAGAGAAAATGCAACAGTTCCAGCAACCACCCACGCCCAGCACATATGCATATCTACAACCCTACACATTCACATACACTCATATACCCCCTCACATGTACCACACATATATGCAAACACACATGCCTGCCACATATATCACATGTATATACACTTCACACACATACACATGGACATGCACATGCTTGTACATCATCACACCTGTCACATACTTATATACATATCACACATTCACATACATACACACATCACACATTCACATACATACACACTCATACTTTGCTACACACGTCATACAGCGCATATGTGTCACACATATGCAGACTCACATGTACTCACTTGCATGCATTCATACATACACACATACCATACATGCATGCAGGCATCCACACACCTTTGCCACACATATCACATACTTACCACACTTCACATCCATATACACTCATGCTCACATACATACAGTCACACACACACACACACACACACACACACACACACACACACAAAACAGCCCTTCAAGGGCGCTAGACTCCCTAGTCTCCCTCATGAATAGGACTTTCAATGGGCATTGGTGTTTTCAGAATGTGTCAAAGCCCAAGGGGAAGGAATGGAAGGAGTGACAGGGGATCTAACTAGCCCTTTCATGGACCTCCTCCCCAAGGCTCCAGGTGAAGGGAGGCCCCAGATCCAGGCAGCTCCTCAGGAATCTCTTTGTGCCTGAATCCCTGGGAGAATTCGGGGCCCCAGGACTGACTGTCCCACCCACTAGCAGCCCCCTCTCATAGCCCTCTTTAAAGCAGGAGTAAAATACAGCCCAGAAAAGGCAGTGCCCACTCCCTTTCCCATCAGCTGCTCCTTGGGATCCTCATCAAGACCCTCAATATCCTCTGCCTGCTGACTAGAGGGCTGAGCAGAGGGCTCCTCCCAAGGCCATCATTTAAAGAGGGCTCCAGGGCGTCATGTACGGGCCTGGGGCCTGGGCTCTGTCCTGCCTCCCCTCCCCCACCCTGCCCGCTGCCCCTTCAACTTTCTTTTACATGCCTGTCCACTATTAGAGAGTAATCCCTTTAAGGCCAGGCCCTGCCCTTTTAAAAATTTGTTATCTCCAGCACTTGACTTGCCTGGCACCAAGTCACATAACTAAGGGAGGGTCCACATTCAGGGAGGGCCCTTAAAATCCCATCTAAGAGTACGAATGAGAAACCCGTCAGATACAAGACATTCACAGAGGGCTTGTTCGGGCCTGATGTGGGAGCTTCGTTCTGCTTCCTGGATCCAGTTCAATGCACACACGGGAGGTCATGGTGGAAGGTCTAGAGGCCAGATGGGAGATGCCTGGGCTTGGATCCCAGCAATGCCAAGTACTACCTGCCTGTGAGCCCATGGACAAGTCCCTTGTGATGAGGCTGACTTGCCCAGCACCTATGAAGGCCTCATCTGAATCTGCCCAGCAACCGGAAACTCTGTCAGATAACCAAAACCTCCCTTCCTTGGCCCATGTTCTGTGTACGTGCCTAGCCCCCCAAGCTGGAGCAAGCCAATCATGTCTTGGAATTGTCCTCAGCTCTCCTGCTCCCCCTTCCTGAGCCCTGTTCCCTGGGATTCACTCCTCACATAGGAGCATGCTCCACTCTTGGCTAAGTGCCTCAAAATTGTGTATAAACACAAACCTCTGTTTCCCTGAGCTGATCTTCCCCACACCCGGGGCTGGCCCTTGATGTGTGCACCAGTAAAGCCCCCTCAGCTAGGAGAAAATCTTTCCGACCTCAGCAGACTCTTCACCTTCTATCCTCATTATAAAAGGAAGAGGGATGTCAGGCAACTTGCCCAGGGTCACACAGCCCCTAAGCTAGGCAGATACCCCAGGACCCAACTGGGAGGTGGGCAGATCTGAGTTCAAATCCAGCCTCAGACACTTCCTTGATATGTTACCCATTTCTGCCTGTTTTGTCCTCCACAAAATGGGTATAAGAGTTCCTGACTTTTGGGGTTGTTGTGAGATTTATGGATGGGTCTGTGTAAAGTACTTTGGCCGTCCCCAGGGACTGCTACCCGAAATGCTTCCCATGAGTATCCTTGCTATCGGGATTAGGGCCTGAGCTGGCCAGGCTCATCTCCATTTCAAGTGGTCAGCCAGCTCCTAGACTTGGACAAAGCCTTTCCGGCTGCTTTGCTTGACCAGGTCAAATCCCTTGTTATGATCCCCAAGCTCACCCAGAACCTCATTTCATCTGGCTTCATCTGGCCCCTCACCAGTCACAAGCCCTGCCTCCAGCCTGACCCCAGGACCCTCATCCCCAGAATCGAGCTCCCATTGGGTCAGAGCCAGCACAGCGAGACTTCTGGGGCAGCCCAGCCTGACCAGGGGTCAGCATCAGGGAGGGATAGCCTTGTATCCCTGGAAACGCCAATGAAGAGGTGGTCCAGACATCTGCTCTGCTCCTCTCCCAAGCACCCTGGGGGCCTTTCAGTCTCAATTGATCGGATACCTCTTATTAGAACCTAGCCTGGTGGCCAGCAGGGACTGGCTTCTTCCCTCTGCTGTCCCCAGTGCTTAGTATCCAGTATGGATACTATGTATGCGTTGTGCTTTGTATACAGCAAGTGCTTAATAAATGCAATTTCATTCTATCACCATCCAATTTACTCTATTCAGTCAGCTTGTTTATAAATCATAATTTATAAATTATATATGTTTATAAATCATAATTATTCATCATACTAGCACCCCTACTATGTGCCAGGCCTTAGGCTAAGTGCTTTTACAATTACTTTCTCATCTGATCTTCACAACAGCCCTGGGAGGTAGGTTCCGCATTGTTAGCCCCCGTTTTACAGATGAAGAAACTGAGGCAGACAGAGGGGCACAGTGTCAGAGGCTGGATTTGACCCCAGGTCTTCCTGACTTTGGTCCTGGCATTCAATCCACTGTGCCACCCCCTGCTCTGCCAGAACGTGAACTCTTTCATTAAGGGCAGGGCAGGGGTGGAGTGGGGGTTGTTACTGGCTGCATGCCCAGCTCATGGAAGGTGCTGGATTGATGTTTGCTGGCTGACTGAGTGACGAGTCCCAGGCCTCCCTTCTTCCCTTCCTCCTCTGCCCGGCCAGCTCACCTGGAATGATGAACCAGTTCATGTAGTTGAGCAGGTTGATAAAGCAGAGGACAGCAACAGCCCCGTAAGTCCTGCAGGGGGTGCTGCTCCGGGCTTCCCTGGCCCCCTGTGGGTGCGGACTGGCTGAGGAGGTGGCTGTTCCGTAAAGGCGAGGGGCCGGCTGGGCTCGCAGGCCAGAGGCTTCTCCCCCACCCAGGCTCTCCATGGCACCCCTGTGCAGAGAGGACGTGTCTGTCCCAAAGGCCCCAGCCCAGAGTCACCACTGCCTCAGCAGCCTCAAGCACTTCCTGTGGCCCCAAAAACCTCAAGAGCAGAGGGTGCCTCGAGCTGAGCTCTCTGCATGCTCCTGAGGGAAGGGAGGGCGGGGTGGGGGGCCCCCCGAGGTGAGCCAGGGCCAGCCACTTCCCCATTGCGGGCCCATGTCTCCTCCTCTGAAGACTGAGGCCTGGAGAGAATGATGCCAGAGACCCGACATTCACGCCTCCTGTGCTCAAGGCTCATCATTCCCCCAGCCCCGTTCTGCATGTCCCAACCTTCCCCACCTCTGCCCAATTCTACATTCACTGCCCTGGAGACCTCCCTAGTGATCCAGGTGGGAGGTGATGGGGGCTTTCGCCAGGGTGGGGGTAGTGTCTGAGGAGGGAAGGGGGGGTGGTGAGAAAGTGTGAGGCCCCAAGCTGACTCCTGGGCTGTGAGCCTGGGGGGCAGGGAGGATGGTGATACTATAAACAGTGCTAGACAAGTAGGGGCTCAGGAGGACATAGAATGCTCTGTCTGTGGTAGCTGGAGCTGGATCGATCAGAAAAAGTGAAGATGAGAGCAGATGCATTCCAAAATCTGTCATCAACCTGGGCCCAGCAGAAGTGCTCCCAACACCTACTGGGTAAGAAGAAGGAAGGGGAAATTTTATTTCCCACCAGGAAGGAACCGATGCCGAGCAAAAACACGGCTGTCTGAGGATCGCCACTTCTTAGAGACCTTGACCCATGGAAAGCAGTGACTGCCACATGGAAGCCAAAGGGTGGCAGGGAGCACATGCCCGCCATGCCACACAGCAGAAAGACCCGGGAGCAAGGCCTGACGTCGGTGCACAGAACAAGTGGGAAGACCAAGAATGGCAGAGGCTCTGCTGCCCTGCGCTAGGGGAATAGAGCAGGGAGACGGTGAGGAAAGCAGAAAGTGTGTACGGGCAAGGGTAGAGGCAAATGTGCGAACTTCTCTTTCCTGTTGTCCTCAAGAAGACTAATCAGTCATTCACCTGCTTCTGGAGCAAGAAAAAGGAGAGGAAGAGGCAGGGTGGCCCAACTTCCCATCAGCCTTGCTGGGCACAGAATATGCTCCATGCTCAGACTGACAGTGCCAGGGGTAGGCGCCATCTTGGCACCAGTCCAAGACAGCTTCCTGTCAAAGCAGAGAGAGATGACTCCTCAAAGAGATGAGCCAGTCAACAAGAAATGCTGGCTCAGCACTTACTGCTTGCCAAGCATTTCTAAGACATATCGTGGCCAGAGGTGGAAACAAAGCAGGATCAGAGGCAGCTGCCTGAAGTTTCTGAAACAGAGCTGGGAAGCGGCGCCCAGCTCCCAGCCCCTGCCTGTCGGTTGTTCTGGTGATGACAGATCTGATTCAGAGTGGGGGAGCCCACCTTCCCATAATCTCTCCTGCTCCATGTAGTCTGGGAGAAGGTTGGGTGAAAGCAGCAGCTTTACATTTTCTTTTCCTGTGTCTAGTCACGTGTGTATGTATGTTATGTATGCTACATTGCCAATGTAACATAAATGTAAAGCGTTGGTCAGATTGGAGGAAATTTCCTAGAACCGTGGGCACTTCACCGAATGATAATTTTTCTAAGGAATATCCCATTTTCATACTCCTGGATCAATACTGAATTGAGTCAGCTTCCAGAGCACCCAAATCCTGCAGCTCCAGGGCAGTGGAAAGTAAGAAGTCTAAAAGCTTGGAGGCTTTTTGCTCCCTTTGGGAAACTCTGCCCATGGACACTGGACACACACTCTGATGAAACCATGGGTTGGTGGGAGGGAGTTTGTGTCTAGAGCCACCTAGTGGTCAATCACCTCGTGTACTAAAATCCCTTGCTGGTGATGGATGGACTGAGTGACTGCCCACCTTTCTAGTTATCTTGTAAAGAGTAGGACTCAGGTCCTTGTTGCTCAAGCACCTCGATGTCACGTGGGTTTCTCTCCACATGTACACAGGGATTGTGCCACTGTCAACTCACAAAACAGGGGGAGCAAGGACTGGAGAGACTGGCTCCAGGTTTCACAGTCAGCAAGAGTTGGGCCAGGTCTTCTGGACCCCAGGTTCAACCCTTTCCACTACCAGTTGCCCAAGATCTAGAATCCGAAGGGAGCCCAGAGACCACCAACGTGAAGAAGAGCCCCCTTCCTTCCCACAGCATAGATCAGAAAAGGTCTTCATCTAGTCCCTGCCTGAAACCTTTAGGGGAAGGGGACCTGGCCACCCCTGAAGGCAGCTAGCACACCTCCACACACACCTGGGTAGTGTTCTTGCTGTTGGGAAGTTTTTCATCGTGCTAAAATCAAGCCTGCCTCTTTGTGGCTTCCATCCATCCTTCCTAGTTTTAAAACATGCCTAATTCTTCTCCCATGCCAGCCTTTGAACATGGCTACCACAATACCCTGAGATGTCTCTCCAGTCCACACAGCCCAGGACCTTCAAGGGCACGAGCTCTTCACCCACCTATTGGCTCTCCTCCCAATGCCCACTAGTTTGTCAATGTTCATCCTAAAATGTGGCACCAAGACCTGAACACAAGACTCTGGGTGTGGTGTGATGAGGGCAGAGTACAGCAGTCTCAACAGCCTTGGTCTGGACATTGTCTCTCTCATGCCATCTGAGGTCACATCTGCTTTCTTGGCTGCCAAATCTCCCCAGTGGCTTAGGTTCCACAAAATCTAGCTTTCACCTCCCTCCTCCACATAAGCAAAATTGATTTACTCAAAAAAGACTCCAATGGATCTTTGAGCTCCCAGATATGGCTCTTCCCTCCCATGATCAAGGTCGTAGCTCATCTTTGTTTGTCTGCTCTATGCATCTTCACCCAGGTCCTTCCATCAGATTTCTGGAGGGGATTTCCCCAATGTCCTGGGGCCCTTCCTTGGTTTCTCCTGACCTCACAAGGATACCAGCAGAGCATGCAGACTTTCTGCCCTCATCCTATAACCACCCTGTCTTCTTTTCCAATCACACATTTCCCTGAGGATGTCCTTTATGCCAGTAACTCACTGACTGCCCATTGCAGGTGGCTCATGCCCACCAGGCATGTCTCTCCATTGCCCTCCATGTGATGAATATTTTTAATCTGTGAGCTCCCAGGTCTAGAGCTATAGGGACCTCAGAGGTTACCTAGTCCAATCTTCTCATTCTACAGATCAGGAAATTGAGCCCCAAGGAAGCTCAGTGACTTCCCCACAATCCCACAGACAGGAAGTGGAGTTCTCTGGGGACACCATGTCCCTGGTTTGGCAGACATGCAATAAATACTGGTATTTAAAAGATGTGTGTTTCTGAGAGGAGTTTGGGGTCAGTAAAGGGCCTGTGGAATCCAACCTGCTCTGTGCTCCTACTTCATTCCAGGCCCAGTTGGCTGCTCATTTGGGCTGTCTAGCTAAGCTGTCACTGAAGGGAGCCAAGTGAAATACTTCCCATTTCACAAGATCACAGAACTTCTGAGTTAGAAGGCAGCTTAATGGCCTTCAGATACAAGCCAGGCCTGAAGTAGGATGGGAGTCCTTCCCAGCTAGTGCCCCCCAACCTTTCCCTTTCCCAGAAGCCCATTTCACCTCTAGAGAGCATAAATTCTTAGGAAGGTTCTCCTTACATCAAACCTAAGGCTCCCCTTTGTAGTTTCTGCTTCTGGCCACTGGAGTCAATCAGACAAATCAAATCCTAGCTCTCCTGTCCTCCAAGAGTCCTCCCTGTTCTGGCCTAAACATCACCATGGCCTTCTGCTGAGCTCAAGGCCCCATGCGACCTCTCCTGCCTGTCCCAACTCCCTTGGCTAGTTGTTTTTATTAATCCGCATTCACTCGTGTCTTCTTTGAGTCAGTATAGACTCTTACAGTTTGGAGACACTTGAGGAATCTTTTCCAATGTCGCTGGAAGGACAAGAGAAGGAATAAAAACCTGCCATGGGCAGGTGTTCTAGAGGACACAAGCAGCCAGGCCCTTCCGCCTGCCTTCTTGAGCGTCTCTGGAAAGCCTTTCTGAAGCAGATCATTAGACAGCGAGCCTGTAATGAGCAGGTCCTTCACTAAAGCAAAGACTTTTTCAGATGCTTTCCCCAACAGACCAAGGATCAGCCTAGCAGGTGCACAGAGTAGGTGAGTAATAAATGTTCATCAATTGACTGCACTGCAGTCAGGTGACTGAGAGGGACAAAGAAGATCCTTACGTTTATTGGGGTTTTTTTTAAAAAGTGCTTGACTCACTGCAGCAAAGCCCATCCTTCAAAGCTCCCCTCCCCAAAAGATCCCTCTGATTGTTAAAATCAGGAGAAACAGAAAGCAGGGTGACTGGGGCTCCAGAAAGGTGTCCTTCAGGAAGTGGTGTCAATGGCACCACAGTGGCCAGCCACTCCATTTGTACCTGGGGAGCGAAGTGGGCTGGCCGCATAGCTATGGTCAGTCCCAGCATCACCACTCTATCTCTGCTCAGCCCTTCAGGCAGACCCCTGATTTACAGAGGGACTTGACCCAGAACCACACGGGACAGAGCCCATATGTATTGTCATCTACCCCAAGAAAGCAAGGTCCACCCCACAGACCCCGAGAGGTCTTCCAGCATGGATGCTCATTGCCAGTGACACCACCTTTTAGACGGGCTATCAAGGACTGCCTTGGGCAAGTCCCCCCTCCAGCCTTTTTCTCTCTACTGTGTCCTGGACCAGCTTTCATGGGAGCCTGAGGTCCAGATGGAGGCAGTGCCTGGCCAGATGCCTAGCAGCAGGAGGCTAGCCCAGCAAGGGGTACCCAGTCCCCTCAGAGAGAAAACTGAGAGACATTTTCTGGGCTGTGAGTGGGTGGAAGGGGAGGAGCAAAAAGGCCTAGAGAGAGATCAGCATCTTGGATGGCTTTCTTTAATAGCTATGTTTGGAGTAAATTTTTGAAAGGAAAAAGAGCGTCGTGGGCTGGAAGTCAGAAGCCTGCGGCACTTATCCTGGCCCAGTCCCTCATGAACATTCGTGTGTGGCACGAGTCCCTTTCTCTTAAATGGGCCTCAGTTTCCCCACCTGTAAAATAAAGCAGTGTTGTATTCAGTAAGCTTTCTGGTCCTCTTTGTAACAGGAAAAGGACACCAGAGGGCACTAGAGATCAAAAGAAAATTGTGTAAGGCATCCCTCGTTATCACTCTTGGCTTTATTGTGCTTTGCAAATACTGGGTTTTTTTCTACAGATTGAAGGTTTGTGGCAGCCCTGCATCGAGAAAGTCTCTGGGAGCGCTCACATGGCGCCTCGGTGCCACGCTCTGGCCATTCTCGCAATACTGCAAACCTTTTCACTGTTCCTCTGTCTGTTACGCAGATCTGTTATCAGAGATCTTGGATGTCACTGTGGGGGCCATTTGGAGGCACCAGGAACAGCGCGCACGTTAGACAGTGAACTTAGCTGAAACACGGGCATGTTCCGGCTGCTCTACCAGCCCTGTCTCTCTCCCTTTCCTCTGGTCTTCTTCCCTGAGACACAACAATGTTGAAATTAGGCCAGTTAATAACCCCACAATGGTCTCCAAGCGGTCCAGTAAAAGGATGCTGAACGCTTCATTGTTGTCTAATGTTAAGAAGCTGTCCTAGCCCTCTGGATCTTCAGCAGCCACCTCCCTGACCAGGGAGCCACTATCAACATCCTTCCACCAGCAACATGCAGCTAGCTGAAGGTGCAGGTGATGGGTAGCCTTTCTTAGCAGTAAAGTCTGTTTATATTAGGGCATGCACATTTTTAGGCGTAATTCTATCTCCCACTTAGTAAACCATAGCACAGTATAAATATCACTTTCCCATGCACTAGAAAACCGAAAAGCTGGTGGGACCAGCTCTGCGGTGGTATTCACCGCGTTGCAGTGATCTGAAACCTGCCCTGCAGTATTTCCGAGGTATGCCTGTGCCGTATCAGGGAATGAGACTCAATTTTCTTGTGCCTGCTTTCTAAACAGCTTCTGAGGCTGCGCCCAGCAGAGGGTTCCAGGAATTTGGGGCAACAGAAGAGTATGAGTCTGAACGGTGATGAGAGAAGGAAGTTTGCAAAGGAAGAGAAGGCAGATCCAGCCCCAGTCACACTGCTGCTCTCCAGTTCTGGTCCTCAGCAAGCCCACTTCTGAGGAGCCAGGGTTTCCAAATGCTCCAGCCAGCTGGTCAGCATGCAAGGTGGCTCCAAGTCCTGAATAAAAAGGCACGCAGCGACCTGGCAAAGACGCAATGCACCCACCATCCATGTTGGAGGGGCTGTGGAAAGGTGGGCCCACGGAGGCACTGTTGAAGAAGTCAAGAATTGGTCCAACTGTGCTGGAAACCACTTGGTGTCGTGCTCAGGAGGTGACTCAGTGGTTCACACCCTTTGATCTGTCAGGCATGTACCCAAGGAGATCAAAGACAGAGGAAAGAGCTCTACCTTATTCCCAGCAGCTCCTTTCACAGAAACAAGTGGAAATGGATTGGGTGCTATTGACTGAATAAATGGTGGTGTGTGTACACAATGGAATACAGCTGCACCAGAATCTAAGACAAACATGAGGAGGTGGGAGAATTACCAAGAGCACAGAACCAGGAGGACAGCTAACACACTGCCCACAGTCTGGAAAGGAGACTTGGGCATGGATGGAATAAATGAAACATCATTTACCATGCACTTCCACGTGCTGGCCACTGCACTAGGGACACAAATATTGTTAAAGAGACAGTCCTTACCCTCGAAGACCTTCTACTCTAGAAAGAGGAAGGCAACATTCACATTTACGGGGTCAGCCTTGGCAGACAGCACTTTTGAGCAGCCGACTTAGAGGCAGCCCAGCCTCCTGGGCTCAGGATCTGGGCGGCATGAGGTCCCCCAGTGTCCCAAGGGTGCAAGCCTGACTGCCAGAGCAGGGTGCAGGGAGCAGGAAGCAGGATCCGAGGAAGCACTCAGCCGAATGTCACTGTCAGTGCCTACTGACCTCAGCCCTGGAGTTTGGGGGGGGGAGGGGACTGCCACAGGAGGCGCACGCCATCAGACATAGGCTGGTGTTGGTTAGCTCTGCTGAACTTTCCTTTTTAAAAGTCAACAAGAAGGTTCTGTGTAGGGGATGATGCTGGGAGATGATAGCTTTGTTTTTTACAAGACATTTGTAAAAGATTATTGGGAACAGAGGTAGACAGATGACCAGACGACTCTTCATCACCCGCCCTGCCCCCTCCTCTGCTCCACCCAGGGCTGGACTATCTCACAGGGACCTTGTGAGAACCGAAGGCAATGCTGGGAGAGTTCGAGCTACCAGCCTTTCTCCCCCACCAAATCCTGCTCCAAAGTCTTTGCTGGTAAGCACCTAACCCCATGCTGAACCAGGTCAGTGCGAGCCCTGGCTAGGTCTGCTAATTGCAAACACTCTGGGCCTGGAGGTCCATCCCCAAAGGATGGACAGGCCAAGCAGAGCTCCAGCAGGGTGAGTGCAGAGGAGAGACTAGGGGGCCCTCGCACCTCTCCAAGGCCTCCTCCTGGGTCCTAGAGAATGGACCTGTGCCGTGGCCCACAACTCATTCCCTGAATCATCTCTTCGGGAGGGGCCCTGGAAGCATTCCTTTTTGGCAGCTTTCTTTTCAGAGGCTGAACCCAGCCACCAGTTCCAAATTGTGTCTTCTAAAGCACTGTACCCTGCCCAACTCCCCATTGCCAGCTCCCCTTTGGTACTGAAGTCCCCACCTGAGTGGAAAGGCCTTGAAAGCAGAGATGCTCTTGTTTGCTTGTCTTTGTATTACAGCATTTAGGACGTCTGCCACATAACAAGCTTTAATAAAGACTCTCTCTGCCCATATACCTATCTATCTATCTATCTATGTCTCCATCCATACATACATACATACATCTATTTATCTATCCATCTATCTATCTATCCATCCATCCATCCATCTGTCCATCTATTCAACCATCCATCCATCCATCCGTCCATCCATCTATTCATCTATCTATCCATCTATCTATCTATCTATCTATCTATCTATCTGTCTGTCTGTCTGTCTGTCTGTCTGTCTATCTGTCTGTCTATCTATATATCTCTGTTAGAAGCTCTGGTGCTCTCACCTCAGCAAGATGAAGCCTCCTAAACTATGGAGACTCACCTCAGCCTAGGGTCCTCAATAGAAATCGCTGATTGTACAAGACCAACCCTGCACTGGTGGGGTTGGACATCCCAGCATCCATCCCCTTACAGGGGTCAAAGTTCGTCTTTCTGGGAGATGCAGAGTTCCTTTGGATGTGTAAATTCTTGGGCCAAACTGAAGATAAGGAACATCAGAGCCTTAGAACATGGAACTTAGCATGTCAGAGTTGGGAGGGTAGAACATAGAGCATGGAAGAGCCCCTGGAACACTGGATGTCATGACTAGAGGGACCTTAGAATATAGAACTTTCAGACATAGAATGTTGCAGCTGTAAGGACCTTAGAACAGGGAATGTCAGTGCTAGAAGAACCTTAGCATATAGAACATGGAATATCAGACCCAGAAGTGATCTTAGCACAGAGTCAGCACTGAGGAGGCCCTTAGAACATGAACTGTCCAAGTAGGAGGGACCTTCCATTTGGTTAATGAGGGATCTGAGATTGTGAGAAGAGGAGGAGACATCAGTCTAAGAAGATTGTATGCAGGTGCAGGGGTGGAAGCAAGAACTGATGGGGGTCCCCAGCGTGCAGGAGCTGAGGAGGCCGGGACAGGCACACATGGTAGCAGGTGTTGGAGCCAGTGGCTGGGTAGTGCAGCAGAGGGGGCTTCCAGACCAGATATGGTGAAAGCCTAGCCCATGGTTGTACTTAGCCTGGCCCAAAGGTCAGCCAAGGGCTTTCATGTCCTGCCCAGAGCCAGGAGACTTAGAAGGGTGGAGCCCCACAGGCGCCAAAGATACCTCCTGAGAAAGGGTTTCTAGGGGTTACTGCTTGAGGCTAAACAAGACAGGAGCCCAGAAGAGTGTGGCACAGCCAGACCCCAGAGGGCATGCCTCCTGTTGTCTGCTGGCTGCTGTCCCTTTGGGCATAACACCAACGAGCTGTGTTAGTGTGTCAGAGGTGTGCATTCTGGCTCGGCCACCCACCCTGAAGGAGCACCCAGGGAAGGGCTCAGAGATGGTCCTGAGAACACTGCCTACCCCAGGGGCCATGGCTGGTAGACTGGGTGTCCCAGGGCCTCAAGGTGGAGCTGGAAGCCCGGACTCCAAATGCAAGCTGTCTCTCTCTACCCTGCTGGGCTGTTTGTCCAACCTTCCTGGCGTCGGAGGCTGTGTGACTTCATAGTCCCAGGGTAAGAGATGCGGATACTCCCTTGTATACAAAAACAGCACCCCTGGCGACTCACTAATAATGATCCCCATTATAGCTTTCCCCTTCCACCTTTCCTCTAGAGAGTGAGCACATGAAAATGTGAAAGGCCTGGCTCAAACTTTCCTCTACAGAGGTCCCTGGAGACTAGGGGGCTGTCCTCACCCTGCCTGTGTGAGGTAGAGGAGGAAAGCTGAGGGCAGGGGAGGAGAGGGGAAGAGAGAGGAAGGGAGGGGAGGGGAGAAAAAGAGAGGGGAGGGGAGACGAGGCAGGGGAGGAGAGGATGAGGGGGTAGAGGGGAAGGGAAGGCAAGATGAGGCCCAGGGGCTCTTCTGTCTCTGGGGTATCCTGCTTTTCAGATGCTGCCTGGTGCCCTGATACCTTGGAGGGGATGCTCATAAAGGTGAGACACAATAATGGCCCACACACAGAGCCCAGCAGCAAGACAAGAGGGCTCATATCAAGAACTGCATGAGTCAGACAGAATCACAGAGCACAGAAGATCTCTAAGCCCAAGCCCTAGTGTTTCCAACGGATCATAGAAGGCCAGACCTGCAGGGTTGGGAGGGACCTCAGGTCTCTGCCTAAATGGGAACCCCCTCTCCAGTATCCTCCACTCCAGTCATTCCGCCTCTGCCTGGAGATCTCTTCTTCAGCAGCCCATCCCCCAATGAGAACACTCTCGTGAGGGGGGATTTTCAACAGCCCTCAACCCCAAATCTGCCTCTTCCAAACCCTCCATACCACTCCCCCACCCTCACCCCCCAGGCTGGATGTTGGGAATGCCTGATGGGTCTCCTCCAAGACAGGCACTTGGCCCAGGCCTCAGGAACTATGTCTTCCCACCTAAGATCCGACCAGGCCTTTCCCCATGCCCCAGGGCCCAGACAGACTTTCACATCTTGTCCCAAGATATCAGGGGGGTGTCAAGACTCCCACCTCTCAATCGAGGGTTGGGTTGCTGTGCTCCCTAAGTTCAGTGGAACCAGCCACTCCTGAGTGCAGGGGCTATCAGGGAAGACCTCAGGGAGATGGCAGCCCTCAGCCTACACCTTGAAGGGGGGGGGCACCATATCAACACCTGGAGGGCAAAGATAACAGTGGAACAGAGAAAGTAGACTGATTAGCACATAGAGCAGAGGAGGGACAACATTCCCTCACAGGAGAAGAGTGGACATTGTTGTCCCCACTGTAGAGAAGGACATTTCTGCTTGTGACATGCCCAAGGACCCACAAGGTATTACCAGAGTCCTTCGATCCCAGATTAAGAGTCATTCAATTACCTCAAAACAAATTCTGCAGCAGCAGAACCCACAGAAGTATGGGGTAAAACAGTTTTCCAGCCCAAGACAGCTGATGGCATTGCAAGGAAACGTCTGTTAAACCGGGGTGAGAGCAGAGCGCTGTCCAGTGCAGACCTGGCCTCAGTAAACCAAAAGCAGGCCTTGGAAGTGACTGAATCACTAGTGAGAACTGCAGAGTTCTCAGCCCACAGATGATAAGGGGGTCAGACAAAACATCAGAAGGAGATCACAGGGGTCCCTTGGCTAGCATTGGGTGCAGGAGCCTGTTGAATTGTCCATACATGGATCTGAGTTACAGTTCTCGGTCACACTCCCAGGTTGAGGAGGAGTACCAGCACACCAGAGCCACAGAGGAGCATGAACCCTCCTTATAGCTGTAGGGCAGGAAAGAGTGCTTGTGGTCCAAGCGCAGGCCAGGAGAGCAGCGACCTCACCTCTCCTTAGGTCCCACCGCCTGAAAGCAGCAGCAGGAGACCCCTGAAGCTCGGCACAGTGTCCTCTTTACCCCAGAAACAGAGTCAAACTATAGCATGGAGTTAAAAGTCAAGAACTAGGCTGGGGAAATGAGTAAAACAGCTACAAAAAAAAAAAAAAAGCCTGACTGCAGAGAGTCACTATGGTGACAGGGAAGAGCAAAACACAAACTCAGCAGAAGACAACAAAGGCAGAACTGCTGCTTCCAAAGCTTCAAAGAAACATGCGAAATGGTCTCAGGTCCTGCAAGAGCTCAAGCAAGGAAGGTAGAGGAAAAACTGGGAAAAGAATTGAATGATGCAAGAAAATAATGAAAAAAGTGTCAGCTGCTGGGTAAAGGAGGCATGAAAAATACTGAAGAAAATGACACCTTAGAAAAAGAGTGGGTCAAATGGGAAAAGAGGCACAAAACTCCATTGAAGAGAAGGACTCCTTCAAAAAGCAGAATTGGCCAAAAGGAAAGGGAGATACAAAAGCTCAATGAAGAAAATAATTCCTTAAAAATTAGAATTGGGCAAATGGAAACTAATGACTCCATGAGACATCAAGAAGCAATAAAAACAAAATTAAAAGAGGGGAAAAATAAAAGAAAATATGAGATATCTCATTGGAAAACCAATTGACCTGGAAAATAGATTGAGGAGAGATAACTTAAGAATTACCAGACTACCTAAAAACTTTGATCAAATAAAGAAATTATGAAGGAAAACTGCCCTGATATTCTAGAACCAGAGGGTAAAATAGAAGTTGAAAGAACCCATCTATCACCTCCTGCACGAGATCTCAAAACGCAAACTCCCAGGAATATTAGAGTCAAGCTCCAGAGCTCCAAGGTCCAGGAGAAAATATTGCAAGAAGCCAGAAAGAAACAAAGTATCGTGGAGTCACAGTCAGGAGAACTCAAGATCTAGCAGCTTCTATGTTAAAGGGTCAGAGGGCTTGGAATAGGATATTTCAGAAGGCAAAAGAGCTGGGGTTACCACCAAGAATCACCCATCCAGAAAAACGGAGTATAATCTTTCAGGGGAAAAAAACTGATATTCAATGGAATAGAGGACTTTTAAGCATTCCTGATGAAAAGATCAGGGGGTAGAACATTTGACTTTCAAATATAAGACTCAAGGAAAACGTTAAAAAGTAAACAGGAAAGGGAAATAGTAAAGTATTTGGGAATATGATACTTGTAACTCCTAAAAACTTTATCACCGTTAGGGCAAATAGAAGGAGCATACCTAGAGGATATAGGTGTCAGTTAATTTTAATGGGATATCTAAAAAAGGGGGATAAGAAGGAGGAATGCACTGGGAGAAGGGAAAAGGGAAAGGTAGAGTGGGGGAAATTATCTCACATAAAAGAGGGGAAAAGAGCTTTTATAGTGAGGGGAAGATGGGGGAGGATGTAGGGAATGCTTGAACCTTACCCTCATCAGAATTGACTCAAAGAGGGAATAATGCACATACACAATTGAGCATAGAAATTTGTCTTACCCTACAAGAAAGTAGGAGGGGAAGGGAACAAGAGAAGGGGGGAGACTGATAGAAGGGAGGGCAGATTGGTGGAGGCCAAAGTCCGAAGCAAAACGCTTTTGAGGATGGACAGGGTAAAAGGAGAGAGAGAAGATAGGATGGAGGGAAATGCACAGTAATTATAACTGTGAAAAAATTACAGTATGTTTCTCTGGTAAAGGCTTTATTTCTCAAATATGTAGAGAACTGAGTCAAATTTATGGAAAGACAGCTCCTGTTCTGAAGGATCTCACAATCAAATGGGGGAGAGCACATGCAAACAAACAGCCACACAACAAACTCTGCAGGATAAATATGAAATAATTCACAGAGGAGAATTCCTGGAGAGGCCTGAGCTTAAAGAACCTATCCCTGGGGAAGGGCCATGAGAGGTAAAGGAGGAAAGGAGGACACCCACAGGTCAGAACTACCTAGACCTTCCCTAGCACCTGCTTGTGAGGACAGTGCAGGACAAGAGATAAAGGGGTGGTCAGGGGTTTGGTCACCTGCTCCTGAGAGTGCTTTTGTGGTGCAAATGCTAGCCAGGAAGGGATCACACCTGGTGGGCAAGAGATGGTGGGCACACAGCACTTGGCACTGAGGCCACCAAGGGAGACAGAGCCCCACTGAGCCCCACCCAAGGCCTGAGCAGAAAAGCAGACCAGCCAGGGACCCCAGAAGCTTCCGAGGAGCAGAGTTCTCGCTGGGTTGAGCCCCTGACTTCCTCCTCAGGGGCCCAAGGGGGTCCTCAGTGGACACTAGCAGGACAGGAGGTGCAGCTTTCCTGGGAGGATCCCAGGAGACCGAGATGAGGGGACTTTAGTAAGCACCCAGGCCAATTCTTTCACATTAGAGGTAAAGAAACTGAGATGCAGAGAAGGACTAAGGCTTGGCTAGGGGCAGCCAGGCCTCTGACTCAGCCCTCTGCAGACCGGGAGCCTCTAGCCTGCTCTAGCTCCTCAGTGCAGCATGGTATCCAGCACCCAGTAGGTGTTCAATAAATGTGAAATGCTTGCCTGCCTGCCTACCAGGGTCCCTAGGCTAGTGGGTCAAGGAAATATGGCAGAATTTGTCTCAGTTTGACCATGTCTCCTTCAGTGGACAAGAGACGTTGATGGAGGATTCAGCACCAACTGAATGCCCAGAACCAGCCTCCATGAGGACCCAAATCAGGCCAGGCCCTGCACCACTCAGGGCCTCGTCAACAACTCGAATGGAGGCAGGGCACATGTGCTGTCCAAGAGAGCTGCCAAGTAGGCCACTTGCAGGCATAGCACACCTAGGTTTCTGCCAGTCCCTCACACCATCTTTGGGGATAAGGTGGAGAAGCATGTATGGGATGATTGGATAGCTAGGGAGAGTCATTGGGATTAACGGAGTTCATCTGGAGGGAATCAGGCAACAAACAGTTATCCAGTGATGACTAAGGGCCAGGAAGCAAAGAGAGACAAAGGAAGCCATTAGTGATGGGATACAGGGCCCAGGCCCAGCCCTCTTCTGGGCAACATCTTAGCAAGGCACATGTTTATTAAATAACATGCACCTGGCGGGGGGGGGGGGGGGGGGAAGGGGAGAAAGAGCTCATAGACCACGTGACAGACAAGATCCAAAAAAGAGCTTGGCCACTAGAACAATGGGCCTCATCCAATGGCACCATCCAATGGAACCCATCTATCTGAAAAAGATCTGGGGTTCTGAGTGCAAGTTTGATGTGCACCAATGGTCTGACAGTGCAGCCAAGAAAACAACCCCACCCCACACCTCCAGCCTTCAGCTAAATGAAAAAAGTTTTCATAGCAGACAGAGGAAGGACCTGCTTTGCACTCTGGGGTGGTCAGGCCTCCTCTGGAAGGATGGAATTGGTTCCCACAGTCTGAGAAGGACCAGGAGAACCGACAAGGACAGGTCCTGAGTTCCCACCACATGAGGATCAAGACTCAGAGTTTTTAGCCTGCAGAAAAGAAGACATCAGGGGGATATGAAGGTCCCCATCTAACAAGGTACTAGACGTGGAAGGGAATATGAATTTTATCTGGTGTTAGCACACCATGCCTGGTGCAGAGTGGACACTGGAGAATATCTGTTGACTGACCCACTGACTTACAGTCCACCCTGCTTGGCCCCAGAGGGAAGAAGGCAAAGCAATGGAGGAAATGGCAGGTCTGTGGGCCCCTGGAGTTTCTTCAAGGCCCCCTGCACAGCGTTAGGGATGTCAGACCCAGGGTCCTTGTTCAGGTCCATGCTGAGGCCCTGCCAGTCAGAAGATCATCGAAGTCTATGACCAGCCCTGTCAGCACCATCTGGGGACAGGAGTTTGGGAGGAGGTGGTCGTGGCCCCCGAGTCCCTCCAAAGCAAGAGCCTGCACTAAGAGAAAAAAGCATCTGGCACACAGGACATGTTCCCCATGAACATCCTCTCTGCTTTTTCCTCTTTTGTCCATTGTTAGATTTCAAGCCCCAGAGGATTCTGGGGCCAAATGATCTTAGGAAACTCTGGACACAAGGACATTTTAGCTCCTTCCACCTCTGAAATGCAGCAATTCTTCCAAAGCCTTATCCAGTATGACAGGGGATATGCCCAGGTTCTCCTGCCAGTTCAGCTGTCCCAGATTAGTGGTGACATGGGCAAGCCTTGCCTTGTCCTCACAGAGCCCTGAGCACACCTGCTCAACCTCCTGCTGCCTTGGCCCCTGGACAGCCAAGGATCTGGTACTCTCTGCACCTCCCCCTAGACTGACTGACTCTCCTTGTCCACACCCCAGTGTATCCAGTAGTGGACAGTCTCTGTCCTTGACCTGAGAGCGTGGATTTCAGGGGTCTTAGAGGCCAAACAAAAGCCAGGAGGACATGGGCCATTCAGATGTCCCACCAGGCCCACAGCGGCACCCGGTCACCAGCCTGTTTGTTTGTTTGTTTTGTTTTTAGCAACATTGGTGGGGCCAGCACCCTTTCATCCTCTCCAAGCTCAGGGTGTCACTTACCCTGGCCTCTGAGCCAAGTGCCTCTTGCCAGCACTGCCCTCCTGGGAGCTGGAGAGTCCATCCTTTGCCTGGCTCTGCTAGCCCCCTTCAACCTTGGGGAGTAGGGGACCCAGGCTGAATGCAGCAGGCACAGCTGAGGGAAGGGGGAGTAAGGCAGCCATAGCCAGGGATTCTCTGTCCTCCCCCCACTACCTTTCTGCTTCTTCCTCTCTGGACTTTGACTACCGATTACTTGTGGGCATTCAACCACCTTCTCCACACACAGTGTTCCCATGGCTTCAGGCTTGCCAAAAACCACAGGGAGCCAGGGAGCTAACTGAGGAGAGCTGATGAGCAGCCTGGCACGCTGCCTGCCAACCCCCAGCTTTGCAAGGCTTCCTCCACTGAGCCTGTTTCCTGAACCACTGTCAGGAATGCTGTATGCCCTGTATGAGCAACGGTGACAGGGAATGACACAAAATGAACCGATTGGTGATGGTGGCAAGATTTCCTCCTCAGAAGTGGCAGGGATGCCCAGGGAGGCCACAGGACACAGAGTAGTAGGGAAGACACCCCAGGGTTCCTCAGGCACCACCCCCTGCCCCCAGCTGCCTAGACCTGCCTGGGATTGGGAGGGGCTGTAAGTGGGAAGGAAACGCCCACAGTACCGTTTTCTGTGTTAACACATTTTATTTTATTCCTTTTGTTGGAAAAGAGCTATATACCTTTATGGCATGTGTATGACTGAACTCCATGGAAATGCAGCAGATATGGGGAGAGGGCATTTGACTGAATAAATGCATGCTCTTGAGACTAATGACATTGCCACCCACAAATGGTCAGTGTGAGGGCAGAGAAGTAGAAGAGAGCCCAGTGTTTGTCCAGGGTGCTCTGGGGATGGTGGAGCACAGAACCTGAGGAACTGAGAGGAGACTAGGGTCAGGCACCTAGGCATCAGCAGAATCTGAAAATCACTGAATCTGCAAGCTGGGAGGTTCCCTTAAGTACAGCTCACACCTCGAAGGAATCCCCCATTCCCATCCCTGACACGTGACCCTACCTTTGGCGGCAGCCTGCATTCTTCCTTCCATGCACCGCATTGGACTCTGCAGCTTCCATCCAGCACTTCCGGTTCTGCCCTCTGAGTCCAAAGAGTCTGGGGTCCTCAGAGCCTTGAAGACAGCTCTCATGTCTTTCTGAATCTCTTCTTCTCTCAGGCTAAACATTCCTATGTCCTTCAACCTGCCCTCCCATCACAGGGACAAGTCTGGCCCTTCTCCATCATGGTGGCCTCCTCTGGACTCTCTCCAACCCTGGGGTCCAGGATTGACCACTGTCCTCTGGGAGTGATCTGACCAGGGCAGAGGACAGAGCCATGATCATTTTGTGATGTTTCCGATGTGTTTCCAGGGAGTCATACAATAAGACCGCACCAATTTGCAATTCCACCAACTTGTATGTAAGAGAGTGCCTGTTTTCCCACAGCTCCACTAACACTGAGTTTTGTTTTTAACTATTTCTTACCAGTCCATTGGGTGTAAAGTGGTACTCTCAAGCTGTTTAACTCTCATTTCTTGGATAACTAGAGAGTTTGGGACTTGAGGTGTTCAGGAGGATGAGCCCCTCTAGGGTGAGGGCTGCTCATCCACCTGTGGGATCCCCTTGTCACTTAGCTCTCAACTGGGGCTCCAGAAGCTGGAGCACAAGCAGCTGCCATAGCCCAGAAAAGTATCTGGGCAGACAGGCTAAACGAGGTTAGCCAACAGATCTCAGGCCTACCAGTGAATGGGGGGCGTCTCCCCTGAACATGTGACGACTTCCCATCAGAATGGGTGGATGGGAGCAGGTTGTTCCAGTGGTCGCTAAGGCATCTGAAGCGGGTGCTGCAGAGAACTTAGACCTTAGTCTGACATCAACAATGCCAAGGTTACCCACAACAATCTCCAGTCATCTCCAGCCATCTGACTTTTGTTCTGCCCCTGAACCTCAATGACTCTGGAAGAGAGGCTGAGGTTGACAACTTTGTGTCTCAATTCAATCCAATTCATGCACAAGTCAAGACATCAATCCATGAAGTCATAAAAATGAAAGACAAAAACAGAATTTGAACAATTTTTCAATAATTAATAATCATTTGTTTTTTCTGCTTTCCAGAATTTCAGTGCCTATCAATTATCAGAGGCAGGTGGGTGGCACAGCAGATAGAGCATTGGGTCTGGAGTCAGGAGACAGAGTTCAAATCTGGCTTCAGACACTTCCTAGGTCTGTGATCCTGAGCAAGTCACTTCACTCTGTTGCCTTAGTTTCCTCTACTGTGAAATGGGGATGATAATATCCCCTGCTTCCAGAGTTGTGCAGATCAGCGCTTGGCACAGAGCATGGTGAGCAGGGACTCGCTCCATAAGTACTCATTCCCTTCCCTCTCCCCATCATCTTGTCCTTCTCTTTATCCATCTAAGACCACATCACTTGTCATTTCGTGGCAGTTTGTAACAGATTCTCAAGGTCAGACTTTTGTCAACTATCACCACCTCAATTTCTTCCCAATCTGTTACTTTTCTTTTTGTATGGATCACATAACGCTTGCTTAGATGCAATCTAAAATCCAACCATTTTATCCTCAATCATTTCTTCAATTAAAAAAGAAAAGAATGTTAAAAATAAATAAACAGTAACTTTTGGGGAACTTGTCCAAGGCCCCCTACTCAGGAATTGTGTGTCTCACTCCAGTTCGCACCTGGGAATCAGATGCCTCTGCTCTTGTGTGGTACCATGAAGGACTAGCCTTAATTATTCTCCTGTGTGCAATGGTCCTTCCTATGCTCGCAGGGAGATAACATGTTGCCCCCACACTTGCCACTCTCCAGGCTAAAAATTCCAGCTTCCTTCCATAAATCCAACAGGCCTGAGGGGTAGCAGCACCCTCCCCACCCTACCCCTAAACTTTCAGGTCTGCTTTCAGCACACTCCTTGGAGCCCTCATCCAGGGAGATAACTCCTATGAAGAAGGGCCTGGCATCTTCTCTAACAGTCACCCAGAGGGCAGCAGAAGCTGCAAGACACAGGAAGCAGCCCAGATCAGGCAAATAAAGCCACCACCATCACCCTGAGAGTCAGTCATCTCCCCTCAGACCCCAAGGTGGATAACCTAGTACCTTGATGTACTGTCCTGGCGCACTTCTTACACAGAGCCTTTTTTACACACCGGTTCAAAATCCAACTTCATCATACGAGCAAATTTTTAAAAATGTGTTGATGTATTGTTTGCTAATACTGTTTAGTATTTTGTTACACTTAACAATGAAGTTGGTGGGGCGACTAGATGGCACAGTGAATGGAGCTGGTCCTGGAGTCAGGAGAACTTGAGTTCAAATCCAACTTAGACCCTTGACTCTAACTAGCTGCGTGTCCTTGGGCAAGTCACTTAACCCCAATTGCTTTGCCCCTCAAAAAAACCGCAACAATGAAGTTGGCCCGTAATTTTCTTTCACAGTTATGTCTACCAGTTTTTAGGATCAAGTCATATTTGCCTCATGAGAAGAACTGAGGAAAATTCAAACTCCAAGTTTAGAAACAGATTGTTTAGGTCAGGGCTGTTTGTTCCTTGGAAAAACTGACCAGCTGACCATATCGTGATGACTCTTCTGGGGAGGCCACTTCATTGATAACTTGTCTACTTTCTTCCTCTGAATCTGTCAGGTTGAGATTTCCCTTTGTGTTCATGTTGAATGTTTTTCTTTTTTGCACTTAGGCATTCACTTCACCTACGTTGTCACTGGTATATGTGGATCTGCCTTGAGGACGGGCTGAATTCCCTTCACATTTGTTATAGTGCTCTTTTTTCATTTCCACTCTGCTGATTTCCTATTATTACTAAATTTTCTAGTTCTTTCTTCATTTTTATTGATCTGCTTAAAAAAACAGGACTTGGTGATGTTTATCAAGGGGAGGGCTTTTTCCATGACTGGTCTAATTATTTGGGGTCCAGTATTTATTGCCACTCCTTTGCTCCTGTCCTTTGTATTAGGACTGTTCTTTTTAAAATGCCTTTGGGCGACTCTAAGTCCAACCTTCCTTCAAAATTCCTTTAGTATCTCTCTTTCTTATCCAAGTAGGCACTCATGTGGTGCTATCCACTTGCCTCTAAGAACAGTCTTGGCTGCTTAGATTTGGATGAATGGTATGAATGTTATTATCTTTTAAATGTTCCATTTTGGTTTTCTGATGTCTCCTTAAACAGAATTCTGGTCCAACCATTTGTCCCTTCAAAGTAGCCTCATATCTTTTACCTCGTTTCTGTTTTTTATTTCACAGTGTATTGCACATTATCTGAAAATCATTTGTGTCAATTGTCTTTTCAAATTGACCCAGTGTCTTCCTGCCCAAGTCCACAATTTTTTTTATTGGAGTTATGTGGACTCTTTAAGAAAATACTCCTAGTTTCTTTTAATTAATTGCCTCAAATATAAGTTTTTGTTGTTGTTGAATCATTTCACTCATTTCCAATTCATTGTGACCCCACTGAGGGTTTTTCTTGGCAGAGATATTGGAGTGGTTTGCCATTTCCTTCTCCAACACATTTTACGGATGAGGAGCTGAGGCAAACAGGGTTAAGTGACTTGCCCAGGGTCACCCAGCTAGTGAGTGTAGAGGTCAGACTTCAACTCAGGGAGATGAGTCTTCCTGATTCCAAGCTCAGTGCTAGTCATTGATTGTAGTTGGCCATGGCCTTGGAGACTGAACTTCTCCAGCTCATTTTACAGATGAGGAACATCTGTAAGTGACTTGTCCAGGGTCACACAGCTAGTTCAGTGTCTGAGGCTGGATCTGAACTCATGAAGACGAGTCTTCCTGGTTCTGCTGTACACCTAGTAGCCCATATATATGTTACTCAGAACTTAAGAATCAGTTTGTCGTGTCTGCTACCTTTGTTATTAAATCTTTTTACAAGATTTAAAATATTCTGACAATGGACCATTGAAGTCTATTACGACATATGTACTTCTTGCAGTGCTATTTGTCTTTCATAAATTGGCCTGCCAAAGTATTGGGTACATGTAAATTTAACGTTAGTATGTATTTATTGGAAAGGAAGTGTGGTAGAATGGCCAGAGTGCTGAGTTTGGAGTCAAGGAGAAATGAGTTAGAAATCTCTTGCTGAAACTTAGGAGCAAATGACTTAACTTTGTGCCTCAAGCAACTCCCTAGAACTTACTTGCTCCGTTGTAGGCTAGTTGTGACCTGTATGGGCTGAGGAAGTGTCCACATGGAAAGAGTCTTTTGTGAATAATGATGAGTGGGTGCCTGGTGTCCCACACCTGCGTGTCATCTGAAGCTCTTTTCACATTGTAGAATAGCCTCGGTGCCTTTTCACAGCACTTGAATTCCATTTTATCCGAGGTTGTCACTGGTATTGCTACTTTTCTTTTGACTTGCACTTGGGGTGATCTATTTTAGGACCTCTTATTTTAAATCTTTTTTCTTTAACTGTATTTCCTGTAAGTAATAAGTTAATGAATTTCATTTTTTTTTTAAAAACTTTTCTATAGCTCTTTTCTTTTTAGGAGGAGAATCTATACTATTGACATTTAATATAATAAATAAATACTCATTATACTTTTCCTCCCATTTAATCAATAAGCATTTACTATGCATTAGGCATTGTGCTAAGTTCTAGGGATACAAAGTAAGGTAAAAACACAATCCCTACCTTCATGTAGCTCCCATTCTAACAGCAGAGAAAAGAGGCAAATAGCTGTACATATAATATATTTACAATGCAAATAGAAGATAATCTCAGTTTCTGACATTTTTCCATTTTTTACTAATGTCTAGAGAGGTAAAATTAATCATATTTTTTCCTCTAGCTATTTCTAATGTGAAGCAGTAAAGTCTCCTCTAATGCCTTGTGATAAGGTTCAGGTGACCCTAGGGTCTCTAAGCTCATTCAGGCAGAGTTTGGTAAACTCTGACAGGTCCCACCAAGTTACAAAGGCTTTTAGTTCAGGCCCTGTGATCAATTCTGTGTCCTGTATCTCAAGACCAGTCTGGCCACGTACAAAGAGATGAATCACCACCAGGCAGGCCACAATATGACAAGCTCTTGGGCCTCAACAACCCATTAAAACTAATTAAGAAATCCAATCAAGCTAGGCTTCCAACTGTCTTTGAAACTAGCCACTCACTGTGATTCCATGTTGATCGGACCTCTTTTTGTAGAAGATGGGAGTTTTGCTTTAGGACCATCAACTCCTTTCACCCCCAGCCCCATATTTGGTAGTCATTCTTCCTCATCCATTTTAAATTCTTTCTAACTTAGGATGCAACAGCTATTTCATTCTTTTTCCTAACCTATGTAACTCCTGTCTTGAAGTCCTTATTGGTGGAGGCTAATGCTCTGAGGGGCAGGTGGAGTTGATGAGAGCCTTCCCCAGTGCCCCTCAGGAAGCACCCTTCAAATGTCAAGCTTCAAGCATCTTTGGCCATCAAGTCAGATTCTGGCTTCCAGTGGGCAGATGGACAAGGCCAATCCCTGAAGAATCCCAGGTCCCTGAAGGAGAAGATTCTGGGAAGACATGAGAGGATCTGGAAATGTCTATCATGTCCCTATTTCTAGCTTGTACTCCTAAGACTTAGGGGATTTTTCCCTAGGATGTGCTGAAGGACCCCATTCTCTTGACTGAACATACAGACAGATAGACAGAGAGAGAGAGAGAGAGCTCCTTCATTTCATATCATCTGGTACAGATTCTCCCATGAGCGTCTTCTTTGATTTCTGTTTTGCCATCATTTGGATTTCTTTGCTATTTACTATGTATATTCATTGTGATGTTAAGCAAGAAAGGGGTCAAGGCATGGATAGAGAGTTTGGGGTCCTTTTTTCCCAAAATGACAAAGCAATCAGGAATTAACTCAAACATGATCATATTCACTAGACGAACAACAATTTTTGGACTTAGTTTTATTTTTTTTAAGTTTATTTATTTTTAGTTTTCAACATTCACTTCCATAAGTTTTAAGCTTTCTCCCCCTCCCCCTCTCCCTTTCCCCCAAGATGACATAGACTCTACATATACACTCGTATTAAATGTATTTTCACATTAGTCATGTACAGAAGAAATAGAATTAATGGGAGGAACCATGAAAAAGAAAAAAAAGAAAAGAAAATAGTCTGTTTCATTCTGCATTCAGACTCCATAGTTCTTTCTCTGGATGTGGATGGCATTTTCCATTATAAGTCCTTTGGAATTGTTTTAGGTCCTTGCATTGCTGCAAAAGGCTAGGTCTATCAAAGTCAGTCATCAAACACTGTAGAATAAACCTTCTTTTTTTCCCAAGGCAATCAGGATTAAGTGATTCGCCCAGGGTCACACAACTAGTAAGTGTCTTTGGCCACATTTGAACCCAGATCCTGCTGCTCTCGCCATTGTGCCCTCTAGCTGCCCCTACATGAACAATATTTAAGGGAGCAGACAGATATACTTCTAGTCCCATAAACCCTCTGGAGGAGACAAAAGTGGCCTCTGGCCCCAACTTCCTGCTTCCTCTCAGCAGGAATTAAAAGTCTCCCTTGGAGAAAGGTGGGGAAAGAAGAGGCCAGAGGTCTCCATTCTGCCTCCCTGCCAGCCACACACAAGAGGCTTTCTTGCCACATGTGGCTTTCCCTGCACATGTGAGGCTACACTTGTCCATTTTTATTTCAAATTAAAATTTGTTATTAACTCCTGTACAGATTACATCTTACTTAAAATTCTTACCTAAAAACTTTTGCTGGGGTTCCACAATGTCGCTGTATTTTATGATAAATTCTTGCCTACTGACCTTGAATTCCCTCCTAACCACTGATAGCAGCATTTTCTGTGATAGCAAAAGACTGGACTCAAAGTACTTCACTATTGATTGGGGGATGCTAAACCAAGTTCAATCCGTGAATATATGGAATATTGTTGTGCTACAAGATTCATTAATGAGAATGAACCCCGAGAATCAGGGGAAGACTTCTCTGAATGGATGCAAAGGGAAGTAAGCAGAGCCAAGAAAACAATGCACAGCAATGGTCACACCATCAACAGGCAGAAGAAAAGTCAGGGGACTAAAACTGAATGGTGTAACATCTGACAGAGTTGGAGCCCAGAGACAATGGAGGAGCAGCCTCTCCCTCTGCCTTGTCCCAACAGCTTCTTCACAGAGGCACCAAGTAAAGGCTGCACTTGGCTTGTGTGTTATTTAGGGTTCCTCAGCTCTCTTTGCCTGTTTTTGTTTAGTCTGGGGTAGTTCTCTGGGAAGGGAGGAAAAGGGATTCCTTGGGACAGAGGAGATATCAGCAAAACTTATTTTTAAAAGTAACTCTTTCTTTGTCTTGGTCATTTTGAAATTTTAGAGTTACAGGCTTTAGGTGTCTTCATGCTGAAATACTACTAAATTTTCCCACTTACAAAGGAATTTCTGTTGACCGTTCTGGGCAACTTTCTTCACTGTTTTTTCTAATATGGACTCTGTACTCCCTCTCACCTCTGGTGTTTGAACTTCCTAGTCTCCCTTCCAAGTCTGTTTCTCAATCTGACCTTGCCATTAACTGTGTTTATATTCTTGTGACATTTCAGGCCCTTCTTGGATTTCATTCTTTGTAAACTTTGTTCCATTGCATTGATTCAGCTTTCCCCTTTTTCCTTTGATGTTCCTGGTGCATTTTGGTGAGTTGTTCCATTTCCCTTTCCTTGCCTCTTGTGCTCAAGTTGACTCTTCCTTTAATGCATTTATTGGCCACTTTATTTTCTCTCCAAACGCTTCTTCCATCCATCCAGAGGCAGATTCAGCCTGTGATTCTAGATTGATTTGGGCACCACTCTTCAATACTGCAGAATGTTTGTATCAAGTCGGAGTTTCCCTTTGACTGCTAATTATCTGTCAGTGAGCCTACATTCCTGGAACACGTTTCTTGGCCAGTGCCCCAGGGAGCTGGCAGCATTCGGGCATTTACCATCAGCTTTTTCTCCAGATTCCAGGAGCTCAGAAAAGAGGAGGGTGCCACTTGGATGCAGTGTTCGTGGGGTCTTGGCAAGATGGAAAGTTTTCTTGCTTTGGACCCATTGTCTGAACCTCCCAGGTTCTAGCCTGCTGGTGACAGAAAACAGGGGCAATGGTCAGAGGGCCTTTGGAAATGAGATATCAGAGTCAGAACCATCACTGACCTTTCAGCTGGTCACAATCCAATGGGACACAGTGTCTTTCTTTTGTTTATTTGACCCTTGGGATGACTCAGAATTCATCCATGTCAGACAAAACTTCGAGTCTCAACAGGAGATCCAAGGCAAGAACTCCTCGAAGCCATTGGAAACCCCAGTCTGGGGGAAGGAAAAGAGAGCCAGGATGGAAATGGTGCCTCCCTGTTTCTTCTGGGATGGTCATTTTAATTCTCACTAATGCCCTGGGAACAGGTCAGGCAAGATTCAGTTCTAGGGAAGACCTGAAGCATTGCTCGGGGCAAGATCCCCCTCCAAGGTCAGTTGTCTCTATGGGCAGAGAGTACTGGATATGTAGTGACAAGATCCAAGTTCAAATCCAGCTTCAGACACTTCCTAGCTGTGTGACCCTAGGCAAGTCACTTGATCTCTCCCTGCTTCAGTCTCATCTGTAAAAGGGGGAGAATATTCACACCTCCCTCCTAGGGTGGTAGTAAGAATCAAATGAGAGAATATTTATAAAGTACTTTACAAAACTTAAAACACTAGGGAATATTTACTGTGACATTCTTATTAACCATCTGTCCTAAAGGCACCAGTCAGACTCCACGATGTCCTAGAAGAAACAGTAAATTATTGTAAATGCAGAGTTCCTGGCAGCAGAGGGGGATCGGTCTGAGCTGTCTAAGCGGAGCATTCTGCTGCGGATTTTTTTGACAACACTATTATCTCAACATTATTTGTCTCTCCCCACATCGAATATTTCCTCAGAACAAAGGTAGTTCATCCACACTAGCCAACAAAATGGTCCCATTTCATAGCAATAGTGTTGTTCTGTATCCTTAAGTAATAAAATCTCAGAATTGGAAGGGCTTGAGAGATCCAGACCAGAATGGGGCTTGGAGGGAGCGGGGATAGGCCAGAGGAATAGGAATCCATGCGGGTACCCCTTCAGAAAGGATCAGGACCTGGTGTTTGAGGACAGGTTGTCCCAGTGGTTCTGTCCCATCCTCCACCCTGAGGTCCATGTTGTATGAGGCAAGGCCCATGTATCCACTCATCCTCCAGAAGATCTCCTGGGATGGAGGAGGTTAGCAATCATGGTTGGACAGTTGGGGGATGGGCAAGGCAGGCAAAGTGTAAAATACAGCAGAAAGTAGCCTTGGGGCTTTGGGTCTTTACACTCAGGTCTGGTACTTAATTAATGCCTGTTTCTCTGGAACCTTGGACAGTTCGTTTCTGGTCCCTGCTGTCTTCTCTGAACAGTGAAGGATTCCACTGTGTGCTCTCTGAGGCTCTCTCTGATTCGGGATGCAAACTAGTATTCCCAGTGTTAGCTTGGAGGCTAGGCTCAGACCAGGGCCCCTGGCACCTTGGAGAGCTCTGCCTGTGGGAAGAATCCTTCCCTTTGTGGAGCCAACTATAAACAACTGCCTGCCTGGGTCCTAACCCAATAGGGTTTCTCCCTCTTCAGAGTGAGAGGCCTTCACATGCTTGCCCCCATGAGTCTGTCCTCTTCTCCTTTCTTCCTTTCCTGAGGTGGTGTCTCAGCTCCTTTCCCTGAGTCTCGTTTGGCAACTAGGCAGCTCAGTGGTTAGAGGGTCAGACTTGACTTTGGGAAGACTTGGGTTTGAATTCTGCTTCAGATACTTACAGCCTTGTGACCCTAAGCCAGTTGCTAACCCCCTCTCAGCCTCAATTTCCTTGTTTTCAAATGTGGACCCGAGCCCACCGACCCACTGGGGTCTCAGGATCAAAGGTCACAGCCTGTAAAGCCCTGAAGCACTCTAGAAATGGGAGCTTTGTGTTTATCACTATTCTATTGTGACTTGGCTTCATTCGAAACCCTCTGCGCCCTGGTCACCTTCCCCTGGTCTATCTTGTTGCTACAGCATGCTGCCTGCTCTGAGCAGGGTCCAAAAAAGCAGCACAAGCACAGCCCGGGCCTGAACACTTCTAGCAAGATGCCCAAAGGAGGAGCTCTGCACCATTCAAGTCCATTCAGCAAGCTTTCATCAAGCATCTATGCTCATTCCGAAGGACACTGGACAGAAAGGAAAAACATGGAGCAGCTAAGAGGACACAGAGCGCAGAGATGACATAACTGAGTTTGAATCCTGCCACAGACACCCAACAGTGCAAGGCTTGGAGCATCTGTGCCTCAGTTTCTCAGCTATAAAACTGAGGGCATTGGACTATGTTCCTTTGCAGCTCCAAATCTGAGATCCTAGGATGGTTCCCCCAATGTACATGGTGTTGACAGTATCCACCATGGATGTAAGGAAGCAGATCAGAAACATAAAAAACACCACAAAGGAATTTGTAGGGGGAGGGGAAGGAGGAGAGATGGTTGACCACTAGTGCAAGCCAGTGGTGCTTGAGGGCACAGGAGGGTGTTTGGGAAGTAAGGAAGTAGAGGCATCAGGCCACCGCCCCTCTGGTCCTGGCCAATGAATTGCCAAGTTTTGTCCATTTGTCCTCCAATCCATTTTTCGCATTCAAGGTTTTAGGCATCTGAGAAGGTGCCACCATGGGCTCAGTCCTGGACCCAGAATCAAAAAGCTCTGGGTTCAAATCCAGCCTCAGACACTGCTGGGCAAGTTGTTTCCCCTGCCTGTCTCGGTTTCCTCAGCTGTAAAGTGGGGATAGTGACGCTGCCATGAGAATCGAATGAGATAATATTTGAAAAGCACTTTGCAAACCTCCAAACGCTGTGAAAACAGTCATTGCTGTCACACTCACTGTCTCCTCTCCAACCCGTGTCCACCTCTAGTTCAGCTCCCCAGCACTCTCCCCCAGACCTCAGCGGTAGCCTCCTAACTAGTCTTCCTGCTGCTTCCGGTCACACTGACTCCCTCTAGTTCCATGTCCTGGGAGGGGGGGACATGGGCTTGATCTGCCCCCTTCCCTACCCCAGAAGCCACAAGGGTTGCCTTCAGGGCCAAGATCAGCCTTGGAATTGAGAGCCCTTAGCAGTCAGACCCCAGGCTCTCTTTCCAGACACATTGGATCCATTCTAGTGAACGTGTCTGACTTTCCATTCTCTGCCCCCTCCGTTCTCTACCAGGCCATATCCTCGGCACCAGCCACTCTCTCTCTCTCCTCCCCCTCTTAACCCCTTGGGGCCTCAATTCAACTGCACTGTCTTCTTTGGAATCCATGGCCCCCGATCACTTCACGGATTACATCCAGACAAGCCTCGCTCTTGGTTCACTACCGCTGTTCACCGTTGCTCCTACACACCTTCTAGTAAGTGAAGGATATTATCACAAAGCATCCTGACTGGGACCCATCCGAATGCACGTTACACAGCCTCCACTGGGCTCTCACCACTGCCAGGCAGTCCTGCTCTAACCCTCACCAGCTCACTCTCCCACTCTTCACAGAGGCCCTTCCAAACCCCCTCATCCCTCCTCAAACCTCTCCCCCTTCTCTCTCAGCTGAGATCCTCACCTCATATTTTACAGAAAAAAGTGAGGCCATTCTCTGGGAGCTCTCCCTTCTTCCCCCTCTCCTCCTCCTCCTCTCCTGTCTCACAGGATGAAGCAGCCTCACTCCCAACCAAGGCCAGCCTCTACCTGCACCAGTGATCCCCTTCCAGCCCATCTCCTCCAACAGATCGTCCCCTCTGTCATCCCTCAATCTCTCCCTCTCTGCCAGCTCCTTCCCTACAACCCACAAACATGTCCAAGTTTCCCCCAACCTGACAAAAATCTCTCTCTTAGATCTTTCCATTCCTGCTGGCTATCATTTTATCTCTTCCCTGCCCTTGGTAGTTAAACCCCTGGTCTTCACCAGGGGCCTCCACCCCCCTCTCTTCTCTTCTTAGCCCTTTACAATCTGGCTTCCAATCATCACATTCCACCCAAACTGCTCTCTCCAAAGATACTAAGGATCTCTTAGCTGCCAAATGGTCTCTACCTCTCTGTAGCCTGGGACTCTGGGGATCACCCACTTCCCTTACACAAGAAGAATTTAGCTCTTCCTTCTGGGGCTCTGGTCTTTTTGTGTCTCTAGGTCCTGAGTCCAAACACTCAGATGCTTAATTAATGCTTAACTGCAGTTAACTGAAATCAATGGATTCCAGCAAATGTGTAGTAAGCACCTCCTCTGGGCCACGTTCCATTCACCAGTCTGGAGACTTTACAGGGAGGGAGCAGGGATGCCAAGGATGAAGGAGGGCTTCTATCTTCTGGAGAGACTGGCAAGCAGTGGGGTTTGTAGTGACATTCATGAACCCCCAGGACTCTAAAAACTGCACATGAGAGAAATTCACAGTTCCAAATACAAGCTACTTTTAAAAAAATTTTGTTCATATATTGAAATGGCCATTTTTTGTTGAGAACAAGCACTAGTCCTTGGGCCTGCAGACCTAAGCATCGAGCCTTGACTCAACCAAGTGGTTGGAATTCCCAGTGAGAAGGGAAGTGCTTCTGCTTTAAAGTAGAGCTGGGGGGTGAACCTTGCCCTGATCCTGGCAGGCCCTAATGAGATCCCGCACTCAGCTCTCCCTACAAACAAACAATTGTTGAACTTGTGGGATTAGGGACAGACGTTCAACAGCCCGAGCTGTGCTTTCTGAAGTTCAACTCACTCAGTTTTTTTCTACAAGGCTTTAGTATGTCTGCTCTATCCAAAGTACCCTGTGTGCTAGACACTGAGACTGCCGACCAGAGGGCCCTCACCCACCCCTGCCTACACAGGGGCTCCATTCCGAATCAGAGAAGCAGACAATTTGAGGAGGGAAGCTACAAAGGACATCAAGAGATGGAGGTGATTAGAGAAGGTTCTAAGTAGCTAAGCCTTGGAGGAAGGTAAGTGTTCTAGGAGGTCTGGAGCACACAGAAAGTGCATTCTAGGCATGCAGAGAGAGAACCAGGAATCTGCCAGGATGCCAGTTGGGCTGGAACACAGGGCACATGAAGAAGTGTCCTAGAAAATGAGTCTGGGAAGGAGGGTGGAAGCTTGACTGAGAAAAATCTTTTAAATACCAGGCTGAGAAGTTTTAAATACCATTTGGACAGGATCACCTTCTAGGTTCACAGTGAAGTCTGCCGGTGGCCCCTTTGACTGAACAAAACTTGATGTTTGTGGTAGGAAGTCACAAGCTGGGGAGTGTGCTCCATGAGACATCTCAGGTTCCAGGAACCACTTAGAATACAGACATCATTCAGAAGCCACTGGAAGAGAGCCCTTGTCTGTGGGGTCAGCAGGATGTAAGAAATGTCCAAGTCACCCTCTCTGCATCTCAGCTCCAAAGTCCTCATCCTGGCTTTGGCTATGAAGGTCCGGTGGAGGTGTGGGAGAGATGAGTGTAGAGATGCTGTGAGGAAATTTGCTGAATACATTGGTAGTCAGAATACTGAGGAAGGCTCAGAGCAGAACCGGTGGCCCAGTGTCTGGCCATCCGGATGGGCAGGCCTCAGAGCAGTAGCAGCTTCAGGATTCTATTGGCCTTAGTTCTCCTAAATGCTCATGAATGACAGGTGGGAGTTGAAACAGGCAACATAGCAACCTTAGCCGAAGGTAGCAAGATCACTATATAGGCTTCAACACTACAATAACAAACCAGTTTGTGTTGCAAGCAGCTGTGCTGCGAATGGGCAGGACAGGCAGAAAAAGTGCCTACTCTGTTCCAGGCTCTGTGCTAGGTGCTGAGGATACAGAAGCAAAAGTGAGACAGCCCTTGCCTCCCAGGAGCTTAGGTTTTAAATTCTACTCCTCATTGCAAGGAGGCAGAGCAGACAGCACTTGGAAAGGAACGCTTGACTCCCTATGATTCCACTTCCAAAGCACTGGCATTACAAGAGCAGCCTAACTCTGGTCAGCAAGCATTGGGAAATGGAGAACTGGAGAACCTTCAGGACACAGGTCTGCCAACTCGTTCTGGCGCTCCCAGGTTGTTTTCTAGATGGTGCCTGAGGTGAGACTTCAGGGTGCTACTGGGACTGAGTTTCATTCCTTCATTTATCTCCTTTTCATGAGCTCTGTGTTACTTCCTGTGGTTTCCAGCTCTGAGAAGCAACAAAGAGGCCATGCCTGATTCATTTCTGGTCTCCAGAGAACTAAAGATCTCTGCGGAAGATCTACTTGTCTGTGTGGGGCAGCAATAAAGTGGAAACTAAGCTGAGTCTGATAAATCCTGGCAGGAATTTGCATATAGAGATAAGGGATTGGGTGTTCCAGTGTGAGAATATGGATGGAAGGTTCAATGTAGGAAGAGATGTGGCGAATCTACCACTTCCTCCTCCCCTAGAAAGCCACACAGAGGCAGTGAGCATGGGGACTGCCAGTAGCCAGGAGGTTTCTCTGGTGCTTTGGGAGAACCTGGGAGTTGATCTTGGGAAGCCAGTCTTATTCCATCTGCCTCCAGAGGTTGCACTAAGTCATTGAAAAGCTAGATATGTGCCTGTTGCTCTAAGGAGAAAAAAAATGAAGGTGAATTGTAGCATCCAACCAAACAAGGTAAACTTAAACCACTTATACAAGCCACGTGTGAGGCCATGCATGCATAAATCCCTCTGGAACAGGACAGGATCAGTTGGGTCTCTCAGTTCTGTCTGTGTATTGGGGAGGGGGGAGGGGGCTTTTTGCTGATTCAGCATTCAAGCAGTACTCTTATCTAGGGCATTGTGCCCTGCAGGACATCAAAGAGTGCTGAGTAAAGACCTGAACTGAAATTCCAGCTCTGTGACCTTGGGCCTGCAGCTTAACCTCTCTGGGACATAGTTTCTTCATTTGTAAAGGGAGGAGTCGGCCTAGATGATCTTCAAAGGTACCTCCCAATTCTATGACCCTATAATCCTGCCATTTTCCCATTCAAATCAATAAAAATAGATGGTGGAGATACACTTTAGAGACCCTCTGCCTCCATCTAGCACTCAGCCTAATGACTGCCACTGTAATAGAGGATTCATAAATGTTTGTTGACTGACTCTGGATGGATACCTTACTCAATTTATCAACAGCAAACAAGCAGCAACATACCCTGAGGGAGAGACAAGTGGCAGCATGTGCCAGGCAGGTCAAACTGCTAGCACCTCCTGGAAAACCTTCTTTCCTTAGACCACTATGGAGACAGCACAGGACCCTGAACCCAGGAGGCTGGTGCCACACACCCTGAACCCTGGGAAGCTGGCTCTAAGGGGGCACAGCCTCAACCTGCTCCTATGGTGCCATGGCTACGGCTACTAAAGACCCAGAAGACAAAGTGCTTGGCACCAAAGTCTTTGACCCTGTCAGATGGCTCGGCACCAGAGAAAGACGGATATGGTCAGTGGAAGTCATGTGGAAGAAGTCCACCATCTGCTTTGCTGCCGGCCCGGCCCTGCCACCTTACCAGGAGTGCAGTGACTCTCTGACTTCTCACTTTGCGTCCCCAGCACTTAGAACAGGGCTTTGCATGCGGTTAAGTGCTTACCAAACGCTTTGCATGCGGTTAAGTGCTTACCAAACGCTTTGCTTGGCAGTCCCTTCATTCCGCGGCTTAGGCCTTTTAAATCCAAGGAGTCATTATTGCTGTCTAGAATTCTTGATTTCTTGTTGTTTTTTCAGTTGTGTCTGATTCTTCATGACCCCATTTAGCATTTTCTTGGCAGAGATACTGGAGTGCTTTGCCATTTTCTTCTCCAGCTCATTTTACAGATGAGGAAACTTCAGCAAACAGGGTGAAGTGACTTGCCCAAGGTCACACAGTAAGTGTCTGAGGCTGGATTTGAACTTGGGAAGATGAATCTTCCAGGCTCCAGGTCCAGCACTCTGTGCACTGTGGCATCCCCTAGCTGCCCACGTGGAGGAGTTACCACACTTGGATTCTATCCAAATCATGGGATTAGGCTAACCCAGGAGAAGGGGAATTTCCAGTGTTCGCAACCTAGAGCAGCCCACCCATCATATCCAAGCTCTCAGGCCCATGCAGCTGTGAAGCACTGACTCCCTGCTGAAGGCATGAATTGCTATTGACTCTTGCCTCAAGTCTTGCTTTAAATGGCTTCGTCTGGATTGACAATCACTAACCTATTCCAAATACTTCCCTCTTTGCACCTACTCTTGGCTTGTTTTTACCCCAGACAAACTACAACCTTGTTTATTAGACTGTGGAGTTAGTTGGGCTGGTGAGGATTCCTGCTGATGTAATTGAGACGATGGGGCCTGTGTCACACTCCCACCACCCTGGTTACAGATGGGACCATGGGGCAGCTGGAAAACCTACTCCAGAGAACTAAAGATCTCTGCTGGTCAGTATTGGCTGCTCCAATACAAGCGCACAGATGAAAGGGTAACATTAGGGAGAGATGTGGGGTCTCTACCACTTCCTTCTCCCCTTAGAAAGCAGCACCAAGGCAGGGAACATGCTGGGAAAGCTTATTCCCCAGGCAACTTGATAAGAACAAGCATAAGCTCTCCTCCAGCACCGGGCATGTATTAAGGACCTACTATATGCCAGGCAGGCACTATGTGTGCTAAGCAGCGGGGATACAAAGAGAGGCAAGAGCAATTCCCACCTTCAAGGAGCTCAGGTCCATCATGTCCATATAAGCTACCTATGGGGTAGAGTAGAGGTGGCCAGGCTCTAGTATGGAGGGGATCTAGAAAGGGGAGAAGGGGTTAAAGGAAGCCAGAGGCCAGAGAAGAGGGGAGAGAGGAAGGAGAGGCACCAGTGCAAATGCCTTAGGTCCAAAGATGGGATTTCTTATGTGAGGAACCACAGAAAAATCAGCGTTGCTGGATCAAAGAAGACACAGAAGAGGATAAAGGTGGGAAACGATGGGGAAGGATTTGAAGGCCACACAGAGGATTTTCTTTGGAAGCAGTGGAGCTTCTTTGGTCATCAGAACCAGAAAGGCCACCCCAGCAGCCAACTGTCCCTCCCTTGTATTCCTGGGGCTGCTGCCCCAACACAGAATCTTATAACGGGTCTGAAAGGTGATGTTTGCCAGCCCAAGGCCCTGAGGACACACATGGAGGGAGGGAGATGGTGTCCAGTGGGAAGGTGGCATTTTTCTTTAAAGAAAAATTATTTCTTTATTTTTAGTTTTAACATTTACTTCCATAAGATTTTGAGTTTTGAATTCTGTTCCTCCCTCTCTGCCAGGCCTAGAGGCCTGTGGGCTACCCGAGTCTTCTTACCTCACCTCCCGAGGTCTTCGGTTGGCCAAACCAGATGCTCGTATGAGAGAAAGGACGTTCCAGAGTCGAACAAGGGTTGAGCTTTATTTCAGGGTCTAGTTACAAGTGCAGGGGAATTCTTCCTTAGGAGGGATAGAAGAATCTCCCAAGGAGGCAAAGATCTTACAATAAGAGATTGGAAGTAGAAGTACAAGCAGGGAGAGAGGGGGAGGGGAGAGAAGGAGAAGAGGAAAAGCAGAGCCTTGTGTCCTCTTTGGCTCCTCACGTGCTAAGAGAGCTTTCAGGCTTCCCTGATCCTACTTAACTCTCCAGTCGCATAGTTTGCATCTAAATACCGTGCTGTTAGATAACAATAGTGTGCCCAGATCCGGGACAATCTCGAGGGCGGGGAGATCTCTCTCCCATCACGTTTCTCACGGGAAGAGGCGGAAATACACGAGATAGCTCGGTTCACCTCGATTCCCAGCCGTTTCCTGGGGGGGTCTCGTGAGAGCTCTAAGATTTAGAAGTTCCCACCTTTACCCGCCCAAGACTGTCCACACGGAATTGAGCTTCCAACCCCGACACCTCTCCTCTCCCCCCCCCAAGATGGCACGCAATGTTATATAGGCTCTACTTCTACATTCACATTAAACCTATTTTCACGTTAGTCATGATATAAAGTAGAATTAGAACTAATGGGAAGAACCACAAGAAAGAAACAAACCAACAAAAGAAAAGGAGAAAAAAAATCATCTGCTTCCATCTGTGTTCCGACTCCCAAGTTCTTTCTCTGGGTATTGATGGCATTTTCCATCAGGAGAATTTTGGAATTGTCTTAGGTCATTGCATTGCTGAGAAGAGGTGAGTCTATCAAAGTCAGTCACTGCACAGCGTGGCTGTTCCTGTGTCCACTGTTCTCCTGGCTCTGCTCCTTTCACTCAGCATCAGTTCATCTAAGTCTTTCCAGGTTTTTTCTGAAGTTTGCCTACTCATCATTTCTTATGGAACAATAGGATTCCATCGCAATCATATACCACAACTTGTCCAGCCATTCCCCAACTGATGGACCTCGCTTCACTTTCCAACTCTTGGCCACCATAAATAGAGGTGCCATAAATATTTTTGTGCATGTAAGACCTTTCCCTGCTTTTATGATCTCTTTGGGATACAGATCTACCAGCAGTATTGCTGGGTTAAAGGGTGCTCAGTTTTTTTTTTGTTGTTGTTTCGTTTTGTTTTAAAGCCAAAGAAAACAAAGTTTATTAAGGATTCACCTAACTGGGTTGCCTCTTAAGGAGCCTAAGCATTTGTGACGCTTGTATTCACAAACGGGCCAGACACAATCCCAGACAGACAGAGTCTGAGCTGGATTGAATCTAAGCCGGGTGCTCAGTTTTATAGCCCTTTGGGCACAGTTCCAGATTGCTCTCTAGAACAGTTGGATCAGTTCACAACTTCACCCACAACGCATTAGGGTTCCAATTTTCCCATATCTTCTCCAACACTTATCATTTTCTTGTTTTGTAATGTTAGCCAATCTGATAGGTGTGAGGTGGCAGAAGGTAGTATTCTCAATCTCTCTGCATTCTTTTTGGTTGACATTTTGCTCCCATCAAAGCCCTGAAACTCTAGGTCTCAAGGTACAAAGCAAAGTATAAAATCATACTACATAAAAGCACTGCACTGCCCACCTCCTCTGCCTTTTTTTTGGAGGAGGAAGGCAAGGCAATTGGGGTTAAGTTGCCCAAGGTCACACAGCTACTGAATGTCAAGCATCTAAGGCCAGATTTGAACTCAGGTCCTCCTAACTCCAGGGTTGGTGCTCTATTCACTGGGTTACCTAGGTGTCCCCAAAGCACCTTTCTAAAAGACTGTATGGAAACAGAAACTACTTCAGCAGCCCTCCAGTCCAACCCATACCCAAGAAGGAGGCCTCATCTCACTAGGACCAACTGAGTGTTCAGTTCACTCCAGGACCTTCACTCCACCTCCTGAATGTGGTTCCCAGAATGCCTTTGCTGCTGTTCAGTTGCGTCAGGCTCTTCATGACCCCATTTGGGGTTTTCTTGACAGAGATACCGGAGGGGTCTGCCATTTCCTTCTACAGTTCATTTTACAGATGAGGAAACTGAGGCAAACAGGTAAAGTGACTTGCACAGGGTCACACAGCTCATAAGTATCTGAGGCCAGGTTTGAACTCAGGAAGATGAGTCTTCTTGACTCCAGGCCTGGCACTCTAACGATTGAGCCATCTAACTGCCCTCGACGGGTAGGTAGATCAATTCATAGTTCTTCTAAGAGTGACTAGCTGGGCCTGCCTTCCCACAGTCCCTCCATTTTTTGTCATCTTTGCCAGTTTTCTCACCGCTGAGTGAAACCTTGGGGCTGTTTTGATGGGCACTTCTCTTATTAGTGATTTAGAGAAATCTCTCATGTTGTTGTTGAGAGCTTGAATTTCTTTTAGAAATTGTTCTTATCCTTTGACCACATATTGATGGTGGCCTGGGTCTTACTGACTGACCGATTGTTAACGCACACAGCAAGCACTTAATAAAAGTTTATTGACTGACTGACTGGCTGCTAATGTTCCTCCATCTTTTGGATACCAGACTGAGAAGAGATTTTAGTGCAAAGATATTTCCCTCGATGGTTGATTTCCTTCTTCTCCTTTTTTTTTGTTCATGCAAAAGCTTCTTTATTCTGTCACCCAAATGCCTGAATTTCTCACCTAGGGTCACCTCTCTCCCATGTCTGTGAGAAGTTCTTCTGTCCATTTTCCTCTGGTTTTTCTTGTAGTCATGGATCTCTTTGGACTGACTGAGGCATGCCATGCATGGTCTATTTAACTTCTGAGAGATGAAAAGATTGAAATCTGATCTGCTTCATTCAGGAGCACAAACTGTTCACAGGTTCATCTGAAGCATGCCAGGGACTTGGGCTTGAGCCCCTTACTCACCCAGAGTAGGCCCTCCAGGGGAAGGGAAGCCTCCAACAGGACTGCATTCCCCGGTGCAATGCTCGCCTGTTCTTTCAAGCATGACTCAGAGGAAAGAGCCCCACCTACAGAATCACCTCCATGCCTGGCAGGCCAACAGGTTTTCCTTGGATGGGTCCCAGCTCAGGCCTTGCTACAAGGAAAGAGGTTTCCACGTGGTCTTGAGACAGCACAGCCTTGAAAACAAGGTGGGCCACCAAAGAGCAGTCTTCAGATGCTGGATTGGGGGTAGATGAAGAAAACAGCTCAAGCCTTGGACAGAGTGACTCACATGGTGACTGGGGAGTTTTATTGGGGTGGGAAAGCTTGTCTACAGCAAGATAAATAAGGGTGGCCCCAGGATGGCTCAGGGAGAGCTGTGGTCCACAGCTGGTCTGGGACTGAGCCACCTAGTCTTGGTGGCTGCCAGGCAGCAGCTGGGCTTGGCTCCCTCTTGGACTTGTGCTCCATCCCCAGGCTCTTGCTGGTCACTTTTTCCCTGGCTCCCCACAAACCTGGGAGCTCCCTTCTCCTTCCAGCTCTTGTGGAGGTCAAGTCCTTGCCCTGGGTGAGCTTCACCTGTGCTCCTCCTCAGCTGCAGAAGCTCTCACACTACCTAGTTACTGCTTCCAGCCTTCCCTCCTCCCCTCCCAGTCCTCACTTCCCAGAGACCAGGAGCAAGGCCTGTCTAGCCACATTCCTGGCCCTTTTCTAAGCATGTACTGTGTCAAAGCCCTTTGGGGATCAGTATCCACCCCTGCACTTGATACTCCCAGGCTCAGCTGGGAGAGAGCCTTGCTCACCTTGGGACTGGCACTACAGCATTTCAAACATAGAAGGTCCACGTGGTTCTCGACTAGGAGATCAATTGTTAGAGGAACCCAAGGGGCCATCAGTTGCTCAGGTTTGCTGTCCAAAATGGAAGTGATGAGCTGGGGTTCTGCTGAGGATCCATACTGTACAGGGAAGTCACAGGGAGCAGGTCCATGGAGAACATGCCCATGGGTGAAAGACCAGGCAGTGATAGAGCTGATGGCTAGTCACATATGAACTTTCCTCAGTTGGGCTGGCCCCCTCTTCCCATTGGGACATTCCTTCAGGGCCTGTCTTTGGGGGTGGGCTCAGGAGAGTCATCCTTAATTTCCTTTCTACCTGTGCCTATGAATCTCTGATTTAGCCACCAGTCTCCCCATTATCCAGTTCCTTTTTGTGGGTGGTCTTGTAACATTCCTGAAGGCAGGGACTCTCAGCACAGTGCTTGGCATACAGAGAGGCCTTAAAGAAGGCTCCTAGCATTAAAATCAGATCGAAACAATCGGAAAAATATGAATTACTCATGGGTAGGCTGAGCCAATATAACAGAATGACACTTCTACCTAGATTAATTTACCTAGTGCCATATTAGTCAAAGTACAAAAAACTATTTTGTAGAGCTAGAAAAAATAGTAACAAAATTCATCTGCAAGAAAAAAAAGTGAAAAATATCAAGGGAATTAATCAAAAACCGTGAAGGAAAGTGGCCTAGCTGTACCAGATCTCCAACTGTATTAAAGATAGTCATCAAAATAATCTGCTAAGAAATAGAGCAGGGGTTGAGTGGAATAGGTTAGGTACACAATACATAGCAGTGAATGACCCACAGTAATCTAGTGTTTGATAAACCCAAAGACCCCCCACTTCTGGGAAAAGAATTCACTATTTAACAAAAATTGCTGGGAAAACTGGAAAACAGTATGGTAGAAACTAGGCATAGACCAACATTTTACACCGTATACCAAGATAAAGTCAATATGGGTACATGATTTAGACAAAAAGGGAGATACTGTGAGCAAATTAAGGGAGCATGGACATTTTTATCTGTCAGATTTATGGATAAAGCCAGAATTTATAACCAAACAAGAAATAAGAAGCATTACAGGATGTAAAATGGATCATTTTGATTACATCAAATTATAAGGTTTCTGTACAAACAAAACCAATGCAATCACGATTAGAAGGAAAGCTGAAAACTGGGGGAAAGTTTGGGTTTTTTTACAACAAGTTTCTCTGATAAAGGCCTCATTGCTCAAATATAGAGAGAAATGAGTCAAATTTTTAAGAATACAAGTTCCAATTGACAGTCAAAGGATATAAATAGGCAGTTTTCAGAAGAAATCAGAGCTATCTACTGTCACATGAAAAAATGCTCTAAATCACAATTGATTAGAGAAATGCAAATTAAACCAACTCTGAGATATCACCTCACACTTCTCAGATGGACTAATATGACAGAAAAGGAAAATCTCAAATGTTGGGAGGGAGTGGAAAAGCAAGCACACTTGTACTATTGTTGGAGTTGTGAATTGATTTGACCATTCTGGAGAGCAGTTTGGAACTCCGCCCAAAGGGCTGTAAAACCTTGTGGACCCTTTGACCCAGAGATACCACTACTAGGTCTGTACACCAACGAGATAAAGGGAAAAGGACTTATACATACATACATACGTGTGTGTATACATACATACATACGTGTGTGTGTGTGTGTGTGTGTATATATGTCAGCTCTTTTTGTAGTGGCCAGGAATTGGAATTTCATTTCATCCATTAAGGGATGGCTGAACAAGTTGCGGTATATGATTGGGATGGAATACTATTGTGCTGTAAGAAATGACAAGCAGGATACTTTTAGAAAAACATGGAGTTACATGAACTGGTGCAAAGTGAAGTGAACAGAACCAGGAGAACATTGTGCACAGGAACAATAATATTGTAGGATGATCAGCTTTGAAAGAGTTGGCTATTCTCAGCAATACAAATGAGCTAAGAAAATTCCAAAGGACTCATGAGGAAAACTCATCTACCTGTTGAGAAAGATCGGAGGGAGTTTGAATGCAAATCAAAGGCTAGGAAGCCTGCTGTCAGGTAACTTCTTACTTGTGAGAGGGGCTCCCTGCGGATGCCCATTTGTTGGGAGCTTCTTGTTCAGCCCCTCCTGTCAGCACTGAGGTCCTGGGATCCTGGGACCCAGTTCTGGGGGTATTTTCACTGCCATTGTTTCTGGGCTTGGTTGAAGGAGAGACCCATGGTTTTGACCTCAATTCTATACCTTCTCAAAATTCAGGATTCTCTTCCATGATTTGGATCCTAATGTCTGTATGCCTTAGGGTACCATTTTCTAGAGTTGTTGATTGGTTTAAAAAACTTTTATTCTCTGGGGTCGACCCCTGGCTGGGTATGGAGCTTGCCTGCACTGGGCTAGGCTGGTCTTTCAATGGCAGACAGTCTAGATGCCTCATGGGTGCACAGGAGGTCACTTGGCATGGTAGAACCTGCCTCAACATGTGCTCTACAGGCCTAGAGTCCAAAGGTGGTCCAGGAGGAGGCTTTGAGGACCATTGGACCTTGAGAGCCTGCACGTCCAGAGAGATGTTTCATCCACAAGATGCCCCACCCAGGAGAGAGCTGGAAAGCAGGCGCTGTCATTTCTTCATCCCCCCTCACTGCCCCTGACCAAATGCAGTGCCTGGGCATAGTAGGTGATCAATCAATTTGAAAGGCTGTGTTATTAACACATAGTAGGTGCCCAATCAATATTTGTGAAATTGAATTGGATCTAGGTTAAGTTCTACTCTCCCCACCCTTTCCAGACTCTCGAGAATGAAAGGCACTCGTCATCAACCAAGAAAGAAGCATTTTATTAAGTTCCTGCTGTATGCGCTGTGTGGAGGTGAACTGAGTTCAGAGGATATAAAGACATGAATGAGATTGTCCCTGCAGTCAGAGATCAGGGAGCTCACTTCTGTTGTTAGAAATACCACGTATGCATCTACATGAGCATAAGGTAAGGGTTTTTTTGGGGGGGTTACTAGAAGCTGGGGGAGCAGGCAGGTGGGCAAGGCCTCATATAGAAAGTGGTCTTTCAACTGAGCTTTGAAGCAAGCTGGAGATTAATGCATTCCTGACATAGAGGACCCTTCAAAGGCACAGAGACAGGGATGGAGGGCACAGGTAGGTAGAGCAGCGGAGCACAGTCCTACCTCCCCTCCATGGGTACCATAATGGGTTGGGGAAGGGGAGGGGTCTTTTCTAATGCTATATAGTTCATGAGCCCCCACCAGTGTGGTTCCCCTCTCCCCAAGGTTATCATCAAGGTTACTGATATTATTTAATCTGCCAGACTTGATTAGCTTGGAGAAAGGAGATCTCGCTAAGGTGGGACAGAAAAACCCAGTGCAAAGAACATGTATTTATTAAGATCTACTACGGGGCAGGCACTGCTGAGAACTGGGGATACACACAATGACTAAAGACAGCCCCTGCCCTCCAGGACTTACAGTCTAAAGGGGAGGAAGAGACGGCCCCAGAAAACGGGATAGGGGTGGCCATCACAGGGAGCTGAAGACCCCAGAGGCATGGCAGCAGAGCAGTTGGGTGAAAGCATCCCCCTCCCCCAAATCCGGGACATGAAACCTGCCAACATACCCCAGAGGCCAGGGTGGAGGGCTGTTGGGCAAAGGTGGGGAGAGTCCTGCTCTGCCTCTTGGGCAGAGCTTTCTGGGGCCTGAAGCTGGGCAGACTCCGCTGACCTTGGGTCTCTCACTTCAACTGCCCACTGGAGTTTGGGAATGGCATTGCCCATGCCCACCGGCTCCCTCCCACCTCCACCTCAGCTCCCACCTCGGTCCCTTCTGAAAAGCCCCTCTCTGGACCTTCTGCCTGCGTGGCTCGCCCTCCAGGAGGCCTGTCCTGTCCTCTCAGGGCTTCGCTGTCCAGCTTCTGACCCCGCTAGGATGCCCTCTGCAAAGTGCCGGACATCCCCAGTCTCGACGGACGTCCCCGGTCCCGCCGGACGTCCCCGGTTCCGCCGGACATCCCCGGTCCCGCCGGACATCCCCCGGTCCCGCCGGACATCCCCCAGTCCCGCCGGACGTCCCCGGTCCCGACGGACATCCCCTGGTCCCGCCGGACATCCCCGGTCCCGACGGACGTCCCCGGTCCCGCCGTCCTTTCTCCGGCCTCCACCTCCCCAGCCCGCTGGTCACTGTCCGGGGTCCTGGCCCCTGCCGGACTCTCCTCCTGCTCCTTGGCCGGATCTCCACACCCCCACTTGCCGGGCCCCCCAGGGTCCGTCCTGGACCCCGCGCCCCGGGGCACCACCCAGGAGCCCGCGACACCCCGCCCAACGCGGTGCCAAGGCCCGCGGCCCCCCTCTCCTCTGGCCCTGACCCCCCATCCAGCGAACCCCAGGGGCACCCCGGGGCCTGCCCTCCGCCTGATCCCCGCACGGAACCCCCACATCTGGACCCGGGCCCTGTCTGCGGCCCTGCACCCCGACTCGTCCTGCCGCTCCTCTGTCCCGTGGGCTCGCCCCCCGCCCCCGCCCCTCCCCCTCCCCCCACGTGCCCCCCCACCCCCACTCCCCTCCGGCTCTCCCGCGCTGCCCCACGTGCCCCGCCCGCAGCGCCCGCTTAGTGAACGCTCCTGCATGGGCCGCTTGACCGCTCCGTGTCCTCGCCCGTTGCGGGGCAGCCCTCGGTCCCGCCTCCCGCTTCGGGCCCCCATCACGGCCCCGGCCTCCCCTCTGGGCAGCGGTAGAGAGCTGGCCCGGGGCAGGCTGCACGGCTCCACGCGGCCTCCCGGCGGCGCTGCTCTGACCTTCCAGCCATGGAGGATCAGAGGAGCCGCCGCCCCGCAGACCTTCTCAAGAGGGCGGCGGCCGCGGCCCGGACGGCGCCTGCGCGCGGGGGAGGGGCCGCTCTGCGCGGCTCCGCCGAGCGGCCACGGCCGGAGCACAGTGCGCCTGCGCCGAGCGGCTTCAGTGCGCCTGCGCCGAGCGGCCCTGAGCGCAGTGAGCCTGTGGCGAGGGACGGGGAAGGAGCTACCGAGGCCGAGTGTGGGCCGGAGCCGGAGGCGAGGCGGAGCCGGGGGCCGGGGCCGGAGCCGGAGGCGGCGGCCAGGGAAGGGGAGGCGGCGGAGCAGGCCCCGGGCGAAGCGCAGCGCGAGGGAGGCGGAAGGCGAGCGGCCGCGAGGGCGACCCGGGCGAGGCCGGCGGCCTGCCAGCCTGTCGGACCGCCCCGGCCCCGGGCCCTCGGTCCCCGCCGCCGCCTCCGCCCGGGCCTCGGGCTCCCCGGGCCCGCCTCGGCCCGGCCCCGGCGGACGAGCCAAGGAGCGAGCGAGCGCCGGGCTCCCGCGGGCCCGCGGCCCGGCCCGGCCCGGCCCGGCCGGAGGATGACGGAGCTGCAGTCGGCGCTGCTCCTGCGGAGGCAGCTGGCAGGTGAGCGGGCCCGCGGCCTGGGTGCGGGGTGGGGGCAGTCCCCGGACAGCCCCGGCCCCGCCCCCGCCCCCCCCCCGGGGCCCTCCCGGGCTCGGCGCTCCGGCCGGAGCCCGGCGGCGGCGGGGGACGGGCCGGCGGCGGGGGGCGGGGGGGCGGGCATGCGCACTGGGCGCCCGGCGCGGCCCTCGGCGCAGGCGCAGGCGCGCTGGGCCCGGGAGGAGCCCGGCCGCTTCACAATGCGGCCCCACGTGCGGCCGGATTTAAAGAGAAAGGGCCCGAGGCCCCCTCCCCCCTCGCCCGCGGGCCGCGGGCGGCGCCCCTCCCCCCACGGTGGGGGCGGCCCTGGCGGGGGCGCGGCGCGCTGCGGGGCGCCCGTTTGTCCTCGGAGAGCGCCCCGGTTCGGGAAGGCCCGCGAAGACGCGGCCGCATGGCAGTGCCACTTTTTACCCAAAGGGCCTTTCCTGAATGCCTCTCGGTGCCAGGCAGACGGGAACCAGAAAAGGAAATCCCCCTCCGGGAGGGGGTGCCCCGACAGCCGGGTTGCCCCGGAGGATGTTAGCGGGTCAGGCACCGACCAGGCAGGAGCTTGAAGGAGGCTGGGCAGTCGTGGCAAGGAAGGGAGGGAGGTACTCGAGGCGTCGGGTACCGCCTGTGCAAAGATTCAGAGGCAGGAGATGGCCTTGGAGTGTGAGCAGGAGCGGAGCCCGAGGAGGCGGGCTGCCGAGTAGTAAAGGGTTGTAACGGGCCGGAGTGGAGCCAGTGACGTCACCACCCTGGAGGGCAGGCCGGACCAGGACCGGCTGTACCAGGACCGGCTGTGCCCTGGCGCACTTGGCCGCTGCAGGCTTTGTCCACACCTTCTCTGGCCCGGAGGTGGGGTGGGGGCGGGGACCAGACCCGAACGGGGCTTAGAGATTGTGGTAGATCCCCCGGAGGAGCAGGCAGAGATGCCCGTGTTTAAGTTCTCCTCCGGAATCCTTCATTTTTGCCAGGTCCTCCTCTCTGTAAATTGACTGTAACTGGCTCGGGGAGGACCCAGCGCCCAGGCAGGTGCTGGGGGCTCCCCGACTGTCATGCCATGGCACCTTGTGGTGTAAGCGCAGGAGGATGGCACGTCTGAGTGTGGGCCGTGGGGCAGCAGGGGCAGGGAGAGTGTGGGAAGACCCGTCTCCCTGCCTTCGAGTCCAGCCTCAGACGCATCCCAGCGGGGGGACCCTGGTTTGAAAGGGAGTGTCCTGGAGAAGGAAGTGGCAAAGGGCTCGAGGACCTCTGCCAGGAACCCCCAGAATGGGGTCACAAACAGAACCGCCTGTAAGAACACCGGACTTGCTCTCCAAGGTTAACGGGATCGCTGGGATTTTGTCTGGTCAGAGCACAAGTGGAGGGGAAGAAACAGTTCAGTACGGTAGCTTGCTCTCCAAAGCGACCCTTATTAACCCAACTCCACCAGCAAAGTGTCCACTTTCTGTTGGGAACTCACCTTAAAAATGATATTCTGAACCCCAACAAGTCTCCACAGCAAAGCAGACAGTAACTCACACTGCCCGCTGAGTTTAGTTTTTGGTGTCTCTCTGACACACAAAACTAGGCTCCAGAAGAAAAGTGCCAGTACCTTCCTTGAGTTAGCCAGTCAAAGGGGCATCACCTCTGACCCACGCGTTAGCCTTTGGGAAGTTTTTGTGAAACTTTAGAAATAGGAAGTCAATGTCTGTTGCCACCTTACAGGCTGTTGGTAGGAGCACAGAAAACCAGCCACCTGAGAGTTGCCTAGTGACGACCACTCTCCAGCTTGGGCTTGGGCTGGGGTATTTATTCTAGCCAGAGGGAGGCTAGGAGTTCCCAGGGCCCCTGTGCCCCCATGGAGCGAGCTCTGATTGGGTGGGGGTGCCACTTGAAGGCAGAGGCAGATTAATGAATTAAACGTGCAAGCTTAGTAGTGCAGAAAAGGCCTCAGAATACTCACTGTCTGAGTGTGAGGGGACCTTATTTTTGTCCCTTTGAAATGAGCTGCTGTCACCAACTTCAATAGGTAGTGCAGTATTTGGCCCCATCGTAGACACTTAAGGTACTGAAGCTGATAAACCGTCTATTAGCATGCTCTGGGAGCCGGAGGGGCATCTTCTGGCAATGAAAGTGTTTACAGATGATAAGAGTTTAAACTGTGGAATAAGGATGCAGCTTGGCCCTAGAGAAGAGGTCAGAATAGGGCTGAGGTGGGGGAAAAACCCAGTTGGTTGGCTTGGCTATACGGCTTTCTTTTTTAGTCTGCCTTTAGAAATCATTGCATTATCTTAAACCGTAAAGGGCCCTGGGAAAACTTGGCAACATCCAAATGGATCTGGTGCTTGCCCTGTTGCAGGCTCTGCAGTGCGAGCCTGTAAAGGTTTTTAAAGTCTCTAGACCTTAGAACGTGGAGGTTTTGTTTTCTGAAGTAGAGGGTGGTGTTTCTTCACTGTAAATAGTAGTGAAAACCCTATCTCAGCACTTTTCTGGGGTACAGTTTAATGTTGGGCGGATGAAAAGATTCTAAGGAAGAGCTCATTGATTTAGAGCAGGCCATCCAGCCTCCTGTTCGGCAGCACTGCCTGCCCTAGCTTTGCAGACTTCTTAAATTTGTTCCTGCGAGATGGGGGAAAGCAGAGAATCTGAAAGATTCAGAGAAACCTGGGAAGACTTGGGTGAGCAGGAGGGCCGAGCAAAGTGTGCAGAACCTGGCCAACAAGTTACATGAGCACCGAGGGACTTGTAAAGAAAGGCAGACACAAAAGACTTGAGACTTGGGCTGAGTCACAGTTCCCAAGACTCATCCGAGAGGTGGTGACCCAACCCAGGGAGCCATTGGGGGACTTGTTTGGCTTGACTCCTCTTGTTCTAAGATGGGGAGGGTAAACAAAGGAGCAGGAGGAAGCCCAGGGGAGGACACTCAGTGTTCAGTGGGAGGGACAGTTTGAAAAACCAGGGTGCTCACCACAAGCTCCTCTTTTCTTGTAGCATCCTCATTTTGGTCTTTGTCGATGCTTAAGTTAGTAATAAACCTTATTTTCAAAATAAGTCAATTTTGAAAGAACCCTGGCTGAGGAATCTGAGAGAGGCCCTAGCCTGAAAGCCAGCTTCTCCTGCTCACTGCCTGGGTGACCTTGGGCTGGTGTTGGCTCTCCCACACCAGGTGACCTGTCCGCTATCAGTGCATCCCGCATGCAGGGTGGCAGTACTTCTCTGTGGACTTAGCTCATCTTAGCTCTCCTTTCACTGGGATCATTGTTTTCCTCACCTCAGACAGCACACTCCTCTTCCAAGTGTCTGTGCAGGATTTTCATGAACAGGCCTCTATTAAGAGTCAGAGGGTGACCCAGGACTTACATGTCTGAGGAGAGGGGTGAGGTGGGTGAGAGGGTACCCAGCTTGGGTCAGTGACCACCAGGAAGATCCCTTAAAATTTGGGTGGGAAGGTGTTCTTTCTTTTTTCCTCACCCTGGAGATGTGAATGCTGTTCATGTTTGATTTTTCAGGACTACATCTGTGCTTAGGTCAAACCAGGAACGCAAAAGGGGGAACCCTTGTGAGGAACGAGCTTTGCTTCGAACACTGAGGCATTTCTGTCCCATTGGGTAGAGTCTCCCTTTTGCCCACGAGTCTTTGCAGGCCACCAGGCCTTCTCTTTTTCCTTGTCTCAAATTATTCACAGAGATCTCTGCCTGTGGGGGTGCTGTTCTCACCTCAGGCTTCATCCTGTCTCTCCTCCCTGCCTGCTGCCTGCCAGTGATGCCCCCATACCCCATTTCACAGAAGGTTGCCTTGGGCTCTCCCTGGGATCTTGCCATCAGTACTGGCCCCACCTTTGTGGTCCCTTGCTCACTTTAGCAGCCCCCTTCTGCTCCTTCTGTAGCGCTTGAAAGACTTCAGGAAATGCTGGCTAGCTGTTCATACAGGACCTCCTCACTGCCTGGCAGAAGGTGCTGTAGCTCCCCAATGAGGCTTGAGGTGCTGCCACCAGACCATGGTCCCGTGAGGTCACAGTCCTGGCTGGGCTTCCTTGGAACTCCCTTTGAAGCACTGCTCTATGCTCCACTCCACTCTTGTTTAAAAATTGACGGGGGCCCACCCAGTGTAACCAGAAGATGCTCCAGCCTGTCTGCTCCTCCTTTGCTATATATCCATTTACTCTTCTCCCCCACCAGGCTGCTTTGGTGTCTTAGTGGTGCACACAGTAGGCCCTCGGTAAATACCTGTTGGAGCATGAATGGATGACCAGTGTGTTGGGAGGTCACCTGTGTAGAATCTTATTTTCATTAGTTTAACAGGGTTTCAGTTTACTGAGTTGCTTCCCAGCTGATCAGATTACCGATCCTTGGAAGTATCAAGGTATGTATAGACATAAAGAGGGTTTTTTTTTCCAGTGGCCTGTACAGTCAAGCTCTCAATTACTTTGAAATCTATCCTTGTGCTCAGCTTAACCAAAAGATAATTTTAAAAAGAAATTGGGGTCGTTCTCATTTTGCATATAAAACTGGTGTGTTTTTGAAAAGCTAAAATACATTGTTGAGCCATTCATCCTGCATCTGCCAGAATGGGCTGGGAATGTCCAAGGTCAGCAGAGTTAGGAGCTAGACTTCTTAAAAATGATGATGTGGAAGGGATGGGGAAGAAAGGTGATTCTGTCTGTGTGTCGTTAAGTGGGATATGGTCCCTCAAGTCACAGCGGGGAGCATGGCTGTATTTTCCCTACCTGCCTGCCACCCATAGAATCTGGATGCCCACTTGGCCAAATTTCCCTTTCTGGACATTCACTTGGCCCTTTCTAGGGGTTGCTGTCAGTGGGCTGGTGGAGAAGCTTTGCTAAGAGGATGCGTTTCAGGGGGCTTGGTTTTGTGGGCAAAGGGGAAGAAAGTAAAATGGATGACTCTCAGAGAAGACATGGCCTTGCTTCAGGGCCTACACTGTAACCCTCAAGCAGCACGAAGGCACCCTCCAGGGCGTGCCTGGGAGCCAGCCTTGTCCTTCTCGTCCCCAGGGTTAGCGCCAGCTCCAGGTGCACTGTGTGCTCTGGCCTTGAGAGGAACCTCAGTCACATTCCCACCTCTGTAGCAGCAGAGTGGGACCCCCAGGACCGGGGGCAGTTTTGTATTGGTTGCTGTAACCAGAAAAAACATTGCCAAGTAGGCAGGGCTGCTACTTGGAGGCCAGAGCAGCTTGGCAGAACTAGCCAAGCTTTGCTAGCAGAGCCTTCAGGAACCTAGGGTCACCTTTGCAACATGAGGCAGGAAGCCTTTATTAAGCACCCACTGGATACCAGGCACTTTGTGCTGAGCTCTTTACAACTGTTACCTCATTTGATCCTCACAGCGACCCAGGGAGGTAAAACTGAGGAAACTGAGGCAGAGGAAAGCTAAGTGATTTGCCAGGGGTTCCACAACTAGCAAGTGTTTGAGGCTGGATTTGGACTTGAGGGCTCCAACTCCGGTAGGACATTTGGGGATGGCTTTCCTGATGGAGTTTACAGAACTGGTCCCCAAAACTGGCCTGGTGCTAGAACCATCTTGGGAGATCTCCACATGTCATCCCGGTTTTTTCCCTTTCTTCTTTTCTTTCTGTTGTATAAATGCAGGCATTCTGTCCACGGACCTCTTCTCTTTTCCTTGACAATCTCATCACCATGTTTTCACCTGTGGCCTCTGGGGAGGATTCTCAAAACTAGATCTCTTAAATATTTCCATTCAACAGCATTTATTAAACAGCTGCTCTGTGCTAGGGATACAAAGAAAACAGTCTTGTCCTCAAGAAAGAAGCTCATGTTGACCTGGGGGGAAGCACTTCATACCCACCATGTAATTTTAGGGGAGGGAGGCAGTATTTAGCTGATCCTTGAGGGGCCAGAGCGATGCCCAGGTGAGGAGGGAAAGGGGGCAGGACACTGTGCCTCCTCTGAGGAGGAGCGATCTGAGACCAGCTCAGCCAGATGAGGCAGAGTCCCAAATGGGCAACTGGTGCCAAAGGGAGGAGTTTCTGGAGGATGAATGGGAGAGGGGAGAAACAGGGCCCACCACAGGGTGGCAGCTGTGTGGGTTTGGTTTTATAAGGCTTTCTAAGTGGAGAAACTGAAAATCAGTCAGAAATGGCCCTCTGTGGTGACGCCTGGCACAGGTTCTGATGGAAATGGGAAAGGTGAGGAAGGAAAAGGGTCTGGATATGATTGAGTTCCAGGTACTTAGGGAGCATGTGGGTGTAGCCAGATGTCTGATGGAAGGTCATTATTGGAAACTTGGAGCTTCTAGGAGGGATGAGGCCTCCAGAGTCATATGAGTAGATATGACTGAACCATGGTTTAGACTGATGAGATCCCGGAGGGAAAGGTCAGGATAGAGCCCTGGGATAAGCCTACGTAGAGGAAGGGGTAAACTGACAAGCTGGGTCACAAAGGTCTAGAGATGTCCAGAAGGGAGGCCTGACCAGTTAGTTAAGAGGCTACTGATTATGAGGGGCAGAGACTGAGGGAGGAGACAGTGTATCTGGGGGGAGGGCACAAATTGAAAGCACTCGAGGGGTGAGTGGGAGAAAGTTGAGGTAGCCAAGATGGATAGTTTTTCCTGGGTTTTTTTGTCTCTGAAAGAGTAGAGAAATAGAGAATGCTTAAGGACATGGTGGGGGTCAAAGGAAATTTATTAGGAGGGTTGGTTTTGTTTTTTAAAGGAGGGGAGAGATGTGGGTGTGTTTGTAGGTGCAGGGAAGGAACTGAAGGGTGAATGAACCCAAACCAGAGGTGATGGAAGAGGCAGGACCGGGGCAGGAAGTGGGATCCCCCTCCTCTTCCATTCCCTCTGTCTGCTTAGCCGTTGTCTTCATTTCGCTACTTGAAGACACACACTCTGCCTTTCCCATACAGAACTCATTCCAGCTGATTCTTCTCTGCATCTAGCATACTCGCTCTTGCACATGTGCACACGTACACACACACCCTTGGTATCCTCCTCTCCTTCCCAGAAAGATGCCCCTTTTCCTGGGCATCCAGAACTGATAACCTCCAGGTCAGTAGTAGTAAAGTGTCCCAGCCTCCTGGGGATGTCCTGGAGGCTTACAGGGAATTTAGGGTTGAGACTTTGAAATTCTTACTCTGTTGTCCAGGGGACCATGGGAAGTCACCAAATTTCTTGGAGCCCCAATTGCTTCATCTATAAAACTGGGAAGTTCAATTAAATGATCGATAAAGCCCTTGGGACCATGTCCACCTCCTGGGGCAGTCTTTTCTACTTTGGGTTCACTTAACTGCTCTTGGTGGTGCAGTGGATAGAGCTCCAGGCCTAGAGTTGGAAGACTCATCTACCAGAGTTCAAATCCAGCCTGAGATACTTCCTAGCTGTGTGACCCTGGACAAGTCATTTCACCCTGTTTTTGCCTCAGTTTTCTCATCTGTAAAATGAGCTGGAGAAGGAAAGGGCAAACCAGTCCAGTGTCTGCTAAGAAAATCCCAAATGGCATCACAAACTAAAAAACAAAACTGTTGTTTGGAAGCTTTTCCTTACATTGAGCCAAATCTGTCACACCTTCCCTTTGATCTCATTGTTCCCTTCCCATGTTTGTTCTTCACACTGCTCACCTCTCATCCCCCTCCACTTTGTTCTGCTTGGGGGCTGGCAGGTGACGTCTCCAGCCACCTGCCATGCTGAAGGAGCTCATCTTCTCAGCCTGATGCAGGTAAGTTTAGGATCCTGCGTCTCTGGAGAGTCAGTGTCTAAGAAACTGGAGTTCGTCCCACTCATGGTAGAGAAGTTCAGGCCCACAGAGGTCCCTTGAAGGGGTCAAGGGGTGGAGTTCTGCCTTGGTGAAGGGGCCTGGCCATGCCTCCCTCCCTACTTCAGTCTCTGGGTGCCTGGAGTCTCTGTCATGTGAATGGCTTGTGTCTGCCATGTCCTCTGTGGAGTGACCACCAGGCCGGGCTCTGGTCTCCAAAGTGTTGCTGAGGTTCAGATTGAATTCACTTGCCTATTCCCTCCTCCTCCCCCAAATCCAGGTGTTGTTAGGGAGCATTGGTACTAATGAACCACTTGTAGGATTCTGTTCTCTTCCCACCCTACTACCCTTGTTCTGTCCCTCACTATCTGGCTCCTGGCTCAATGTGGTCTTCTCAGCAGTCAGCAGGCAGATATGAAGCCTTTACCGGGAGCTTGGCCCTGCCCGCCAGGAGCTCCCGGTCTAATGGAAAGACTTGTATAGCTCTGACTCCTCTCCACCCAGAGAGGGGGCTTTTGATGCCTGTGGGGATGGGGAAGCGGCCACAGGGGAGGAGACCTTGATTAAGGTATAATTTTTAAATCTTGTTTATTTTTCGTGTTCTCTGTTTTGTTTTGCAATATGGCTAATACAGATGCATGATTTTGTGTGCACAATAGATATATTGCTTGTCTCCTCAATGGGTGGGGGAGGGAAGGAGAGAATGTGGAACTCAGATTTACAAAAAAAGAAAATATTAAAAATAAAAAACAAATTTAAAAACAGTTACTAAAAGAAGGGGGGGGGGGGAAGGAGACTGATTTCAGGCCTGAGTTCAGGAGATGGAATATGTTGTGTCTGAGGAAGATGTCAGTAGGCTGGTGTTGATGGGCCAAAAAGAGGAATGTAAAAAAACCTGGAAAAGTAGGAAGGAGCGGGATTTAGAGAGCTTGGAATATGAAGTGAGACTGGAGCTGGGCCGGTGGAGAGGTGAGGAGATGTCCCCATGTGATAGATCACGGAGGAGAAAGGCTTTGGGCAGCGCTGTGGGTAGGGACAAGGACGAGGAGGAGGGTTAGTAAGGGGTCCTAGGAGAACCAGGAGAGTCAGAGCACAGTTAGGACCAGGCCTTCGATGGCCAGGGAGCCAGAAAAGCACATCCTGCGCCTTAGGGAGACCAGTTCCAGCTAACTGGGGAGTTTGGAAGCCAGAGCGCTCCTCTCTGGAGGGCGACCCAGCTGCCTTTCCTGTGCTACTTGTTGCTTATAGGCAGTTTTCCCAGGGCACAATTCCGGTGGGGTTGCTTTCCTTCTTCAGTCCTCAGTGGATCACTGTTACCCACAGAATGATATCCAAGCTGGCACTCAGGCCAGTCTTGCATAATGTTCAGATTTATGTCCCCCTCCTATCAGCTTACCTCGATTTCTACCTTGTTCAGCCTACAGGGCTCATATGCATCCCCTCCACCCCTGTTTCTTCTGAGCCTGCTGGATCCTGAGAGCCAGCTGCCAGGAAGTTTTTCTAAGGATCTCCTGGGAGAACTTGGGAAGAAGGCAGCAGTGAAGGAAGAAAAAGAGTGATCATGGGAAGGTGGGAGCTGATGAGGGGTTAGTGAGGATTAGGGGAGGGGAAGCTGGGGCAGTGTATGTGACAGTCCAAGGTAGAATGGAGCCCCGTGGTGGGAGGCCAAAAGGCCAGGCTCAGGGCTCTATCCCTGTTTGCCCATATATATGCACTGAATGAATTCACTTTACAGGGAGAGCATCTTTCTATGAGACTGGATAGAATTTGCTGACAGTTTTATCTCTCAGAAGACTGGGGAAATGGGCAGGGAAAAGGCTCCCCACACTAACTGCCCAAAAGGAAATGGAACCAGAATCCACAGCACAAAGTAAGCCTGTGCTGCCTCAGAGCTTGTAATGACCAATGACCTCAGACAGGAAGGGAAATGGTGGGATGGATGGGAGGGCATCTTTGTGTCAGATTTTCTGAGATCAGTTTGGTGTTGAAGTTGTCAAAGACAGTGGAAAGGGTAGTCAAGGCTGGAAGCTGTTCCTTCCTTGGTGAGTGGTCTTAACCATATGAAAGAATATTTCACGTCATTGCTAGTAAGATAAATGTTACCTCAGAAGGAATGGGGGGCACTCTAAGGCATCGGAATCAGGACAGCTGTTTGGAAACTGTGCAAATAAAGTGATACCTGCGCTTTAGTTCTTACCTGAGGAGATCACTGATAAAAAGAAAGCCTCCCCGTACACCAGAGACAAAGAACTGGAAAAAGAGGCCATAATGTCCATGGGAAGTAGCTGAACACACACACGCTCCATGAAAGTAGTGGGAGGTGACTGAGCCATAAAAAATGGCCTCTGGGATGAACGCAAGGAAGCCAGGGAAGATTTCATGAACTGCTGTAGGAGACCAGCCACACGAGGGTTAGACCGAAGGGCACAGGGTCACAGCACGAATTCAAGTCTGCAGGGGGTGGGGCGCCTGGGCTGTGGGTTCTTCGCCTCTCACAGCACCAGTAACGCGCACTATCGGGTACTCGTTTGTCTAAATGTAAGTGTTAGGAGCTTTTCCTGATCTCTCGCAGAAGGTAATCTGAAGACAAAATAAGGCCAAGAATCAGGTACAAGAAGGGGGCGCCATAAAAGCTACAGGAGCTGGTCAAGGGGAGTTTCTTCCTCTGGTGTTGAGTGATTTCATAGAATCTTAGATTTAGCTAAAAGGTTTCAGGGACTTCATTGTACAGATGGAGAGCCAGAGATTCTGAGAGGTTCAGGGATTTGTGCAAGGTCACACTGTAGACAGTGACGTGGAAATGTGGGATTTGAACCCAGGACAGTGCTTTGAGAGTGACCTTTTCTGTCATGATAAATTTTGAGCTGTCCAACTCTAGGGGTGCTCCCTAGAGACAGCCAGCATGGAGCATTTGTAAATAGAAGTATCAGGTTGGCTCCATAGCTTGTGTTTTGTTTTTCTGGTGCTGAAGACTATGCTTTGTTCTCCATTCTTTTCCAACAGCCTGTTCCCCCTTGTTGCCATTGTCGAGGTTAGATGGGCCATTAGTCTGAGCCACTGCATTGGCTAGCTTCTTGGGCGTGAAGTTTGTGGTGTCTGAACAGGGATGGTCAGGTCTTGTGAGATACAGAGTAGGAAACTGGGCTTTCTGAAATGAAAGAAATTGCAAAACTGCTGGGCTCCTGTGATCATGAGGAGCTCACCTGCTTGTCCTGTCAGGAACTAGATTCCCCTTTTTGTTATCCCAGTGTCTTAAGGAACAAATGATGTGCTGAGAAGCCTGAGGGAGCTTGAAGAGCCAATGATGGGAACAGTTCCTCAAATGACTGTCTGATTGGGGGTGCTCAGTGTGCCACCAGCCTCTGGGTGTCTGTCCTGGGTCCTTGATCATCCTTGAACTTCCATTGAAAAGGCTTCTCGAAATGGAAAGCTGCTTTCCTCTGGGGTGGGAGGTAGATGCCCATGATGAAGGAAAACAGAAATCTGCTGCTTCTCAGGTTCTTTGAGGGATGAAGATTTCATTTTTTTTAAAATTTAATTAATTCATTTGTTTTCAGTTTTCAACAATCACTTCCATAAGTCTTTTTCTCCCCTTCCCTCCCCACAACAGCTTGCAATCTTATATGGCTTCTACACATACATTCTTATTAAGCATGTTTTCACATCAGTCAAGTCGCATAGAAGAATTAAAACGAATGGGAGAAACCATGAGAAAAACCAAAACAAAGCATAAAATGAGAAGTCTGAGAGTCTGCTTCATTCTGCAAGATTTCATTTCTCTTGGCAGTTGGAAAACACCAATTCCTTTTACAATCCACGTGGTCCAGCCTGGAGGGACACCTCTTCATTTCTCACCTTGTGGTCTCCATGTTGCGGGGAATGGTGTGGTACAGGGCTAGGAGCCGAGGTGGATTTCTTAATATGGAATGTTTCTGTGGGGTGTGCTCCTTCACCTTCTCAAGTTCTGGCCCCTTGAATCAGGGCTATTTTTACTTGTGTGACTGTCTCTGATAACCAACAACTTCTCTTGTAACATGAGAATTATGTAATAGGGAGCCAGGAGGAGGGAGCTGTCAAACGTGTGCTGGGTGAGTGGCTTTCACCAGTGAAATTGGACCATAGAGCACTGTTGAACCTGGTATTCAATCTTTCAGACAGAAGTTGTACTGATACCAGTAATCTGGATAAGTAATTGCTAATGAATTCTTCTGAAGGCTTTGTGGAACACTAGTGGATGGTGTGTGTGTGTGTGTGTGTGTGTGTATCTTTCGTTTTTCCATCATGGCCCTTTCCCAGCATGCCCTTCTGCCTCTTCCAGCGGTCCATTTAACATATAATTTTAAAAGGGAGCGAAAAATGGCTCCTTGAAGTCGGCCTCCATAGTCCCTCAGCCCTGTCGAGAAGGACAGCAAAGATGTGATCATTTGTCGTCTGGGGCCAAGCTTCGGTGTGATCATCTCAGAGCATTCACTCTGGCCTTGGCTGATGGCATCCTAAGGTGACTCCCCTAAGTCTTCCTTTGTTTCTGTTTTCTCATTTCTCAGAATACAGAGACTCTGTCAACTTCACGTATCACAGTTCATTTAGCCATTCTCCAGTTGGTGGGTTTTGTGTTTGTTTGGAGTTCTTTTTTACCCCTTCAAAGTACTGCCCTAAATATTGGGGTGTATATGGGCCTTTCCATTTGTCATGGACCTAAGAAAAAGTGAGAATACAGAGTTTCCGAAGGGGAGTGTCAGATTTATTTTACTGTAGGAGAGGGTAATGTCATGTGCATGCACATTTCAGAAGTGTTCTTATTAGCTTTTTCAGATAATTGAAGGTATTCAAGTGATAATGAATTTTCAAAAACATGATAGAAAATTGGTTGTAATTGTCACTTTTCTGGGCACTACCTTTGAGATAGTATCCCAGAAAATATAATGACCTTTCATTTTCTTCAACAAATGCAATAAAACTGCAATAAAAGTTTTGGTTGGTTCTTTCTGACCTTTCTGCATAGTCTGATATTGTGAAAGGTGATGGAGTCCTGTCCTAAGATTCTCTAGTTCTGTGACTTAGTGTGACTTAGAGCATTTTTAAATTGTGGCTAGGGACTCAAGAGACTTCACTGTAAAAACATAGAGAGTTAGAATGAGTAATGGGCTGGCCTACGTGGCCCTTGAAGCCCCTCTCCCCCCTAGGATTTCTGTGGAAAGCAGAGGGACAATCTTGACCAGTGTAGTGCCATTGGGAGGATAGAGGAATTGGCTTTGCAGGTAGAATGGGAGCACGGCCAGTGAACAGGGAGTAAACAGGTCCAGGGGCCCTGGAGTTTGCTCTTCTCCCAGGGCCCATGTCCCAAGGGTGATGGAGAACCTGGCAGGATTGGTCCCAAAGGGAAACTGCATAGGTAAGGCCACTGCCATGCTCTTGCTGGTGTTGGCTCTGCTGGAGACTATGTAGACATAGGGCAGGCTTAGGCTTGGCCGGGCTGGACAGAGCACCCCAATGAGGATAGGAGCATGTGGGCCATGCACCCGTTTCCTCTGCCTGGTAAGAGGCTGTGGCAAGGAGCTGCAAGGGCTTCCAGAGTTACTCCACCATCTTGAAAATGAGGCTTATCATAGCCCCTTTCTCCCACATGAGCACACCCTAGAACAGTCTATGAATATAGACTATTTGGAGGAGGGGGCTTGAGATAGGGAGACTAGTGGTGCACAAGGGAGGTAAGGAGAGCCTGGAACATGGGTGAGATGTCTGTATAAAGGTTTGTAGGGTGTTCTTGCTGCTCTTGTAAAGGTAGATAGGAACAAGATTTGACTGCTGAGAAGTGGGGAGGCAGGCTTGGGGCTAAGGCCGCCTCTGAAACTGTGGGCAGCTGTTAGCGCTATCCTTTCCAGTCGTGATTTCTCATAGTGTGCTTGTGAGCCTTGGCCCAGTGGAATTCATTATTTGTTTGAGAAAAAAGAATTCTAATAGCTTGTGTCTCTGCTCTGTGCCACCTGTCCCAGGACCTTTCTGGGCCTCCGTTTTCCTTACTTGTAAGATGAGCAGATTAAGCCAAATGGCCACTTGAGGGCCCTCCCTCCCTTCCAACTTTTTACCTGAGAACTGCTGGGCATTCCAGAGTTTTTCACAACACCAAGTCAGGTTTGATACACAGAGAGAGAGACCAGAGGAAATGTCTCTGAAAGCAAAGACATGAATTTTTCCTGAGTTTTGGCACTCTTTTCATTTCTGGAGCATTCCAAGTGAAGAAGATCCTTATTTTTCCACTTCATACTAAGAAATAGAGGGGTAGACCAGTGGAATAGGTTAGGTACTCAAGACACAATAGTCAGTGAATATAGTAGTCTGCTGTTTAATAAACCCAGGGACCCAAGCTTGTGGGATTAGAATTCACTGTTTGACAGAAATTGCTGGGAAAACTGGATAAGTGTGGCAGAAACTGGGCATAGACCAATACCCGACACTGTATACAAGAATAAAGTCCAAATGGGTACATGATCTATAAAAGCTGATACTATAAACAAATGAGGGGAACAAAGGATAGTGTATTTGTCAGATTTATGGAGAATGGAGATAGAGAACATTATGAAGTCCAAAATGGATAAATTTGATTACGTTAAATTGAAAAGTTTTTGCACAAACAAACCCAATGCAACCAAGATCAGAAGAGAAGCAGAAAACTGGGAAAGAATTTTTATAACTAGTATCTGTGATAAAGGTCTCATTTCCAAAATATATAGAGAACTGAGTCAAATTTACAAGAGTACAAGTCATTCCCCAGTTGATAAATGGTCAAAGGATATGAACAGGCAGTTTTCTGAGGAAGAAATTAAAGATATCTATAATCACATGAAAAAATGCTCTAAATCACTATTGATTAGAGACATGCAAATCAAAATAACTCTGAGGTACCACATCACACCTATCAGATTGGCAAACATGACAAAACAGGAAGATGATAAATGTTGGAGAAATGTGGGAGAGTTGAAACACTAACGCATTGTTGGTGGAGCTGTGAGCTGATCCAACCATTCTGGAGAGCAATTTGGAACTACGCCCAAAGGGCTACAAAAATGTGCATAGCCTTTGACACAGCAATATTGCTTCTAAAGGACTATATCCCAAAGAGATCATAAAAATGGGAATGTGTCCCACATGTACAAAAATGTTTACAGCAGCTTTTTTTGTGGTGGCCAAAAACTGGAAATGGAGAGGATACCTATCCATTGGGGAATGGCTGAACAAGTTATGGTACTCAAATGTAGTGGAATGCTATTGTGCTGTAAGAAATGATGAACAGAAAGACTTCAGAGAGGCCTGGAAAGAGTTATATGATCTGATGCTGAGTGAAAGGAGCAGAACCAGGAGAACTTTGTGCACAGCAACGACCACAACGTGTGAGGACTGTTTCTGATAGACTAAGCCCTTCACAGCAATGCAAGGACCTAAACCATTTCCAAGGACTCATGATGCAAAATGCCATCCACATCCAGAGAAAGAACCATGGAATTCGAACGCAGAATGAAGCAGGCTATTACTGTTGTCTCTTGTTATGTTTTGGTTTTTCCCATTCGCCCTAATTCTTCTCTGCCCCATGACTAATGTGAAGATGTGTTTAATAAAAATGTATGTGTAGAACCCATGTAAGACTGCACGCCGTCTCAGGGAGGGACTTAAGGAAGTGATTGTTGGAAACAAAACAAATTAACTTTTAAAAAATCAATCAATTAATTTAATTAATTAATTTTTTAAAAAAAATCTTGATTTTTGTTTTCCGTGTGAGTCCTCCACTCTATTCCCCCTCCCAACGTCTCCACATCATACAAGTGAACATTCAGGATTAGGGTTAGGAAGGACAGCTTGGATGATGCCCCTCCTCACTCTGGGTTCCTGTGCCATCGAGGCCCTGTCACCTCTGCCTTGGAGAACCTCCAGCTTGAAGACCAGTTTGTTCATGGAGGAGGCCTTTGCCTTCTTCCTCTTGAAGTAGCACTGAATTGGATTTCCTTCATATCTGGACACGTCAGATCCTGGAAGGGGAGCTCCCTGTCACCCTGAATACCTTTGGGAGGTCTCCGTCTCCATGGTCCTGTCCTTATGCTTGGTCATCACCACTGCAGGCATGTGATGGAGGAATGACTAGTGAAGTGGTGGTGCATCCAAAGGCAGCCATGGAGACTTTCCTCAGTGCTTTGGGCTAATTAATGCCATTTTGGTAGAGGGAGCCACGTAGAAGAGAACCTGGGAATGGGGCTTGGCTGGCTCTGCTGGCCTGGCTTTGGGGAAGGCAGCAGGTATGGCCTTGCAGTCGGCCCATGCCGTCTCCCCACGCTGTCTCCCCAAGCTAACAGAGGCTTTTCCCTGCTTTGTATCTCTTCACCTGCCGGCCTCATTTTACACTGGTGCTCCAAGCTCTGGCCTATAGTCACTATGGAATTGGTAACAGAGGCGAGATTGAGAGCTGGCTCTCCCCAACCCCAAGGCCAGCTCCTGCTCTCTCTACTTCCATGCTTCTCTCTCAACTCAACCAAAACAAACTGTCCTTTCTTAATTATTGATGAGACTACAGCCACCTCAGCACCTTGACGGATTGTTGTCCTGGACAGATTCTGTTTTCAACATGAAGGGCAGATGCTCCCTTTGGAGAAGCCTCCATGGGGAACCCTTGCTGGGGCTGGGTTTCAGTTTGCTGTTTTTCCCTTTTGGCTTGGCTGCTTGTGTTTTCCAGAGTTTCCCCTGGAGCTCTGGTCTCTTGAGTTGAAAGTTGTTGCAGCTGGGAGAGCAACTGCTTGTATTTCTCTGGAAAAAAAATCTGCTTATGGAAGAAAGTAGTAACATCTGAGTGTCTCTTCTCCTTTTTGGTTGGTGATTTTTGCTTTATCATCTCTGATAAGAAAGGATGATTTGTTTGTTTCCTCCAATGGCTTTTCGTAATAGTAAATTTCTGCCATTTAGAAATCACTGTATCATTGGATTCCACAGTGCCTCAATAGCTCTGTATCACCCCCCACATCCCAGAGGAATCCTGCTGACGCACCTGGCCCCAGAGATACCTGAGCAGGAACCCCACTCACGGTGAGGAAGGTCTTGGTATCAGGCCAGAGTCTGCCAGAGCCTAGTCTGTCCTTTGGGGCCAGATCATTCCAATAGAACTTCACCTAATTGAGCACACAGCTTTGTCTTCTTACCTCTCTCAGGTAATCAAAGGATTTTTTTTTTTTGCCAGGAAGCCGCTGTCCTTGGTGGATTATCCAGCTGTTGTCTTTAATAACAGTGATAATACTTGGTCTGTGGGTAGTGCTTTGAGGCTTCCGAAGTGCCTTACCTCACTGATTCTCACAGCTACCTTGTTATTAGCCCCATTTTACAGAGGAAGGGACTAGATTAAGTGACTTGCCCTGGTCACACAGCTATTCACTGTCTAGGGCTGGATTTGAATTTGAGTCTTTCTGACTCTAGGTCCACTGAGCCACCCAGCTGCCTCTTTTCAGCCTTGATGCTGGGTATATAGAAAGCCCTTACAACAGGTCAGTTGAGTTATATCAGTTTCTGCATTTCAAAAAATTTGGAATCATGAAGAGGTAATTGATTATAGTTCAGAAAGACCAGCCATGTGACCTGGAGTGATTTCTTCAGTGAGGAGTGCCAGTCTGTTGAGGGCCGGCGGGGGAGGGAGGGGGCAGAACAATGGCTGGTTCCATAGGATGAGATCAAACTGTCTGCTGACTGTGACTGATGACAAGCATTGAGTTTTCAGCAGAGGGAAAAGAAGTGGGTACTGACCCCTTCCTAACAGGTGGCCCTGAGCAAGTCTCTTCACTGCCGTCTGCCTTATTTTCCTCAGTTGTTAGATCCCCTGGCCATGAAAGCCCCTTCTGACTCATGCTTTAGGATCTTAGGCAGGACACTGCCATCAAGCTGCCAGATACCACTAATTCCACTTTTCCTGGGCACAAGAATCTCATCGATGCCCTGACTAATACTAGTTCAGGAAAGTTTGGTACAGATTTGACATGAAAGTGGGCTTTTTTCTGGACCTGCATCCATTGATCAGGTGACTCCTATGTGCCCGGAGACAAAGATCGGAAATGGGCCCCTGTGGTAGCTTGATCCACTCTGCTCAGGTAAGGCCTCTCTTAGGAGGTGATTACCTGGCAATTCCAGGGGGCCCTGGTGAGATGGGAGAGCCTCTGTTCCTGTTGTGGATGGAGGCCTGTGCTGAGACACAAGGGGTACTGCCGCATGTGATGGGATAAGCCTGGAAAGTAAAGTCTAGAAGGGGCACAATTAGAGCCAGAAGCTAAGCGTGGCTCTGGGAGACAGAGGCATTAGGGAGCCAAGAAGCCAGTGACCTTGGGCTGCCTGGGATGTAAAGGGGCTGTCCCACTGTCGTCTGCTCAGACCAGCCACAGGAGGAGAAGGGCCTTGGTCAGTTGGGGGGCGTCTGGAGGAGGCTGTTCAGGCAGACACAGGGCCTTGGTCCCTGAGCTGCTTTTGGCCTTGGAATCTCCTGGTCCTCTGAAAGTGAACTGTATTGTCCTGAAATGAGCTTGTTAACTTTGGGGTCAGGAGACTGTGGAAATCAGGGAGGGGACTTGGGCATGTTCTTGGACCTCTAGGTAAAATGAGGTCCCTGTACTAGATTGAAGGTCTTGCCTTCTTTTGCATCTGGGGCCTCTCTGGAATCTGGTGGAGTCTAAGGACCCAGTCTGGAGAGTTATAAAAGAAACCAGTTATATCGAAATAGACCTATCTAATTGCTTTTTAACCATGTCCTTGGGCCAGCTAGTCCCCTTCTAACTTTTTGTGGAAGAATGGAGCCAGCCTAGACCTGGATTGTGATGAGGCATCTGCAAGCTCTCCTGAGCACCACAGTAATGGGTCCAGTTCTGTTTGACAGGATCATGGGCAAGCCATCTTTGCCCAGCATGTCCCCCAGATGCTGTAACAGCTGCCATCCATCCCGTTCTTTCCTTCAGGGATGAGCTAGAAAGAGGCTTCCTCGGAATGGGAAAAGTGGCTTCAGCCACTGTACACGTGCATCACAGGCACGTCCACTACGTTGTTGGAACCGGCCTTACTGTTTTGCCTTCCTGTGGCAGGAAAGTAAAGTTTTTGAAATTTCAGGTTATACTCTTTGGTCTGAAATTCCGTCTTCCTCTAAAAACCTATGCTCTTGATACTCAGAACATTTTAAAAATTGTTGAAGTCAGTTGAGTGTCCTCTGAGAGATTTCTTTTTGACTGATAATGTCTATTCTTGCGTTACTAAGTAAAGATGGATGCCTTGCAAAGACTTGCCCACAGCTGTACAGGTGTCCAGTAGCAGTCCTTGTCCTCAGACTCTCAATCCAGGCCCTAAACATGTCTCATAGATGGTGCTTCCATCCTAGTAAGGACCGCATGACTGCCCGAACGACCTGCAGTCTCACTTACTTGAGAGTGGCTTGTGCCTACCATGGGCACAGAGAGCTGGGAGAGAGCTAACTCAGAGGTTAGCCACCTCACTTCTCAGAAGACAAGGTGAACAGAGGTGCAGAGAGCTTTCTAGCTTGCAGTGTTCGAGATGGAATTTGAACCCAGGTGTTAGCAACCTTCTCCATTAGGCCACACTACCTCTCTGTTTGCCACAGGGAGTCTGCCAAGTGTACAGGGTGGGGGACTCGATGTGTACCATGTCAGTCAGGAAATAATAAAACAAATTGTTCTGTAGCCTAAGAGTGCCCTTGCAGCCAGAACTGGAGACTAGAGGGTCAGACTTGTTAGGGAGGTGACTCCCTCCTGGAGCCCTGGGCAGTGTGTGGATTGGATGGAGAAGGCTTGGGATGCAGGTGCTCCCATGTAGGGTTTAGGCAAGAGATGACTGCTGACTGTGGAGCTGACCTACTCAGTCTGTGGGTCAGCTCCGTGAAGAATGAGGGAGAGGTAGCACAAGGAGGGCTGGGGCAAGGCAGAAGGGGAAGTAAGGATCAGAAGTACCAAGAGAGGCCAGTGGTGGAGGGTCTGGTATGGCACTGACTGGCCAGGCGGGACACATTGGGAGAAGAGTCAGCATCTTGGTTGAAGTCCCCCATTGCGAAGGCAGTGAGCGCACTTAGGGTTAGGGTTAGGGTTGGGAATGGGAAAAGGGATCCACCAGGTACCAAGTTTCTTGAGAAATGAGGACAAACAAGCTGAAGGTTGTCCGGTGACAAACAAGTCATTGGCCAGTTGACAAAGACCAGTGGAATGATCTTCAGAGGAAAATTTGATAGGTGGTGGTAGCAGAGGGATGTTCTGGAGGCTTGATGGTGCAGTCTCGGGCTCTGCCCAGACTGGTGCCTAGTCCTGGCAGCAGGGAGCACAGGTTTCAGATGGCAGGAGAGATGAAAAGAATGTGTAGAGAAGAGACTGGGCTAAAGTGAGAGGATTTGTTAGGAAACCAGGTGTTTTCCTGAGGGTCCCATAGAAAAACAGGGTAGAGAATTATGTGTCTATACCCAGCAGACTTTGAAGCCTGGGAGAAAGGGGAGTGATGATTGGACATTTGTCTGAGGTTGGATGAGGAATGATGTGACCTCTCCCATCAGTGTGTCAGCACGTCAGCAAACATTGGTTGAGTGCCTTCTAAGGGCCAGGCTGCACGTAGCCCCAAAGAGACAAAAGAGCCAGACCAGCCCCTGGCTGCCCCAAAGGAGATCACAGTCAAACAGAGCAAACAACACACAGATGTCTCCACACTTCCAAAGGTATCTATAAGAGACACTGGGCAGAGATGGGGAGGGGAGGCAGACCCTTGAGCTGCTGCAGTTCTCACCTTCCCCCAACTCAGAGAGGAGGCTATATAAATATCTTGGGTTTTTCTTTTCAGTTATTTCCTTGGGGTTTTAGTCCCAACTCTCTCGTGGTTTTGTTTCTTTGATTTCAAATAAAGATATTAGTCCTATTTTATTACTGCTGGAGAGAAAAACCAGCAAGATGCTGTATGTAGGAATTGTTGGCCATCTTCATTTTGGTCATTTTGGACGTTCTTACAGATCCTGACATAGCAGCAACTTATTTCTCAAACATCGTCTCATTTGTCATTTTACAGATAAGGAATTGAGTTTTACAGGTGTTACAGACTGTCATGGAATGCCATGTTGGAATGGATCAGCAGAGGGTCAAGGAAGAGTGGACATGGGAGGGTACAATATGGAGCCCATGGTACAGATACTTGGCAAAACATTTTGAAAAAGGGAATTGAATGTGTGAAACTCATCAGATGTGGAGGGAACTCTGAGAGAGGGAAACCAAGTAGAAAATATTGTATGGACACATGAGTTTGTACAAATCAAAGTAATTGACCCTGAAGGTGGGCTTCCTGGAGAGGCCTCCCACCACTACCACCTAAGGGTGATGAATCAAACAGCCCACACAGCTGTCATGTGCCAGGTTCTGTGCTAGGCCTCGGGCTACAGATACAAGGAATGAAGCCATCCCTTCTCTTACGGATTCCCATTCTATCAGAGGAAACCACCCTGTGCTTATGTAAGAAACACAAGGCCATTAGGGAAGCCACTGGTATTGGGGCAATCATGCTTCTGGAAGGAAGAAAAGAGATTCTGTGAGGGGGAAGCCTTTTCCATCCAGTTCACACACCTCCCAGTGTTCCCAGAGGTCACCTTCCCAGGCTGACCGGATCCCTAACAAGTCTGACCCTCTGGTCTCCAGGCCTGACTGCAGGGGTGTTCCGAGAGCTGTAGAACAATTCATTTTCTAATCATTTTGACCTTTCAACATTCACTTCCATAAGATTTAGTGTTCTAAGTTTTCTTCCCGGCACTAAAATGGTACGTGCTCTGATGTAGGCTCTGTATATATACATGCAGATTAAACACATTTTCACAGTAATCATGTTGTAAAAAAGAATTAGAGCCAACGGAAGAAATGACGAGAAAGAAGAAACAAAACAAAAAAAGAGCAGATGGTCTACCTTGATCTACGTGCAGATTCTTTGGATGTCGGCAGCATTTTCCATCACTAGTCTTCTGGAGTTGTCTTAGACCCTTGCATTGCTCAGGGGTTCAAATCTATGAAAGTCAGTCATTGCACAAGGTGGCTGTTACTGTGTATCATTTCTTATGAAACAATTGTATCCCATTATATTCATATACCACAACTGGTTCAGCCATTCCCCAGTGGGTGGGCATCCCCTCAAATTCCAATTCTTGGACACCGCAAAGCTGCTATAAGGAATTCTTTGCCCATTTGTATGATCTCTTTGGGATACAAGTGGAGGGCATTTCTGCCTTGCTCTGAACACTCCCCATCCCTCCCCACCCTGAGGGGTTATTGTTTGGGGAAAGAAAACTAAATAGGCCCAGATGCCTCGTTACCTCCCTTGATGTTCGTAATACTAGCTCACATTTGTATAGCACATTCACGTTGGCAGAGTGCTTTCCACAAGCAGTCTCACTTGATCCTCACAACGGCCCTGGGAGATGGGCACTATGTTGGCCCCATTTTACTGATGGGAAATTGGGGCAGTTCAGTGCCTTGCCCGCCTCCTCCGTGAGCTGCCAAGCTGCCTAATCAGATGGTCTTTGAACAGAGTTCTTTGCTGTCTCATCTTTTGCTGATTCTTGTGAGATTAATAGATGCATGGGAGTGTTGGTGAATTGCAGTCGATGTCCACTGGTTCACTTGGGCACAAAAGATACTACTCGAAGTAGCCTAGGGTACATTGCTAAGATTATGGAGTCTTTGGCAAAAATAAACGCCCTCAGGGCAGTCCTGGTCATGGTCCTGTTGAAGGCAAAGACTTGAGAAAAGCAGCTGGGAAATAGTTCTGGCCCAGCATTTGGATTCAGGGACTATAGCTAATTGGCTATAGTTAACTGGCTTGGTTAACTAAGAGGCAGCACCAGAGACTGGGGCAGGTATGTGGAGTTGGGAAGAGGCCCGCCTTGGAGTCCTGTGGTACCGAATTGTGACCCTCATGACTGAGCCACTCCAGAATGGATGAAAGGGAATTGATCAGGCACTTCCTGTGTTCAGGGTGCTCCTTGTTCTTAAGGAGGCCCTAGGTTTCAGCTGCAAATCTGACGGGTGGGGAGAAGAAGACCTCTGGGGTTCCCAGTGGGTCTTCCTCATGTGTGGAGTCTTAAATAGTCCCAAGTACTTGGGTGGTGAGGACTGGCTTTTTCCAGCCTTCAGAAGCTGTACTGGCTTCATAAAGAGCCCAAGGCTGCAGCTTCTCCAAAGCAGGAGCTCCATCCTCTCTCCACAGGCCTTGCTTTCTGGGGTAATGGGTTGGGCTAGGAGGGAAGCAGGGCCTGGTGGTCTGGAGGGGCTCTGCTCTTCCTGGGGCTCTTGGGCCTCTAATCCACTTGTGGGCTGTAGGCAGCACTTGGTATCTGTTGGTAGTGAAGACAGTGGGCCCTTGCATGATGTGGGGTGTGAGGAGGGCTGGGATCCTGGTCTACCTGTATCAGGATGGAAGGGTACTTGGGCAGACTTCTCCTGAGCTCGTCTGTGGAAAATAGAAGAACCAAGATGGGATTTGAAAGCAGAGATTAGGATGGCGGTTTTCTTGCCAAGATTTTAGGCCTTTTTTACAATTTTATTTTGGCTTATCTCTGCAGTTTGGGTTCCTTGGGCTCAGATGTGGGCATTGCTAATTAAAGTAGGGAGCCCCTTTAATCTAGTGTCACAGACAGGCTCAGTCCTAGGCTTTCTTTTGTTGTGGAAGAGGAGTAATGATGGTGCAGGCTCCCTGGAGAGGCCATGACTCAGTGGACTGAAGCTACCAAGTGTGTGCTCCGAGTAGGCCCCCGGCTACACAGCCCAGATCAGCATGGTGAGGAGGGATCTCAGTGGAGCCTGGCTCCCTAGTAGGACTTTTTAGTGAGTCAGCTTTGAAATGCCACAGAAGGCATGGCATTGTTATCAGAACACCAGAGCTTCTCGAGAGGGACAGTGAAGCAGAGCATAGGACCAGCTCAGTATAAGAATTTGGGGTTGGTTCTGCCATGTCCCACTCTTAGTAACCCCAGTTGGGGTTTCTTGGCAAAGACACCAGAGTGTTGGCCATTTCTTTCTGGAATTCATTTTACAGATGAAGAAACTGAGGCAAACAGTGGCATGACTCGCCTAGGGTCACACAGATATTAAGTGTCTGAGGTCTTCCTGACCCCACCCACTGGAGCGCCACCCAGCCACCCAATCATGATTCCAGCTTTTATGTAGTGCTTACTATATACCAGGCACTGCACTAAAAAAGCACTTCACTGTTTTTGTCATTTGATCCTCCCAACTCTGAGACAGGTGCTGTTATCCTCATTTTACAAATGAGGACACTGAGGCCAACAGCAGTTAAGTGACTTGCCCTGGGTCACACAACTACTTAGTGGCTGAGGCCTGATTTGAATTCAGGTCTTCCTGGCTCCAGGTCACCACCTAGCGCCCCTGTGGGAACACACATGAGGTCAAAGACTAGTTGGGATGATGAATCATTAGTCTGGCTATTTTGGGAAAAGAACATACCACAAGATGATAGCAGGTCAGAGCTGGAAGGAACCTTAGAGATTATTTCTCTGGTCCAGATCCCTCAGTTTACGAATAAGGAAACATAGGACAGGAGGGGGCACAAGGACTCAGTTCGTGGCCCCACAGCTGGTCAGGAGCAAAGCCCAGACTTGGCTCCCAGCTCATTGCCCTTCCTCCCAATGAGTCTGCACTGACCTCTGGTCTAGCGTGTGAGAAGGGATAGCACCAGTCCTTTGTTCTCTTTGGGTTGCATGGCATCTACTTACTGCTTTCTTTGACTGACCCAGCCAGGTGTCCAGCAGGTAGTTTTTTGACTTGGTTCCGTCTGGATGACTGAGGTCTCCCAGGGTTCTTGGATGGAACGTTCATTTGGGTGCTTTGCAAAGGGCCACGGTTATTGGTGCGGATGAGGCAGTACTGGGATGACTGTGGGCCACTGCAGCTGGTTTGCCCAAGGTCTTTTGCCTTCATTTGTGTCTTATAGACCATTAGCACCCAGAGCAATATTCAGCAACTTTTTCCACATTCATAATAATATTTTTAAATATTGCAAAACCTAGGCTTGCTTTTCCATATCTTCTCATGATTTAATTTGCGTGATCATCCTGGTACTTTTTGTTTTGAATACCGGCATTCATTGGGCCTCTATTAAATGTTTCCTACTTATGGGATCTTGTGCTGGGAACCATTCCTGCTGGAGTCACCCTCCCCTGGTCAGGCTACACTGGAGACTGGGTGGGACCTGCTGGTGAAGGGCCACAGCCCCAAACAGAAGAGTCGGGGGTATTTGAGGGACCTGGACAGACCTTCACTTAAAGAAAACCACTTTGGTGGCTGTGTGGAGGCTGGATGTGTTAGGGCAGACCCCCAGTTAGGGAATCAAGCCCAAGCAGGGTGAGTGGCAAGGAAGAAGTGACCTTAGAAACAGTGTGCTTAGAAGGCCAGTGATGACACTGGCTGGCTGTGTGGATCTCAGAGTCCTCTCCCTAGAGGACCCACCCCCGAAGATCCTTAAGAGAGCATCCGAACACCTGAAGTGAAAGGGCGCAGCATGGACAATAACGATAAGTGGCCCAATAAGTAGAGTGTTGGACCCACAATGCCGCGTAGCCATGTGATCTTGGTCAAGTCACTTAACTTCATCTGTAAAATGGGGGTGATAATTGTCCTGCCTCCCAGGCAAGGCCATCGTGAGTTTCCAGTGGGATGATCTTTGTTACCTACTGGTGTTGCTGACTGAGGAGCAGGTAGTGTCAGGGTGGAAAGTACCGGAAGCTGCTGTGAAATCACAAGGGACGACCATAGCGTGGCGAAACAAGCAAGTAAAAGAGTTTGGCCTGAGGAGGAGAGAACTGGGATCAGAACTTGGAGGGAAACTGGAAGTGTTCTGGGCAGTGGGGAGTGGAGATTGGAGAGATAGCAGTGCAATGTGGGGGCCAGAGAGCCACCCCACCCCGGCCTTCTTGGTTGTAAGCTGGGTGGGAATATGTTCTTCATGTGGGAACCAGAAGGGGGCAGCTGTCACGCCCACCACCCACCGAGACCGGGGGGGGGGGGGGGGGGGCGGGGGGGGGGGGGGCGCTGACAGTCTGACTTCCAGGGAGTTGATGTGAGCATTGAATGAAGTGATGGGGGGAAAATGCTGCATGTGTCTCCTGTCGCAATGTGTTTGCCTGTTTTCACATGACCAGTAATCACGTACGTGTACGAAATGGTGAAAATACTGTTTGCACCAGCCACAGCCAGCCCCGAGCAGAGCTGGCATGTATAACGCATCAGTGGCTTCTCTTCTTTAGTAAATAATATGACTAGAGAAATTGTTGGATGCTGCTCCTGAATTAGCAGCTGGGCTATGTCTAAAATGGAAGGCCGGTTTTGATCACCCCATAGGCCAGAGCAGTTTCTATTCCTGTTCTCAAGCTCTAAATTGAAGGCAGCAGCTTCACAGATTTTGGAGGTCCTCCCTACCTGCTCTCAGGTAAGGTCAGACCTCTTCCAGATGAGGCAGCGCCAAGAGGCATAACCAGGCTGGAGTGGAATTGGATGAATCAACATATTTTATGAATCAAATATGCTTCTTGATACAAATTGCTAAGAATACAACAGAAAACCTGGGAAATGACAAGAATTATTGAAAACCATGAGAAACGGGATAGATTGGAGGGGTATTTTAGGTAAACTTGAAGTAATTTTGAGCTTAACAATTAAGTGGTAACCTGGGCTCTTCTGGCACACCAGTGTGCAACATTCAGGTTGTAGAAATGATGAAGAAAACTGACAGTTTAAAAATTACTTATGTTGATTTTTCCTTTGTCTTAAAGATCACTGTAACTCAGAAATGAGCAAAGCCAAAAGATGAATGTCATGTAGTAAGAATTAGATCGAATTCTATAGAGCTTGAGGAATTATCTGACCCTTTTTTAAATTATTTTATCTGTTTTCAGTTTTCTACAAACTTTTCCATATATCTTAGATTTTTTCCACTCCCTCCCAAAGACAGAGTGCCATCTTACACATACATTCTTGTTAAATACATTTTCACCTTAGTCATGTTGCATAGAAGAATTAAAATGAATGGGAGAAACCATAAGACAAAACATAACATAACACAAGAGAAAATGATTTGCTTCGTTCTGCGATCCAATTCCATAGTTCTTTCTCTGGATGTGGAAGGCGTTTTGCTTCAAGAGTTTAAGGCAGACCTTTGAGAAAAGCCTTTACATGAGCCAACATAAGGATCTTGATCAGTCAATAAACATTTATTAAGCACCATCTATGTGCTAAGTTCTGGGGGACACAAAAGGGAGGCGAAAGACAGTCCCTGTCCTCAAGGAGCTTACAATGTAATGGGAGAGACAGCATGCAAACAAATGTGTGATAGGAACTAATTAATTAGCAGAGGAAAGGTCCAGGAATTAAGAGGGGTTGGAAGGGGCTTCCTGTAAACAGTAGAATTTTAGTTGGGACTTAGAGGAAACCAAGGGAGATCAGTAGTCAGAGAGGAGGAGGGAGAGAGAGGGGAGGATTTAGGGGGAAAGATGATGAGCTCTGTGTTAGACATTTTGAGGTTCATATGTCTGCTGGACATCCCCTCTAAGATGTCCAGGAGGCAGCTGGGGCACAGATGGACATGAAATCCTTGATGAGGACACCCATTGTCAGCGGGTGTGATCTGGAGGAGTGGTCAGGGAGGGAGAGGAAGATGTCCCAAAAACCTGGGGAGGTTTTCCTTCTGGAGAGGAAGCTGCTGAAGTGAGTAGGAGCCAGAGAATTAGTGGAAGTGATGTCCATTGCCCCCACATTAGGACACTTGCCAGGGCACCCCATGGCTGCTCCTCAGAACTGGCTCCTTCAGGCCAGCTACTGGTTTTGCCTTCTTTTGTACGCCTTGACTGGCACACAGTCAGTGCTTAATCAGCAAGGAAACCAGTTGGGCTAGAACCTATGTAAATGGGAGGAATTATGTAAACCATCCTGGAATGAGATTAGAGCCTTATGGTGGAGGACTTTAATGACCGAAACACGAGATGGCAGAACCCTGTAGAAGAAATGCGGACACAAGACAACCCAACCCTGGGTCAGATGTACTGAGTCACGCACAACCAATTCTGGCCTTAACCATTTCAGAAGAGAAAGAGAAGAAAATCTACTCTCTCAAAGGTGGGGGACATGTTTGGTGAGGAGTCCTCCAAGTGGGTCACTGTGTGGCTGATAATCTTTCCATCCTTGTGTGACTGTGCCTGCTTCACACGCTGTCCCTTGTTTCAGCCCTTCTGTAACTGACGGGCATCCCCTTGGTCTCCAGTTTCTTGCCACCCCTCAGAATATTGTTGTCCATTTGTATCCTTCTCCTCTTTCCCTGATCTCTTTGGAGTATAGACCTGATGATGTCACCAGTCCAAGGTGTGCACAGTCCACAATGGCCAGACTAGGTCACTGCCTGTCTGTCATTTTAGCCAATCTTATGGGTGTGAGGTGGCACCTCAGAGTTATTTCTAATTTACATTAAATTATTGATGATGAGCTTTTTCATACGGCTCTGGAAAGCTTGAGTTTCGTCCTCTAAAAACTACTAGTTCGTGTACTTTGATCATTTATCATTTGGGGAATGGTTCTCATCAATTTTGACTCAGTTCTCTGTATATCCAAGAAATCAGACCTTTATCAGAGAAACCTGCTGTAAAGATCCCCCTCCTCAAGTTTTCTGCTTCTCTTCTAATTTTAGATACATTGGTTTTGTTTCATCGTTGAAATTACCTATTTTACCTCCTGTGAACCTCTGTACCCCCTTGTTTGGTCATGCCATATCTGTAGAACCTGATATGTAGTTTCCAAGTGTCGCTGATTTGCTCATGATGTCAAAATCATGTACCTATTTGGAGCTTATCTTAGTACAGACAGTTCTTGTAAATTCACATTATGAAAATTCAGCTTTAAAGAATTCTGAAAGAAATCCACATTCCCAAAAAAACCCTATGTTGATTTTAATTTATAGTTCTGTGTGCAGTCTCTCTCTGTTCATGTCCCTTGGCTTGGCACTCCATGGCCTTAGCTTCTCCTGCTGCTGCTGCCAGATCTGGGGCTTTACTTGAGACCTCCAGCACCAAGAGAGGAGACATTTATTTACCCTTCTCTACCCTCAGAGTTAAGTGACTTGCTCAGAGTCACACAGTCATTGAGTTTCTGAGGCCACATTTGAACTCAGGAAGATGTGTCTGGGCATTATCTTCCCTCCCCAACTCCCCCCCCCCCCCCCCCCCCCCCCGGAGCATCTTCTCCTAGAAGTACTAAGGAGCCATTGGAGTTACTGGGTCAAGTTTGACTCGGTGGGCTCCAAGGTGCTTTCAGCTCTGGATCTGTTCTAGAGCAGGAAGTGAGCAGAGGCTGTGGAAGGTGAGAGATGGGATTGAAAGCAGGAGATGTGGGGTCAAGGCCAGGGCAATTGGAGGGGTAGGGCACCCAGAGGGGGCCAGCCTTGCACCTGGAAGGCTTCAGATGCGGATGATGACCTGCACGATGAATCAGGCAAAGGAGACCATGGAGGGACCACTGAGATAGGATCTGTCACAAAACACAGAGCAGAGAGAGTGTGGTCCCCAAAGACAGATGCTGTACAGAGGGTGGTAGGAAGAAGGGGGCATTTTGGGGTACCTCGCATGTGGGTGAGGGTGCACAGAACCTAGGAGGGAGGGGATTAGGCAGGAGGAGAGCTGAAGTAGGGTGGGGATGGCTAGGAGCCAGAGGGGAGGCATCAGGGAGGAAGATGGAATGAAACCAATCTCGTTGGAATAGAGAGTCCTGTTTAGTGATCCTGGGAAGACCCAGTCCAGGTACCATCCAGTAGGAGCACCCAAGGGGCAGCCAGGAGGACCTGAGTTCAAATCCAGCCTCAGTTTCTTCCACTTGTAAAATGGGGATGATAACACCTAACACCTATCTGTCAGGGTTATTGTGAGGATCAAATGAGAGAATATTTGTAATTATTCTCATATTTGATCTTCCCAGGAACCTTGAGAGAGAGAGAGATGGTGTTCTCAGTTTCCATTTGAAGTAGAGATTAGCACATCATAACTCCTTCCTTCCTTCCTTCCTTCCTTCCTTCCTTCCTTCCTTCCTTCCTTCCTTCCTTCCTTCCTTCCTTTTCCTCCTTCCCATCCTCCCTCCTTTCCTTCTGCCACAAGGAAATTCAAGGAAGATGAAGATTTTATGTTTTAAATTTCATTTTAAGGTTTTTGAATTTGGCAGTTAGGTTATTAGCATTTGAAAGAGCGATCTCTTCTTTGGAGGGAGGGCGGGGCCTGTCCTTTTGCCAGTGTTGACAAGCATGTCAGTTCTGACGTAGCAGTGAGGGACAAGATAGATAATTCACCGAGAAGTTTAGTGGGAATGTTCCATTTTTAGGATGTACACTCCGTAAGGACAAGCATTATCTTGTTCTCTGTATTTGTGTCCTCACACAGTGCTTGGCACACAGGATCAATCATTCAGTCAATCAGCAAACCTTTATTAATCAATATTGTATGCCAGACACTGTTCTTTAGGATACAAAGAGTGGCACACACCTGCTCTGGGAGCTTATGTGTTTAAGAAAAGCGTTTTCAGAGATGCTTACTGAGTTTGGAGTAATTGTAGGGGTCAAGATAAGGAGAGTGGGGGTGTGAGGGGGGAAGGGGAGGGAGCCCCAATCTGTGAAATCCTAAATGTGTGCGAAGAGGAGGCTGCAGGTTAGAAACGGGCATCCAGCAGAGGATGATGAGGAAAGGGAAGCAGCCTGGTCAGAGAGATGATCTCGGAGACAAGTTGAACATGTAGTGGTCAGTGTTGACAGATTGGAATGTTGCCATAAAAGAACAAGAGTTTCACATTTGGTACAATAGGATGAGTTTGATATTTTCTTACTGATATATTTTACTTTATCGTAAAAGTGCGTGTGTGTCTGTACTTGTTATTTTATTACTGCTCAGCAGTAATTTATGTTAGTATCTAAGTTACTTTAGAAAACATTTGTAAAAACACATATTCACCAGGTGCGTGGGAAGTGAACCCTCTCCAGTTAAGTAGGATGATTGTGGACAGTTGAGGGATATGCTTGAAGATTCTCATCGTCTCCCGAACATTGTCTTTTCCTTAGCTTGACAAGCTGTTCCTGCATTCCAGATCCATTTCAGTATGGGTATTCCCTTCAGTGCTTCAGATTGCGACCCCTCTATGCCTGCCTTTCCGTGGCTTTACCACAAGTGTCTGAGGAGCTGCCCCTTGGGAGGCTTTCATACATCTCTTTGGTGTTCTTTCCGCCAATTTCCCTTCATCATCTTGTGTCCCATGGTTACTGTGGCTGCCATGCAGGTCCTCATTGCCCTCTAGAGCCAGAATTCTTAACCCCCTTTCTTGGGGAGTTTTCTGCGGCTATCTCATCCCCTCTGGGGTCCCTTTTGTCTTTACCTTGGTTTCACCACCAAATGGGGGGTGGGGACTATTTCCAAGTCATCCTGATCCAACCTAGCCACTGGCCCCAGATGGCTCCGGAGGAGAGAGTGAGGCTAGTAACTTTGCACAGCCCTATCTCACTTAAATCCAGTTCATTTACAAGTTATGGCATCACCTCTTCAGTATCACAAACCTCTTGGAGAACAAAGGACAAACACACCAAGCGGCTAGCTCTCAAATAAGGGACCTCTCTGAATGTGGGCTGGCTGGGCCTCAGAAAGCAGGCAGGGTCTGCTCCAGCTCCAGCGTCTTTCCAGACTTTTTACAGATATGCCCCTACAGTAAGGGGACCCCATTAAGGCTCTGTGGAGAGTATCTGGGAGATTTTGAACAACAAAGTGGAAATTCCCAAACCTCTGTTGTTGAAATAGTTCCACTTGGTGGGGCTCTCTGTGTCTATGTTTACCACCATCTTGGACCCACTAACTGGAGCACCATCCAGTGCAGCTTGGCTAGATCCCCCTCCTTGGGCTGCTGCAGCTTGGTCATCAAGGCACAACAAGCGCCCAGCCACACGTGCCTGCATGCAAACGCTCTCACATTAGATGGCTAGTTATTTGGACGCGTCCTTGGTTAGGTCAGAATGCCTGCCTTGTGCTTGAGAGCAGTGGGACATGTTGGCTCACACACTCAGCTTGACAAAGAGATGAGCCAGCCTGCTTCTCCCGATGGTTTTTAAAGGGAAAATAATTTTTGCACCAACTTTAAAAACTGATTTCAGAAGAAACCAGTAATTTTTTAAATCTACCCTAACTTGTTAGAATACATTTACAATGGACAATAGAATCATAACCAAATTTAATGATCACAGGCAGCTAAAAATACATCCTGGCTTTAGCCAGGCAGAAGACTGGGGAACCCGGGAACCTGAGGCTGAGATCTATGATCTTGGTATTTCTAGGGGCTAGGCTTAGCCCAGGGAGGAAGAGACAGGACCACAAGAACGGTTCTGTGATAACAGCTGCGCCAGCCGCTTCCAGCATGGGGCCAGTCCTAGTGCTTTGGAATTCCCGTTTGTGTCTCTTCTGCACTCATAGCGCTTCCTGTCTTATCATACCTTAGCAACCAGTCAAAAAGGAATTCAGACTTCTGCTTTCACCAGAGGATTCAATCTGATTAAGTCCCTGTTGTTCTGGGTGGAGAAAGCTGGCTGTTACCAACAAGGTCCTTGTTTTGTCTGGTGTTTGACACCCCCTAGGCCTGGGCTCACATTAGCCTGCCCGCCGGCCCCCCAGGGTTGGCCTCACATGGCATGCTTGCGTTCTGTACATGAATGCGTTATTCATTGCCCAGCGCCAGATTTTGTGCTTGGGGTTTACCAGAACTTTCCTGTGTTCACAGAGCTCAACAAGAATCCGGTGGAAGGCTTTTCAGCTGGTTTAATAGATGACAACGATCTCTACCGATGGGAAGTCCTCATTATTGGCCCTCCCGACACACTGTAGTAAGTATTAGCAGGCAGCGCAGCTGTCCAGAGTGACAAGCTTGGGGGTTAGTCGGTTACTGAGTCCTGGTGTCCTGGATGTATGTGAGGAAAAAGAGCTTCAAAACCTTAACTGTTGACTTAGCCCATTTGTTAAGACTTGTTGTCTTCATACTCTATATTCACACCAAGAAAGCCTTTGACTGAGAGGTGTCATCTAGTGTTATTTTAGTGTTGAATGATGAGATGAAATGTTTCTGTAATTTACCAGCAGTATTTTATAGAAAATACTCTCTTTTCTAAAGAAAAAAGTTCAGTGGAGATTGGACTTGGTTGAAGAAAACCAGTGATTTTTTAGTCACCCATCTTTCTGAGCTACTAAAAAAAACCTAACATAGAATAATTTACTTAGTTAAAATGTGGGTTTGACCTTAAGATGCTGGTTGATATTTTTCTTTTTAATTGCAAAGAAAGTATAGTGTCCTGGATGGAATGTGTCCTTGAATGTGAATCCTGCCTTTCAAGCCACATTTGCCTGTTGTGACCCTTTATTAATTGAATACTCAAGTTCTGGCCATTCTAAATTCAAAGGACAAAGTAGACCATTCCCCCAGCCCCCTGTGATGGCTGAATCACATCCCAGCCATGGTGAGAGGGTTGGCCCTTGGTGTATTGGAGCCTCTGAAGCAGGTTTTCAAAATTCCTTACATTAGACTGTAATATATTAGGCAGTGGGTATACATCTGAGACAAACATGGCCAAAAGAACTCTTTCTTGGCCCCCCCAATCCACCCCTCTTCCCACCTCATGGTTTCCGGCCCTCATCACCTCTGACCTGGGCTGGTATTATCTATCTGCACCCCCAGGGCCATCCACTAGAGTGATTTTCGTAAGCCCAGGTAGGACTTTCTGGGCCCATCTACCCTTGGTGGGCCTTGGTACTGGCTGCCCTGCTGCACAGAAGGCTCCCATTCTTGAAAGACTGAACTCCAGCACTGGCTGTCCCATGAAGCCTTTCCTGAGGACTTCCTAAAGCTACCTCATGCTCGTCCATTTTGTATTTATTGCATAGACATTTTCCTTGAGCAGAAGCCCTATTAGAACAGGGGTTGTCTGCTTTTTGTCTTGTTATCTCCATTGCTTAGCACAGCGAGCCCTTGTGGGTTGGTCTCTCTGCTGGGATGAAGGGAAATATCTTAGATTCCCGGATCCTCATTTCATGGAAGAAGCTTGAGAACCAAGGTTGGTCCTCTCATCTTCAGAATCAGGACTCCATCTAGGCTTCCTGGGACCAGTGAGAGTGCCCACGGCCTCTCCCACCATCAGTGGTAGGGAGGGAGCAGCACTTGCTTCACTTAGACTGCTTGGCACAGAGTGCTGTGTGCCCCAGATGGAGGCCGTGAGTCCTTGGGAAGCTTAAGCAGAGACCACCCAGAGGCCTTTGTGAGAGGTGGGCTCAGTGGGCTCATTCCTCCTCCCTCCAGCCCTGGAGTTCACCCCCACTAAAATGTCAGCTCCTCAGAGGCAGGCCCTGCCTTTTGTTCTTGAGTGAGCTGCGATTCTTCTGGCGGCCACTAGAGGGTGCTGCTCACCTTGACAGCCCAGAGGGGCCCCTCCATGGTTCTTGTTTGGCCCTTTGCCACCCTCTGGCACAGAGACTGCGTCCCAGTGACAGTGCTGCTCAGCAGTGAGCTTGCAGTCTGGTCTTGAGCGGCTGGGCCTGTGGCTGGAATGGGAATGTTTCTGGTGGGCAGCAATGCCCAAGTCACTGGTTAAGCTGTGTGTCAGCAGGCACGATAGGGAAGGCCTGCTCCCAAACACTGTGAGTGTTGTTCTGGTTTCATGGTGTTTCTCTGACTGCTCCAGAACCAGGAGGGATCTTTGAGGCAGATGTCCTTATTTTACTGATAAGGACACTGAGGCTGCATGGGATGAGGTCATGTAGCAGAGCTGGGGTTTGACCTTGAACTGTCTCACTCCAAATGCAGTATCGTTCCTTAGAGTGCAGTGCTAATCCCACCATGACATTCCTCTACCAGAATTTTTTCATCATTCCCTAATTGTTGGCCACATACTTTGCTAGTGTAAGTAATGTTTCTGTGACCATTATGCACTTGAAAATCTGTTCTTGCTGGCCAGTCTCCTCAGATGTACTTCAGGGGTGGAGTGTCTTGCCAAAAGGTAATTTTTAAAAATTCACTTTAAGTCATTTTTCTATAAGGAATAAGCCGGTTTGCAGGCTCACCATCAAATTGTTAGCTTCTGCCATGGTCCCTCCTCTGAGTTCTGCCATCTTTTAGCACAAGAGCTCCACGAATCTGAATAAACATCTATTTTGGAAGTTGTATTTCAGTATCATTAGATCTTTGAAATCCTCTCTATTGCTTTTTCAAAGACCTATGCAGGGAGTCTGGAGGCTTTGCCCACCTGGTGCCAAGGGGCCGAGTCTCAGAAGGTGACAGATCTGTCTTTCAACATCTTTTTGCCAGCTTGGTGGGGGTGAGGCCGTCCTTTACCTTTTTTCAGCTCACGTTTCTCTGGGTGTTTTCAGGGGGTTGTTGAGCATTTGCAGTTCTTTTGAAAATGGTTGCCATGCTGGCTCTCTCACCGGAAACTGGCCTAGGGAGCCCATGCCTTAGGACTGCATTGCCCAGGGTTCCCACTTCTGGGTCTCGTTCCTGCCTCCCCCACTCATACCAGTTGTTTCGGCAGCCTTCGGCCTTACCCAGGCACTGAGTCCACGCACAGGCACACTGTGTGTGTGTCTAGTGAGTAGCTTTCCATGAACCCACAGAATCCGACCTGGACTTCCATCCTGACGCTGCGTGAGCAAGGAAAATGCTGGAGTCAGGAAAGCAGGGTCCAGATGCTCCCTCTGAAGCTGCCTGCAGAAATTACTTGAGTTCTGTCTTATTCGGTGTCCTTGGCTGTGGAAGGCCAGGCATTGTGCTGAACTGTGCCGAGGATTTGGAAAATGCCCCCCTCCCCACCTGGACCCTCCTGTCTGTAAATAAAACTTCTGAACCTTCCAGCAGACAGACTCAGCCCTGGTTCCCTCTGATTGGAGAAGGCAGGGGTGAGGGAGAGCACCTTCCCCACAAGTCATTGAGCAAAACACCAGGAGAAGAAAGGAACAGTAAAACAGAGTTTCAAAGGCTAACAAACAGATATTCTCTAGCCCCACAGCACCAGGAGCTTCTCCCCAGGCAGTGTGGTGGCACAGCATGGCTGGGCTGGAAGTCTAAGAACCCCATGGAGCAGGGAGGGGAGCAGAATTGGACAGGAAAGGCAGGGAGTCCTTGAGGACCCCAAAAGGTTCTCTGAGTTTCTGTCCTTTGGTCTTGACCAGGCCTGGTTTTGGTGAGTTTTAAAAGGGCCCGTGTGCTGTGTCTGCCGCCAGCTGAAGTCACAGCCAAGAAGGGGGAAATGAGGTTTTTACGTTTTTGAGGTTTCTCATGTGACATTCTCTTTGTCTTTGCAGTGAAGGGGGTGTTTTCAAAGCTCATCTCACTTTCCCAAAAGACTATCCCCTCAGACCACCAAAAATGAAGTTCATCACAGAGATATGGCATCCAAATGGTGAGTGTCCACTTGTGTTCTTACCTTTGCAAGCCTTGGAAGGACTTTGGTCATTGAATCATGAAGGAAGCTAGAGTGCAGGCCATAGCTCCACTGAATCACTTTGGATGGGCTTGGTCTGGCCTGTGCAGGCGTCTGAGGTGGGGGAAGCTGCGTCTGGCCCATGCAGACGTCTGGGCTGATGCCTCCCCCCCAAGCAGGGAAGAGGCTGGAAGTAGTTATTACATTTTTTTTAAAAAATAGACCGTGTGTTGTCAGCGACCTGAGAGCTGTGCGAGTGTTCAGTATGGTCAGAAAAGCCGGGGTCTATGGGAAGAGCCGTGGAGGGCCTTCATTTTACAAAGTGTCTCTGCTTTGGTGACGCAGATGGCTGGGAGCGCTGCTGGCTCCAGAGGCTTCATCACTTGTCTGATTGCTTGGGCTCCCCCATGCCAAAGCTCAGGGCTGACCTCTCATTTCTTCTCTGGTCAGGCTCTCCCTTTCCCTTACAGCTTCCTTGGCTTACAGGCTGGGTTTTAATGCCCTTCACAGCCTAACCTCTCCCCACAGTCCATCCTCCATCTCCTGCCTCCGCACCTTTGTCCATGCTGGCTGTCCCCTCTCATTACCTTCCCTTCCTCCTGCCCTGAAACTAGCCTATTTGTATTTATTCACTTTATGTTTGTCTACCCAGGTCCTTATCTCTGATTAGAATGTCAGTACCTTGTGAGTCAGCGCTGCCATAGGCATTTCATATAAATAACCTGTTTGATTGGTGACTTCATTTGATAGCATCCAGCCAACAAAGAGTCATGAAGCTCCTAGGGTGTGCCAGGAGCTGGGCTTCACTGCAGGGATGCCAGGCAGAGAATGGAATAAGGAGCTGACATTCTAGGACAATGAACACTCCTTTCAGAAGCACCCTGGAGTTGCTTCAGGGTGGGCCCTAGACAGTCTTTGATGCCCCTTGGGCTCCAAGGAGCTCCTGGCAAGGTTGGGGGAATGGGCTATCTCCATGGAGAAGCCTCAACGACAGTGTGATGGCGCGTGGCTGGGGCTTCTGCCCTTCTGAGGGTCTGAGAGAAGGTGTCTGTGTTTATGAGCCTGGCAGCCCAGTGCCTCTGCCTACATGGGACAGGTCTGTCACACTGTCAAGAGCAGCCTGTTAACTCCCAGTCACATCAGCCAGAGAGCCCCTGAGTGGCAACTGTGACCCTTTGGTTCAGTGCCTTGGTGTCATATGGTCTGGGACAGCAGGCATTAGAGCGCAGCCCCCAAGCCTGCCTTCACCCCCAGGCACAGGCAGGTAGCAGAGAGCCCAAGGAAGACTGTTCTGGAGGCACACAGGGACAGGCTGGGGAAGTGACCAGAGGGGACAGCCAGCAGTCTAGGGGGAGGCTCAGCGCAGGCCCATGGAGGAGAGGAAACAGGTGCTGAGAAAGCACAGCCAGGTGTGCGAGGCCCAGGGCAGGAGGGGGAGAGGAGCAGGTCCCACAGGCAGACTCAGGGGGCCAAAGGACAAGGTGACTCTGGCTCCATTCAGGCACAGGAAGATGCCCCCGAAGCCTCTGGGGACAGAGAATTAGAGCTCAGAGAACAGGTCGGGGTTGGAGGACACAGAGGTGTGGGCCCACATTAAAGTGGGCAGACTACTGAGCATCAGAGGAGAGGTAGTGACTCACATGTTGTTACTGGCAAGATGGATGGCATTGCAGTCTGTCTGCAGTGACCACGTGGGTGAAAGGGATGAAGTGGCTGCATCCCAAAAGTCCCTGCCAGCTTTGACATCCTGTTTGTCTCTTTTCTGTATTTTCTTTTCTAAAAAGCCATTTGCTAAGAGCCTTGTGGGCTTCAAAGCAGGGGCAGTCCTCTGGGAGCACTAAGGTGTGAGCAGCCCATGAGGGTAGAGGGGGTAGTACTGTAAACACCCAGAACAGCCCTGGGTTCAAATTGAGACTGATGGGTGGTTCAATGGATACAGCCTTGGCCTGGAGTCAGTAGCATTCACCTTGGTGAATTCAGATCTGACCTCAGATATGTCCTAGCTGGATGACCCTGGGCAAGTCACTTCTCTCTGTTTGCCTCCATTTCTATATCTATAAAACAAGCTGGAGAAGGAAATGGCAAACCACTCCAGTATCTCTGCCATGAAGACCCCAAACAGGGTCAGAAAGAGGTGACAGACAGGACTGAAACAGAAAGGACAAACTTAACTAAAAACCTGTGTGACAAGGCAGGTCATCTCACACACATGTACACACACACGCTTACCCACCATGAGGTGCTGGTGTTGGAGTGGCTCTCCTCCCTTTTCCCTCCCCCTCTTTCCTTTCCTCTCTCCAAGTCCTGTCTGGGTCCACTGTCATTTCTGAGCTAAAAGGAGTAATAAGAAAGCTAGAAGACCCTTGGTCCCTTTTGAAACAGGGGCTCTTTAATAGGGTCTCTGTGAACTTGTCTTAGATATTTTGGTAGCTGCTTCTGCATCACTGGTTTCCTTTGCATTTCTTAGTCCTGGAGGCCAGGGAGGTGGCCTGGGCACTCTTAGGGCTGAGCTGGGAAGAATTCAGAGGTGATGCAGAGTGATGGCGGGTGATGGGGCTGCTGGGGGGAAGAGGAGGCAGTGTCTCTGTGGCTTTGGCTCCCACTGGCAGCATCTGGGGAGTGGCCCTCTGGGCTTGCTGCAGAACGTACTGGGAGATATCCGACGCCACCAACCTGTGTTTTCGATGTTTGTGGGTTTTTTTCAGTTGACAAAAATGGCGATGTGTGCATTTCCATCCTTCACGAACCTGGGGAAGATAAATATGGCTATGAAAAGCCCGAAGAGCGCTGGCTCCCTATCCACACGGTGGAAACCATCATGATTAGTGTCATTTCTATGCTGGCAGATCCCAACGGAGACTCTCCTGCAAATGTGGATGCAGCCGTAAGTTGGAAATGTGCTTTCTTAAGGCGAGCTGAGACTGCGGTTGTGGCTGCCCTGTCCTAGCTCCTGGGGCAGCAGCATGGACCCCTCACCCCAAATGGTCCCTTCCCTGGGGAATGTGCATTCAGCCAAAGCACAAAGAGGTAGCAAGTGGGAAGTAACAGACATTCAGAGGGGCTTCTCATAAGCTGAGAAGGAAGACCCCCTTTATCAAGACTCAGGGTGGTTCACCTCAGCCACAGGTACACAGTTTAGAGATTTTGTGGACTTAGGAAAAGGCAGGAATTGCACGTGGCTTAGTGCACCTACCCTGATGGTTCTTCTGAAAGACCATCCAGTTCCTGGTCCTTGACAGAGCCTTACCCTGAGTTCCCTCTCATCCTCAACTCAGAGGCAGCCCAGTCGGGCAGAGCCAAGACTTCTGCCAGCTCCCGAGCTCTGGCTGCCCCCCTCCTGCAGGAGTCCCCACTCTTTGCCTCATTTGACCACCTCCCTGGAAAGTGTTCTGACCACCCTATCCTCTCTCAGAGCCAATCTCTCTAGGCTTCTTATCCAGTAGAGAATGGAGGGAAAGGACCTGGCAGCCCCTTCCTGGGATGGTGGGCATGGAACTGTCCTGCCCCTTGGCCTCACACCATCTCCACCATTAGCAGTGATCTGCTCCTCGCCCCCGGTTTCTCCCGCCCCCATCTGCAGCATTGAGCCTCACAGTCCATACTCCTCGGCACACCTTTATCATGCCTGTTCCTGTGGTGTATGTGTGCCTCTGGTGCTCCATCCTAGCTAGGCCTTCTCATTCTCCTGCCCTGCCCTCAATGATCTCATCAGCACCCCTCCAGGCAGACTCTGGGGGTTCTAGTGACCTCAAATAGTCCTCACCTCTGCCCCTACCCCCCACCCCATCACAGAATCTCTCCCATTTGTCCCTTCACTCCAGCTTCTGCCCAAGCTTCCCTGCTCTCCCCTGCTCAGGAACCTGCAGTGACTCCCTCTCACCTCTTGGGCTAAGTGCAGACTTACTGGGCTCTTCAAGGCTCCAGAACCTGGATCTAGCTTGCCTCTGTAGCCTCTTCTGTCCTGGGGGAACCAGCCTGACCTTCTGTTTGCCTGGATCTTCCCCTGATACTGTTGGGCACGTGCTCTGCCATGTAGTGGAGCCCTGCGATGCATTGCAGCCAGCTGTCCCTCCTCTGTGGGAGACGCAGCTTAGGCCTTTCTTCTTCCTGAAGCCTTGCTGGTTCCCTTAGCAGAGGTGAGGATGGCTTGTCTCATTCTTTGACCTTGGATTCCTCCCAGACCTAGCCTCACACTTGGCGCCTAGGTGGTGACATTTTTGAATCGATATTTAATTAGAGGTGGTATGCTTCCATGATCTGCAGCCTGAGGAGGACCAGGCCTCTGAGCATCTTGACATCATGGAAGAGCTTGTGTTGATCATGCTGAATCTTACTGTGCTTCTGGGTGTGCATGTGTGCGTGCGAGGTCCTGGGCTGGGCTGCCTGTGTGCTCATTGGCCACCTTCCTGTTACTGTGTGGATGTGAGTCTTTGGAGTGACTGTGCTTGTCTGCACACATGTGCATGCAGCTACTTCGCATGGCCAACCAGAGCTCGCCAGTCAAGCTGAGAATCTCAGCGTGGGCGCCCATTCTCCGCTTTCCTCTTTGCTGACCAAGGCCTCTACGTCCCTATCTCTCATCTAGCAGTGCTGCCTGCCTTGGGTTGTTCAAGCCTTGGGTGGAATCCAGCCTCTACAGGCTCACAGGAGGAGTCTCTTCTTTCTCCAATTTATTTCTTGGTCTTCTTATTCTGGGCTTCACAAGTGTATTCAGGTTTATGGGATGTGTACCCAGCAAAAGTAACTCATTTTACAAAGGAAGAAATGGAGACCTGTGGAGGCCAGGCCTGCCCGAGTGGGCGGAGGAGAGCTTCCCTGACTCCAGATGCAGGGAGGGCTGCTCCTGCCTTGCTTTTGAAATCATCAGGGTGGTTATTGGTTACCTCCACCCACTAGATCCAGTCTCCTTGAATCTGATCTAAGTGAACCAGCCTTGTACAGAAAAGCATTGCACAGGACCTTAATGGTGAGGCATTCCATCACTCAGAAAGGCAAAATAGTTGTTCACTTAGTGGATGCCATGTGTGGAATGTGGATTCTGGAACTCCCTGGGAATAGGGGTCTCTGCAGATGAGTGCCCTCTGTGGCGTGGTGCTCTCACTCTTCTTGGTTCACCTCTGTCTCCAGAGGTTCGTGGTCCCATAGTCTTCACCTCAGCCACAGTGAACTCTCTGCAGTGATCACTGACCTGGCCAGCTTCCTCAGCCTCTGTTCTTAACTCTTCGTGGTTGCTTTCACCCAGGACAGCATTTACAGGGATGTTGCAAGAGACAGACCCTGGTGGGGACAGCCAGCCTCACTTCAGCCATTTGAAAAGCTCTGCTGGGCTCTTCTGCCCCTCCCCCTCCTCACTGATTCCTTCATCTTTGTAAGGGAGGTGGTGTTTCTGGGCCCAGTTGCAAGTCTTGTAGCCTTTTGGAGATCCCAAGTAAGAACTGTTATTTATCCTGAGCACAAGTGATCCTGGCCAGGAGATAGAGTGGGGCATTAGCAGGGGACAAGAGTTACAAGATGAGAGAGATCGAATGAAAGAAAGAGCATTTGGGGAAGAAACCTACGATGTGCCAGGTACTGTGCTAACTAAACACTTTACCAATAGTCTCTCACTTGAACCTCACAGGAACCCTGGCAGGTAAGTGCCACTATGTCCTCATTTTGCAGGTGAGGACACTAAGGCAGACTGGTTGTGATTGGCCCAGGACAGTTCATGGTGCTCAGGGAGCAAACATGTTGATAGCTCAGTACAGCTAGTCAGGTTCAGCTGCAGGGAAGACTGAAGGACATTGGGGGCCATAGGGTGTGGGCAGTGCTCTTCCTTGGTCTCTTTCCCACATTCATCATTAGAATCCTCAGGCTGAGTGCCGTTCAGCATGACTGGACTTTTATGGGCCCTGGCTACCCACCGGGCAGAAGCCCCTCAGCCTGGCCCACTTGCAGGATACAGTCCACATTGCACAGTGCCTGGTGGAGAGGGGGACAGGTTTCTTGGCAAGCCCCAGCTATTGGCGTGCCATACCTCCACATCACTAGTCTGGAGCTGTGAAGTAGCACAGCGCCTCAGAGACAGCGTAGACAAACCAAACTGTGTTCAGAAAGGACAAGCTTGGAAACCATCTCAGAGTAGAGGGAACCGTGAGTCATGGAGGGGAGATTGTGCTCAGGCCAAGCTCAGAGAGCTGCTGCCCCTGGCGGGAGCCCTGAGAAAGAAACAGGGATGCTGGGATGGCTTTCAGACTGAGCCATAGGGCTGAAGAGGCCACTGCGGGGATCTGGGCCTGTCCTTCACACCCCCAGGGGTCTCTTGCACGTTGGTCCCCAGCCTACTCCTCTGTATTGATTGTCCTGTGTATTGTGTGAGCTCTTGGGAGCAGAGAATGGTTCATTCTTTGTCCTTTCTAAGTGACTGCCCAGCCACTGACCACTTCTCAGACTTTCAGGATGTGCCCTTACATCACTCAAATCTCTCTGTGCCTCAGTTTCCTCATCTGTAAACTGAAAGGGGTTTCCTTAGCGGCTTTAAGGTCCCTGCCCGTTCTCTCAGCCCTCCGTGCCCTTCTGTTCCTCAAAGCTAAGTAAGGACTGATTGCCCAGTCCCCAGAGCTCCTTGCACAGTGTTTTCTGCTCCTTCAAGACTGGGGCTGCATTCCCAGAGCCTGCCCAAGGGTGGTGCATAATAAGTGTCTGTTGGTTGGTTGGTTGGAAATAGGAGGGATTCCAAATGAGCGTGTGTCACTAAGCCCTTCTTGAAGGTGGAGGCCTATGGGTGTGAATCTCTATACACCATCAGACTCCACGTAAGGGTCCTGTGTTTTGCTGAACCGTTCTCCCCTTTTTTCTTTTACTAAGAGGGATGTCTCTTTCTTTAGAGGAGCTGAGAATGGAGATATATAAATAAAGGAGACATTTTCTTATCTTCCCCTTACCCAGACGCCAGGCCTCCTTGGGAGGGTATTGGATTTCTTTCCTCGAAGCGCCTGGTACAGTTCCTCCTGCCTAGGTTTTGTTGCTTTCTCTGTCTCAACATTCTGCCGTTTCATATGTAAAACTGGCCATTGTGTGGAAGCTGGCTATGTTTGAGACTTAATGAAGATTAAGAGGAAGCATCTTCTAATGATCTTGTGCTTTTGTTTGTTCGCCTGCAGAAAGAATGGAGGGAAGACCGGAATGGGGAATTCAAGAGGAAAGTTGCCCGCTGTGTGAGGAAAAGCCAAGAGACTGCTTTTGAGTGACCTTTGTTTAGCAGCTCGTAGCTTCACTTTTTCAGGGTAAGTGTGTCTTTAAATCCTGAGGGGGTGTTTTTCCCCACTTAGTTAAGTAATCCTTCTTTTCTAGGATCTCATCCCTGTGAGTTCTCAGAGGCTCTAGGAGTTGGTGCCAAAGCCCAGACAAAACCTTCTGTCCTGCTACGGCTCTGGTACTGGCTGGCAGGACTGGTCTGCCTTTGTCTGTAGGGCACAGGACCGGCCCAGCTTCATCTCCAGGGCAGACTGGCCTGTCTTTGTCTCTAGGGCAGAGAACTGGCCTGGCTTCCTCTCCGTCGGATCTGCAAGTAGAAGACTAGCCTGGCTTCATCTACAGGGCAGAGGACTGGCCCATCTTCATTCCTCAGTTCCCTACCAGTGGCCTTAGGGTGGGGTACCTTGGCACCTGAGCATTACTGCTCACCCCAACTTTGCTCTGAGTGATTGTTATCAGCTGTTGTACAACCCTCTTGTCAGTAGAACACAAGTCCTGCAGGCTAGGTCCCAGCAGGGACACTTAGGCTCAGGGCCTGAGTTTCAGGTCTCAGTGACCTTCCCAGTCAGTCCTGGACTTGAGAGTCTGAAAAATAAGTTAAACATGCTGCCCAGAAAAGCCTCATGGTAGGTGGGGTCAGACTCTGTTTCTCTCTGTTAGTGAACCCCACCCTGTCTTCTCTCACTTGCCTCCTGTTAACATCCCCTGCTGTTGGGCTTGGGGGACCTGGAAGGTCAGCTGGATAAGAACACCATTCCTGGGTTCAAATCCCACCTCAAAGACTTAGCGGTAATAAGACTGAGCCTGAGCATCTGTCATATGGGGATAATCATTGAATCCCACCTCCTAAGTAAGGTTGCCATGATGATCCAAGGAAATGGCCAACATCCAGTGCTTGGTGACTCCTGTGACTTCCCTCTGTGGTGGTGTTCATCAGTTCCTTTCTGAAATCCAGATGGCTTTGGAAATTGGGGAGGCTGGAGCTGAAGACAATTCATGCAGAAGAAGGAATGTTCAGGGGCCCCTGGTGACAGCCCTCCAGGACATGAAGGGACTGGATAAGCAGGGTACAGAGGCTGGTGTGTTTTGGAACCAAATCTGCGATCAGTTACCCAGTGGAACAGGGCCACACAGCCTCCCCTGTATCCCCAGGAAATCGCATTAGAACTTCTGTCACACACTTTGCCGAAAGTTAGGTAAACTGAAAATGATCGCCAGATGACCTGCCGGTATTTGGGGGGTGCGAGCCACAGCAGCCCCAGGGAAAGCCGTGAAGCTGAGCACTAGAGAAAGAAAACAGGGAGCTGGGTTTTTTTCTCTTGTGAGATACACAGACCACTAGTTAGTCTGTATTAGTAACTAGTGTGCCCATTTTATAGCCAGGGAAACTGAAAATTTAAATGGAATGAATGAATAGGTGTAAAAGCATAAAATAAACAGGTGAGCAGAAAGGAAATAAACAATTTAATAACCTAGTCTCAAAAAAAGAAATTAACCCCTCAGTGAATTCTCAAAGAAAAACATTACAGGACCAGATGGATTTACAAATTCTTTTTTTAAAATAAGTTTTTAATTTTCATATAAATCAGCACAACTAATCAATGCAATGAATCCGTCCCCAAACACCTCCGCGTGTGATGCCTGTGGAGAAGCGGGCTTCTTTTGTCTTGTCCGTGAGTCCTGCTCAATCATTAGTGTTTGTCGTGCTGTGCTGACTCTGGACTTCTGGGGTGTGATCGCTCTTCACATTCGCATGGCTATAATTAATATTGTTTCCTTGGCCCTGCTGACTTCCCTTTACCTTGGGTCCTAGTGTTCTTTCCAGGCTTCTCCATTGCTCACACACATCATTTCTTACAAAAATCTTCGATTCTACTCGTGGGCCAAAATCTGTTAGCCATTCCCCGATTGATGGGCATCTCATTTGCTTTCAATTCTTAGCTGTCACAGGAAGTGCTGTTGTGACTGTTTTGGAGTGCGTGGGGACTTGTGTGCTCACCACAGGCTTCCTTAGGGTGTAGGCCCAGCAATGGAGTCCCTGGTTCAGAGGGTTTAGACCTTCTAGTCATTTCATTTGCCTAATTCCAGAATGCTTCGGTGGTTGCATTTCACTACAAACTGTCCAAATTCAAAGAACAGTTCAGCTCAGTATTGCACAAACTGCAAATGAAATAGCAAAAGAAAGTATTTTATCAGATTTTTTTCTACAGCATAAATGTCCATGTTACCCAAGCCAGAGAGAGCCAAAATGAAGGAAAAAACATATGGCCTAATATTCTGAATGAGCAGTGATAGAAAAATTTTACATAAAATACTGATGAGTCTACAGCAGCCAATCACAAATACTGTGTAGTACGACCAGGTTAGGTTTGTGCTAGGAATGTTGGGTTGGCTTCATATTAGGAAGATTTTCAACATAACTGAGCATGTTAATTACGGTACCAAAGTTCATGTCATATCAGTGGAAGCGTGTGACAAAACACCATACCCATTTGTGTGTAGGAAGGAAAAAACACTAGAGAACAGGAATTAACCTGTTAAATCCCATCTTTTGCCTCACGTCTTCCCTGTCCTTTAATCACTGACTGGGGGTTGCCTCAGACAAACTGAGACTTGGGAAAGACCTTAGCTTTAAAAGGCCAACGACTTCCACTGTCTTGGGGCCGTTGCCAGTTGTCCTGACCTGTGCCTTGCCGCTAAACTCCAGCTGACTCTGGAGGAAAGAGTGAGGCTGATGACTGCACAGCCCTACCTTGCTTAAACCTGCCTCACTTGCAAAGCAGGACATCATCCTCCTGATGAAGGACAAACTAACAGCAACAAAAAACAAGTATCTGAAACCAACTGCAAACACAGGTAGTGGGGAGAAACTAGATTGCTTTCCAGTAAGATCGGGACAAAGCAAGGGCATCCATTTTCTCTACTTTTTGTCATCGTGCTAGAAATTATTACACCGTGCCAGAAGCAATAACCCTGGACAACAGGGGGAAACGGATTAAAAAACAAGAAGCATAGGACACTCAAACAAAATATGTAAAAACTGGAAAGCTGTCTGGCATCACTATTTCATTCCACACTTCACCGTAAATGGATACAAGCTCTAGATCTAGAAGATTACACACAAAGAAATAGAGGAACAAGGAAGAAATCGCATTTCATAATTGTGGGTAGGGGAAGAACATGTGAGCAAATAGGAGAAAGAGCGTTACAGAAGATAAAATAGAAAAGCTAACCCAGTGAAGCTATGATGAGAAGCAGCCCAGATAACTGGGAGAGAACCTTTGCAACAAGTTTCCTCTGACGGTCTCATTTCAAAGTTTTGAAGAATAAGAGTCCATTTCCCAGTTGATAGAGAATGAAGGGAGAAGCCAAAGGTCCTCCACGGACAGTGGTGTTCATGGCAACAATTGCTCTAGTGGCAAAGAGTCAGGAACCAAGGGTTGCCTTTAAATTGGCACATGACTGAGTAGATAAAAACTTAGAAATCAAATGAGACTGAAGGAAGCCATGGATTATTTCCCTGTTCTTCTGGGTTAGTAACTGCTAAGAAAGAAAGCCAGGTTATTGTGATGTGGCCTAGTCTCAAGGATGCCGTTCCTGGCCAAGACAGGAACTTTTCATGGATGGAAGGGGGCATGTTGGGAGGACTTCCATGTTGGGTTGGCTTAGGCTGCCTACGTGATGTCTGATGTGAAGTGTTCAGTGGGTAGGTGGGGATTCCACAGGACAAACAGTTGGACCCACAGTCTATGTCTAGTCAATAATGTGGATCTCAGGATGTCACAGTTGGGGAGGACTCTGATAGTGGACCCCTGAGGACTTGAGCTCCCCAGGGGAATGAAGCCTTGAGCGATGCCCATAGTTAAGAACATGGCATTGATCTAGCAAAGGGAACCAAGAAGTAGCCAACGGTGCCCAGCAGAGGGGAGTTGGGTACCAAGTCATTGTTAACTTTAGAGGAAAGGAAGCAGAGGACTTTCCAGGCCAAAGGCCATCTGGGAGAAGAAAGTGTTCCTGACATTTAGATAGCACCTCTTGCATTCCAGGCCCTGGAGGAGAGCCTATGATAATCTTCCCCCCAATTTTGTAGTTGAGAAAAGTGAGGAAGACTGGTGAGATGATTTGCCCAGAGTCTCAGCAAAGAAGTGTCAAGGCTGGATTTGAACTTGGGACTCCCTGACTGTAGGTCCAGTGCTCTGTACCCTTGTGACTTTCAATTCTGCTCTTTTCATCCACGTTTTTGGAATCTGCCTCTTGTTTCGTAGACGCAGTCCAGCTCTTCACTTGCCTGACAGTGGGTGATTTTAGAGATGGGCCTTGAATGTAGGTGTTTGTTATCCTTGCCCTTGGCCTGTTCTGAGCTTGAGCAGCCCTCCTTCTCTTCCATGACAGTGTATGTAAGCTCTGCTCACTTTTCTGCGCGGATTGATTTCTTCCAACAGGGCCTTCCTTCTGGAGTCTGCCCATCCCTCCTTTCCTCTCTGTCACTTATCTGAAGCTTTTTGGGGAACCATAGACACGGCATAGACAGTGATGGGTGGCATGAGATGGGCACAGAACCACTCAGATGGCTGGACTTCCACCCCAAAGAGCAAAGTTCTATTTTCTCCCCTTCCCCCAAAAAAAGGGGAGGAAGCAAAATCCTTGTAGAAATGTTCACAGTCAGGCAAGCAGATTTCCACAATGGTTGTGTCCAAGGCTGCCACGAGTCACCAAAATGCCCCACTCATCCCTCATCTCCTAACCAGGAGCCTGCCTTTACATTCTGCATTCCCCCATGCTCCCTGACCAGAGTTAGGAAGAGCTTAGTTGGACTCTTGTCTATCTTCCTTGCTTACTGGCTGTGGGGCCTTAGGCAAGTCACTGAACTGCCATCTGCCTTGGTTTTCTTATTTGTACAATGGGGATCTGATGGGGGAACAATATGAAGTCTTAATCGTTCCTTTGGATCCAGTAGGTGCCTCCAGTCTCATTCCACCATGTTGGACCTTTTTGCCTTGCATTAGAATCACTAGTTCATCTTGCCCCACTAGTCCCACTTTATGCATCGATTATGATGGATGATGATAATTTTCAGAGTACTTTACACAGTTACACACACAGCAAAAGCATTGGAGGTTTTACTGTTGTCTCAATTTATGGATTTTGCCCTTTGAACAGGGAGCTTAGCTTCTAGCTTCCATCCATGTGATGATAATGCGGAGGCAGCTTTATCCTTCCCATTTTTGTTTTCAGAGTAGAGCCCTTCTGGTTAGATTTGTAAAACTCCAACAGATACATTCTTGACAGACCTTACCAGGTCTGCTCCATCCGTCCCTTGCCAGAAGTCTTTAGACTCGGGTCTGGGCAGCCAGATCCTTCACTCAGAGCCTCTCTTCTTGGCCAGCGGGGCATTCACCCATTACTTTGCCAAATCCTTTTCCAGGGTTTGCTTCTGTGATGAAAGTAGGTTCCACCAGGCTGGCTCTAAGGGAGCCAACTTTTCCAGGGTTCCTGTATACTCTCTTGCTGCCCCAAAGGCTCTGGGGGGATCTTGAGCCTGAGAGTGAGGCTTGGTTGTGATGGAAAGATTGGTTGGGAATTAAGGTTAATTAGAGTTGTCAGGCCCCTTGCCCTAGCCTTCCCTGTGCTTAAGATCCATTTTGTTCACCCTTTTTTTAAAACAGAAATTTTGTTTTATTTATCAGAGTGAAGTAAGACAGACTCTGAAGTCCTTGGGAAATGAACTCTCCATTTTTTGCAGGTTGGCTCAGGGCGTTTTGTTTTAATTACACTTAAAAGGACTGAAAGGAAACTTCTCATTTTGATTTATACGGGTTTTGGCTTGGTCTTGGTTTCTTCCCCTCCACTGGCCATTATTGGTTATGTCGAAGCAAAAGCAAAATGCATTTCCTATGAGATAGCAAAGGCAATCGGGTTTACTCTTGCTGGTTTGTTAGTGGAAACCAAATTTCAGATTTTTCCCCCTTTTCAGGCCTCTTTGGTTTTTTATTCTTTCTGGTCACTTGCAGTACTTTTCCTTGACCTGATAGCTCTGAAATTTGACTGTAATGTTCTTTGAGTTTTTATTTGGGCATCTCTTTGCTGAAGTGATGGGTGGATTCTTCCAATGCCTGTCTTGTTCTCTGGTGCTAGGACACCAGGGTCTCCTTCTGATTGTGGCTTTCAGGGGGTCCTGTGATTGTGACGTCTCTCCTGCATCTCTTTTTCAGGTCATTTGTTTTTTCCATGAAGTATTTTATATTTTCTTCTATTTTTTTCATCCTTTTGGATTTATTTGATTACTTCTTATCTCCTAGTCATTAGCTTCCACTTGCCCAGTTGTGACTTTGAATGAGTTCTTTTCCCAGTGAGCTTTTACAATTCCATTAGACCAGTTCTGCTTTGTAAGGAGTTGTTTTCTCTTCCCGATTCTTCTTTTCCCTCTTACGTGATTCTCAAGCTCTTATGTGTCTGGACATTGTTGGCAGCTTCTGAGTTGGCAGCTTGTTCTTTTCTGTCACTATCATAACTTTATATGTTCAGATTCGTTGGTGTTTTTGGGTTTTGCTTATCTTTTTTGGCCTTTTTCCTTTCTTAAAATTTGAACTCTGCCCCCCAGGGTGGAAGGGGCACTATCTGTGGCTTCTTGTGCCAGGGGCTGTCAGCCCCACCTGTTAACCTGGTGCTTTGCTGATGGTGCCCTGAGGCTATGCTGAGGGGTTAAGGTGGGGGCCAGGAGTGGCTGATGCTGCTGGAGGCAGCTTACCTGGTGCTGAGGGGGAGGGGCAGGGTGTTTCTGGATTCCCCTGGGGCTACACTGGAGAGAGTGGTGGTCTAGCAGCTGCCTGTCTGCGTAGGCAGGGATGAGGTTGGTATCTCTCTGTTTGCCAGGGGCTATGCTGGGTTGGTGTCTGCCTATGCCCTGGATATCCTCGGAATTCCTAGCTGCGTCATGCATGGCCCCAAAGCCTAGATTCCTCGTGCTGTGCTCAGATGCTTTAATGGGTTTGTAGTCTGGAGACAGATGGTTCCTCCAAGGATGCACGTAGCAGTCCATCCACGCCTGCCCTTGAGCTATTCTCTTTTTAAATAATGCTTTATATTTTTCCCCAATTACATGTTAAAACACTTTGAATTCCAAATTCTGTCCCTCCCTGAGACGGTGAGCAGTCCAGTATGGGTTATACATGTTCAGTCATGTCAGACATTTTGTGCAAGACTCAAACACAACAGCAAAAAGAACGGAGGAAAGAAAGTGAAACCCGCCTGCCTCAGTCTGTGCCATCGGGCAGTGCGGCCGTCACTGTGTACGGCATTCTGGTGCTGTGCACTGCATTATGCATCAGTTCATGTAAGTCATCCCACTGGTTGTAGTGCAGTAATATCCCGTCACAATTGTATACCACAGCTTGGCTGACCATTCCCCAGTGCATGGGCAGGCCCTCCATTTCAAATTCTTTGGCTCAGTTCAGAAGGGTGTTTCCGCTTTGGGCAGACACAGAACCACTCTGAGAGAGAGCGAATGCACTTGATTTGTGTGGCTGCCCCCTGAGTCGAGCCTTCTCTTCCAGGGAGTCCCTACCTTTCTCAGTGTGGCACTTGGATCTCTTTAGGAACCTTTTGGACTGCCTCTTTTGTCCCTCCCGCTCTCCTCTGTCTATCCCTGGTGCTCACTGTCTGCAGGGCCCACATTTAATAATCATTTATTGGACAACTGATATCCTCAAATTGGAGACCATGGCTACCTTCCAGCATGGGCATAATTTCTTATTGTCTGGACCCAACAACTTCCCCTAGTACCAAGAAAGCATTTGGAGAACATTTGGAATTGGGGGAAGCCAAGACACCCAGGGGATTGTGGCTTTGAAACCCCAAATTATTTCACAGTTCTTGTGGCCCCAGCATGTCACAACCGAAAAGTACTTGGGGTGGGGGGGCAGCTGGACTTGAACATAAAGTCCCCCCCCCCTCCCAGAGAGTATGCATTGCATGTCCCTTTCCCCAGTCCCAGCTCTCTAGTCCAGGCTGAGAGCCTGAGGCAGTGCCTGTAACTGCCCTCAGGGCTCCTTGCCTGCCCTCTGCACCTGGTCACAAGTTGAATCCCTTGGCTTAAGGACAACCCTTTGGATACTTGGAGACAACTAGGAGCCCCCTCCGCATCTTAGATTCTCTTTTGAGGTTTGACATCTATAGTTCTAATGCTCAGAGACTTGAACTCCAGGTCCTTCCTCATCCCACTGTTCTATATTCAGGAGGGATCAATGGGCGGTGCTTCCCTTTTCTGCATGGCCTCTACCATCATGGGCTGGTTTCCCCTTGTCCCTGGCAGGGGTACCGTCCTGGAATCTTTGTTGCTCTCCCTCCCCACCTTTGTCCACAAGGTCAGATCCTTCTCACTCATCCTCAGGTTATGTTCAAAGGCTCGCTTCTCATTACCCTCCTTCCTGGTGCCGCCTCTGTAGAGCTGCCCAGAGCTTCCTCAGTCAGTTCCTTGCTTTAGCATTCTGCCCTGGAGCCCATTGGCTCCAGAATAAGACAAGAGACTTCACCTGGAACTTAACAGTCTCCACTCTGGCCTTCCTTGTTTCTCCTGGGATTCCATGCTTCTCCTGTCTGTTTCCAGGCTGCTTGGGATGGCTGAATCTGCCTCTCTGCAAACTTGCTGCTCCTTCTGGAGCCGAGGAGAGAAGGTGACAGCCCTTCAAGAACTTGGGGAGTCAGCCCTCTCGTGCCTAGGCCTCCATACCCCTAGCTACCTTTGTCTGCAGGAGGCCTCACCTGATCTACCTGGGACAGTAGGGCTGTCTGCTGAGGACCCTTCCAACCCTTTACTTCTGTGAATGACTCATCCCTGGGGCCAAGACCACCATAGCCAAGACCTCAGTCCAGCTGTGGCCCCAGGAAGCCTGCAGCCAACTGATATGCCCTTAGATCCTCTTGGGATGGATGCTTTCCAGCCAAAACTTTTCCATTTTATCTTTTGGAAACAGATTTGCGAGCCAGCTCCATATAACCTTGCCTTATTAAATTCTATCTGAAGCTGCCTTGCTTCACTTAGTGAGCCTGCTGTCTGCTCTCCATCCATAACAGACATGACGGGGTTCAGCAGCACCAGTCCTAGAGCTGTGGGCCATGGCCACTCTTTAGGGCTCCACTATTTCCAAATCCATCCTCTTCCTAATTTCTTATCTTCTGCCTGAGAGACTGAAAACCCCTGAGAGTGTCTTCAGGATTCCCCCTCATCTTGCCAGTCAGAAAAGGAGCTGGGGCATCATCTCTTTGACCAAGCCCTCTATGTGGTGGCCCCTCACCCCAGGGCCTTTGCCCTTCTCCATCCTCCTGAATCCATAGCTGCTGTCAGCCCTGTTGTTCGTCCAGGGGCTTCTCTGTGGTTGTTTTTGTGTTGACTTTTCCAGGCAGAGAACAGAAGCAATTGAGAGATAGCCCCTTCCTCCGTGTGCTTTCCCTCCTCCTTATGCCTTGGATGCTGAGACCTCCCCCTCCTTCCTGGGCTGATCTCCCTTTTTTCTGAGCTTTAGGAACCCCGGAAGACTGACTCAAGATCTCGTTGACAAATCCTGAGGTGCAGTCATCATCTCCACCCCCAGGAGGCAGGATTGTTTAGAGACAACTGGGGGGGGGGGGGGGGTGGGAGAGTACCACCATGCACAGAGCACAGGGCCTGGTGTCTGGAGGCCCCGAGTTCAAATCCAGCCACAGACACTTCCAAGCTCTGTGGGGTGCTCTCTTTAAAATGGAAGCAGTAACAGCCCTTCCCTTTCAGGGTAGGGGGAGGGTCAGGTGAAACCATAGCGCTCCATCTGTTCAGCATTCCCTGACCTCTCCACTGAACGTGATGGAAGGATAGCATTTTTTCACTGGAGAGTTTCCTCCAAGTGCTGCATCCTTGTGGCAAGGAGGAGTGCCTGCTTCCTTCCGTCTGTGGTAAGTGTTGACAGTGAGCCTGATGTTGTGTTTGTGTTTGTCGCAGGTCTCCACTTGGGAAACATGGCACTCTCCCCACCTAGCTGGACTGATGTCGTAACGAGTTGGCAAATGCTGGCTGGACTAGGCTGCGATCAAACACGCCAGTGATCAGTGCTGACGAGAGCCTGCCAAGTGCCAACTTAGAGATGATGACGCATTCTGAATTGTAATGAACTGCTTTAACCTTCAGGAAGAATTGTAAAGACGTGTACATAGCACAACGTGACCCGGAGAATATCTATACTGTCATGTCCACCCCATCCACGGTCTCGTAGTTAGACTGAGAATCGAATCGTGTACGTTCGAGAGATTTTAGCAGGTTTTCTTTCCCTATTCATTGTTTCTTTATCAGCTTAAAGAGACTTCTTAAAGCATGTCAGATTAAAACCAATTAGGATTAAATGTCCACTTAATTTTCCTTTAAACCATTGAGGCTTCATTAAACGCTTTCATTTACTAGACTTTTGTATTCTCTTTGTTTGGAAACACTCTTGGGCTCTTGTCGCTTCTGCCAGAGCATTGTCCAGCTGTTTAGTTCCAATACGGAGACTCGCTAAGCAGCTGCCTGACTTGGACGAGGACCTGCCCGGGACGGCCAGCCCTCGGTGCTCTCCTCTTGTCATCCAATCACACACGTCTTTGATTGGGTGTAGCAATAATCTTTCTGGCACCCTCTCCTGGTCCAAAGTCAGTGGATTGGAATTCACCCAAGGGTTTGGTTTTTGTTTTTGGTCCCTTGTCTTCATTCTGCCTGATGTTGACGTTGGACTCCCAAAGCATGGCCAGCTGGAAGCTTTTCCCACCAGTAACTTCTGGGTTTGTGATTGAAGACTCTGTCCCCTGACACCCTCCCCATTTCTCTACACCTAATGTACAAAGAAATTGCGATGTATATTTTCATGTAATTTGATTTTTTTGGAATTCTGTCACCTTATGTAGAGTGAGTTCTTCCAAAATATAATTTTTTCCAATAATTGTCCAGGTGTTGACTTTTCTGTACTTAATAAAGATTAACATACTGAATACCCGAGAAGTGCAGTTTAGGAAAATCTCAGGTTGATTCCTTATGCAAACTGAATACTTGAAACCCTGTGGCCATGGCAGTATATGGAGTATACTTTGGTAGAAGTGGGTGTGTGAGGGTGACTTAGAGAGCCTGGGTGCCAACCTTGTGGGGTCAGGTGCACAGCCAGTAGAGAGAGCAGCTGCCATCTTAATTGGGGAGTGTTAGAGCATACACACCCTGGGAACCCATGCCCGCCCTCTCCTCACTGGGGAGGAACAGGAGCAGGGAGTTGGGCTCTCCTGGCAGATGAATGAAGCCCAGGAAAGCAAATCTGGCCTTTTAGAACTTGGCAGAACCCTGAGGCTGAGTCACTTTTGTCCACAGGAGGCCCCTTCAAGGGATAAGGGGATGGCCACAGTGTAGAGAGATCCAGCTCAGAACTGGTTCTTCCTCCTCTAGAGCCTGGAGAAAACCCTTCCTGGAAGAGGAGAGGACTTCCTCTCCTTGCATTTGGTTCTCCTAGTCCCACAGCCACAGTGGTGGCAGGTGGTGAGCATCCTGAACCTGTCACCTAGGTGTGGAGTCTCCTTCCCAGGGAGGGTTTTCTCCCTGCCAGGACTTCTGCCCCTTCTGTTTCCATTGCTTAGAGGAGGATTGCTGCCCACACCGAGTGCTCAGGGACTCTCCCTGGGCTCTTGTCTGCAGGGTGAACTCACAGAAAGGACTAGTGCCTCCTCATGGTCACTCAGGGAGTAGGGGAAGGGTGTTTCAGTGCCCCTTGGACCGAGGGTGGGACGAGGCAGGAGTGTCACCTGTGCCTTCTTTTCCAGTCTGACCACCACACCACTTGCCTCTCTGTTCTGTGTTGGCAAACAGCGTGGAAGCATCAGGGCTGCCTGTTCGCCTCAGAACTCCCACTTAACAGGAGGTGACTTTCTCTTGAACTTAGTGCCAACAATGCGGACATGAAAATAACTGTCAGGACTCGAACTGTTGGCTCTTTACTTCCCTTCCCAAGTTCTTGGGTGACTCCTCCCTTCGAATCTGCTTCTTCCAGGATGGGGTGACTCAGGGGCCTCCTCTGTGCTTGAAGCCCCTGGGAAGTTGAGTTTTGGTACTGCCACTGCCTTAGGGAGGCCACACGAAGGACCCAGCCACTCAGTGGGATTTGGACTCTGGCTTGGGCATCTCGCTCACGATGCATCCTCCACAGGGGGCAGTGTCCCTGCATCTCTCGTGTATCCGACCTCCGAGTGCATGGAGTGGCTCCTCCTCAGCATCTAGGACATTGAACTGATGTCGCTTCATTGCCATGTTTTTAGTTGTGTGGTTCATTGATTGTATTTCTTGCTGTGCATTCTGTTGTGAGGTTTACCGTATTGTAAAGCACTCTGTCAGTCAATAAAGGATGACTTCTAGGCAGCCTCCTGAGCTGTTGTGGTTTCAGGATACAGATGTCCAAACGAGGCTGGGGCGGGGGTCGCCATCTCCGAGAATGACATGTACTGCCTTAACAAGTGGGGAGAGGAGACGGAGGCTGTCTGTCCTCTTACCCAGACCTAGTGACAGCACTTAGCACATGGGGACCTGCTTTGGGTTAGTAATCCAGGGAGCCTGTCTGGGCCCAGCTCAGGGGCGGGGGGAGGGTATTAGGGGTGACCTGGTCCTACTTTCCTTGGCTAAATTTGGCCTTCCTGAATTTATTTGCCTTTGCTTTACTTCACTTCAGTCCAGCCCACACTTGACAGTTTTGTGGCTACCGAACCCACACGGCTGGACAGGCTAATGGGGCTGAGGCCTGGGAAAGCTTTCTGAAAGGGGGTGGAGGGAGGGGAAGGTCATCAAGAGGGCCACCTCGGTGCTGGACCTTCTCAACTTTTAATAAAAGATACTGGATCTGTTTGCTCTTTACACAGGTCATACTTGAGAAGCTTAGTAGGAAGCCATCAGGGCTGAGGGTGAGCTCAGAGACTGGTACGCGTCTGGGAACGCCCTCCCTCTGCCCTGGCAGCTCAGGGCCATGACTTGGGAGAGTCAGTGCTAGAAGGGACCTCTCAGGTCATTAAACCAAGCAAGGATCCAGGCAGGCAGAAATTGGGGTAGCAATGAAAGGGGGAAGTTGTGGCCCTCCCTCCGTTACGCGTTTCTCTCAGGAGGCAGGCCTGAGCATTATGTGGAAGTTTGGGGGAAAGGAGAGCATGCCCACAGAAGGGAGGGTGCCCAGATGGTGTGCCAAGGTCAGAGTACAGCTGAAGAGCTGGACAGGGCCCCCTGACAGGCCCCCTCCAGAGAAATGGTTTGGTGCCTGCATTCATAATAGAAGGAAATGCCCCATCTCAGCGGTCAGGGGAAATAAAGATCATGAAATTCCTAAAATCTATCTAGAGGACTGCAGGCTGAGAATCCATCATTTTATTGAGGAGGAACCTGACGCAGAGGTGGAGGGAGTGCGTTCGTCCTTCGTTGCCAAAGAAGACCATGCCATCAGAAAAATGATGACATGACTTGCACTTGACTTTATTTTGGGTGAGGGAGGGAGGGAGAACCTCACTTCTCCTACAGAACCATCTGAATCCAGTGACCAGGTATTCATCAGGATGACTGGAGATGACCTAGGATGAGGCAGTTGGGGTTAAGTGACTTGCCCAAGGTCACACAGCTAGTGAGTGTCAAGTGTCTGAGGTGAGATTTGAACTCAAGTCCTCCTGACTCCTGCACTGGTGCTCTATCCCCTGCACCATCTAGCTGCCTCAGTGGAAGGAGTAATTTGCCACTGAAGCCACAGCAAGTGCTAGGATGGGAGGGAGCTCTGGGGCACAGAGGGAATGAACCCTGGACCTGAGTCTCCTTTCACTCTTAGAAGCTATGTCGCTCTGGGCCCACGGCTGATCCTCGGGTAAGATGGGATAATAAGCGCACTACTTCACCAGATACTTATCAAATCAAATGAGATTACGCATCTCTAGCAGTGCTACTCATCATCGTCATCGTTAGACTTGAGGCCTCCCTGCCTCCAAAACCAGGCCCCTACAAAGGGTCTCATAAAACTGCTTTAATGGCAGGGATGGGCACAGGCTCCAGGGGACTCCTTCATCAGACACGGTTTGACTTGACTAAAATTGAATTGACCTCATAGAATTTGTTCAGTTTAATTCAACAAGCATATATTAGTCTCCTACTGTGTGCAAAGTGCCAGGCACTCATGCCATGACAATGCCAAATGCTGCTCCATCATTCTCTGGGCTAGAGGCCTCTGGACCTCGTCCACCCATTGGTCACTTCCTCTACTCCCGTATACACAGAGGGAGCAGAGGTGTGAGGTAACTCCAGCTCCTTCCTTCATTTTCCTTTTTCAGAATGTTTGGTCCCTCAGAAAGAAACTGTGCCCCATTTCTGGGCATCATTCCTAGAGAGCAAACGATGACAGCAGTTGTATTTGTGGTGTCTCTGGGGCAGAGGGCCCTGCAACCACCTGCTTTCCCATCTCATGGTGGGCGTTACTGGCTCTCTGGTTCACTAGAGGCTTCTGGGGGCTTCCAGAGCTGTCCCTCTCGTCTCCTTGCCACTTCCTTTTTTTGGCCGCCCATATTCCCTACATCTGGGAGAAATCAAAGTGGTGATGCCCTTCCCCCAGCCTCCCATGGCTCCCCCTGCTTGTTTGGGGGGCAGCGCAACCTGTGCTTCAAAATCTTCTGCGTGCTGGGCTTTCCCATTTGTGCTGGAATTCTTTTACCCCCGCAACCACATGTCCAGAAAGAAGGTTTTCTTGCCCCAGCCCTTTCCATATGTGCCTCCATAGTCTCCCTCATCTGACCTGAAGTATTTCAATAGTAAGACACTATTTTCTAGGTGACGGCATTCCAGAACTAGATAAATCCAACTGAAAGATAAAAAGGAAATTGTAGGCTTAACAATGTCCGCAAACTGGTAACTGAAGAATTCTGACCAGGAGAGATAGAGAATATATGTATTTTCATACTCCCGTGAGATTTACACAGAATTGATGACTCCTGAGGCCCCAAAACAACTCAAAAGAAAAGCAGAAATCAGCCCTAAATGCATCCTTTGCTAATGCACACACCACATACACACCACACACATAATTAAAAAAAGGAAAAGAGGTAGAGATCCAGAAAGAGTAAACAAACCACCCACATGATGGAGTGGGTCAAAACCTGAATCACATGACACCCAGAATGACCTTAAGGAAACGAATAATAAAAGGCTGGGGTAGCCCACTGAGGCAATCCTTAGATCCTTCTAATGTGTAGTCCTAAGAGAAAAGGAGCAAAAGAACTGAACATGAATTTTACAAAAAGCTACAAATACCAAGTGAGGAATTCCAAAGCCCGTAATAGAGAAGAGGGGGGCGAAATTGGGGCATTAAAAAGCTGAGTAACAGAATTCTTAGAACACAAATGAACTAATTATCCAAAAGCTGGCTTTTGAAATGACTAGCCAATAAAAAGCCAGGAGCTAATTTGATTTTTTTTTAAAGGGAAGAAAACCAAATTAAAATCAGAAAGAACTGGGGGGTGGGAGAAGCGTTCATAACACATGGAGAAAATAAAGAAAACTCAGAAATAACTGAACTGAATTCTATTCCAACAAGACTAAAAATCTAAATGAAGTTGATAGACGTATTTTTAGAAAACAAAATGAACTAAGTATCGCCATTTCAGAAAGCTAGATTTAGCGAGCCAGAAGTGACCTTGGATAAAACGATTTATGAAGGAATTCATTGGTCCCTTAAGAACCAGGTAATAGTTATGCTACATAAATGTTTCCGAAGTAAAGGAGGCTTTTTGAGCTGTCAAAGCTTTACTGTGATACGGATACGGTCCTTGTTCCCAATCTGAGAAAAGGGACAAAGTAAAGAGTAAAGCATAGATTCAAACCAGTAGTGAACATTGGTGCAGAAAGATGAGATCAGAATCTTGGCAAAGGTTCTAGCAACGTGCCCAGAACCGCCAGGAGTCGTGGTGCCCAAGTTATACCAAGTTACCCGAGGTATACAAGGACAGTTCAGTGTGAGAACAGCAGAAGTCACCTTAACAACCACCACCTGATCATGTCAATAGATGGAATTTCTCATTTTCTTTTTTTAAAGAAATATTAAAAACAGGAATGGGAGGACGATTCTTTCAGGTGCTCCAAGGCATTTCTCTTAACCCAGCAGCCCCAGTTATTCATGGGACAGAAGCACTCTGGAAGAGAGAGAGTTGGTGTAGTAAGGTGCCTGCCAGTGCCTCGCCTACAGGAGGAGTCAGACAAGGTGCAGGGAGAGCTAGATCTGAGAGACCTCAGAGACTAGAGATGTCTGTCAGAGTCTCCAGAGGAGAAGTGTGGGGGACACCAGGAGCCTGCTGGTCCATTCCCACTGCCCTCTGTGGCAGCCAGCTTCAAGCCTCAGAGGCAGAGGCTGTGGGCACCACTTTCATAAAGTGTGCATGGCAGTGGGCAGGACGCTGAAGTAGGGCTGAACTGGCAAAATGCTGGGCTGCTCCCTCCAGCCAAAGAAGAGTTTATGCCGTTAGGGAAAGCTGGGCAGGAAACTCTTGACCTCTCTCCTAGAAAAGCCTTGCTAAAAGTGTGATAGGGAGAAGCAGACATCCAGGAGAGAGACGTGAAAAGCTGACTGAGTGACTGCCATCTCGGGCTGGGGTCCCCAGCCACGCTGTGGATCATGTAAAGACAGGCCTTCTGAGCGAGGGCAGAGGCTGCTCATTTGCTTTCACTCTTTCCACTCTTTATAGTGATCAGGCAAGAAAAAGTAAGAGAGGACGTGTTAGCAAGGAGGAGCAAAGGGCTCTATTTGCAGGTGATTTGATGGTTTACCTAGAGAATCAATGAAGCATGAACTAAATTCCTTCTGCAAAGCAGGAGCGTACAAAATAATCCACAGAATTCTCAGCATTTTTGTACATGACTGATAAACACAAAGCATGTTTTTAAACATTTTTATTTTCAGCTCCAAATTTTCCATCTACCTCCAGCCCCTCCCCCGCCCACTGAGAAGGCCAGAAATACAATAGCCATTCTACATATGAAGAAGTCAGGCAAAGCATTTACACCTTAGCTGGGGGAAGAAGGGGAGGGAAGAAAGGAAAATAAAGGGAAAAATGCGTCCCTCTGCATTCCAACGCCACCAGATCCCTTTGGAATTGGAGAGCATTTTTCATCATGGGTCCTTTGGAATTGTCTTGGATCATTGCCTTGATCACAGTAGCCAAGTCATTCACAGTTCATCGAATAATGTTGCTGTTACTATGTACAATGTTCTGGTTCTGCTCACTTCACTTGGCATTGGTTCATGTAAGTCTTCCCAGGTCTCTCTGAAATCAGCCTTCTCATCATTTCTTACCGCACAATGGTGTTCCATCACGATCACGTACAACAACTTGTCCAGCCATTCCCCTCTTGATGGACATCTCCTCAATTTCAAATTCTTTGCCACTAAAAAAAGAGCTGCTAGAAATACTGTTTTTGATCTTTCATCTTTATTTATTTTTCAGTTTTTCTACAAAAATTTGAATTCCAAATTTTCTCCCCATTTCTCCCCACCCATCCACCCCTTCCTCCAGTCTATCCTCCCTTCTATCACTCCCCTTCCATCTCCCTCCCCTGTTTCTTTCCCCATTGCCTGTCATCTTATTTCCCAGTTGCATGAAAAAAAAAACTTTAACATTCATTTTTAAACCTTTGAGTTCCACATTCTCTTCCTTCCTCCCTCCCCACCCACCCTCATTGAGGAAGCAAACAGTTTGCAGAGCCAAAATGGCAGAGCAGAAAGACACATAACTCTAGCACTTCCCCCACAGCCCACAAATGCCTGTAAAAATGACTTTCAACAAAGTCTAGAGCAGCAGAGGCCACAGAGCCACAGAGTGAAGGAGGCTTCCAGCCAAAGGTAACCTGGAAGGCCAACAGGAAAGGTCTATCTCATGGGATGCTGAGCGGAGTGGAACCCAGCCCTGGCTGTGTAGCACTGGGAGGAACAGGACCTGAACAGACCTCGGGGCAGAATGCCCAGCGGGGTGGGTCCCAGATCTTTCAACGCACAAGCAACAAAGAAAGCTCCAAAGGTCAGTGTGGGAGAGCTTTCCCAGCTGGGAGAGAGGGGAACGGAGTTCCCTCAGCACTGACCCCAGGTGGCAGTGGTGGCAGCAGGCAGCTCAGCTTAAAACTTCTGGCAGAATTGAGTAGCTGATCTGAACCTCAGCCTTGAGCATGGTACTACGGAGAGGAGGAGCACTAGGAGCCTTCTCTTGACAAAGGATTCAAAAGTGAAGTAACTGGTTGGGAAAATGCCCAAAAAAGGGGAAAAAAAATAAGACCATAGACGATTACTTTCTTGGTGAACAGGTGTCTCCTCCCATCCTTTCATATGAGGAAGAACAAGGCATACTGTCACAGGAAGTCAAGGTCCCTGCCTCCAGTACCTCCAAAATGAATATGAAATGGGATCAGGCCATAGAAGAGCTTGAAAAGCATGTCAGCAGCCTGCTAAAGGAGAACCAAAAAAATATTGAGGAAAATAACACTTTTAAAAAGAGGCTAGCTCAATTGGGAAAAGATGAACAAAAAGCCAATGAGGAGAAGGAGGCTTTAAAAAGAATTAGCCAAATGGAAAAGAAGGTTCAAAAGCTCACTGAACAAAATAGTTCTTTAAAAGAGAGAACTGAGTTCAGGGAAGCTAATGACTATGAGATAAATCAAGAAGTTAGAAAACAAAACCAAAAGTTTGAAAAAATAGAAGATAATGTGAAACATCTCATTGGAAAAACAACTGACCCAGAAAATAGATCCAGGAGAGACAATTTAGAAATTATGGGACTACCTGGAAGCCATGATCAAAAAAACAGCCTAGATATTATCTTCCATGAAATTATCAAGGAAAACTGCCCTGAGATTCTAGAACCAGAGGGCAAAATATATATTGAAAGAATTCACTGATCACCTCCTGAAAGAGACCTGAAAAGAGAAACTCCTAGGAATGTTGTGGCCAAATTTCAGAGTTCTCAGGTCAAGGAAAATATTTCAAGCAACTAGAAAGAAACACTTTGAGTATTGTGGAAATACAATCAGGATAACACAGGACCTGGCAACTTCTACATTAAAAGATCGAAGGGCTTGGAATAGGATATTCCAGAAGTCAAAGGAACTGGGATTAAAACCAAGAATCACCTACCCAACAAAACTGGGTATAATACTTCAAGGGAAAAAATGATCATTCAATGATATAGAGGACTTTCAAGCATTCATGATGAAAAGACCAGAACTGAATAGAAAATTTGACTTTCAAACACAAGAATCAAGAGAATCATGAAAAGATAAACAGGAAAGAGAAATCATAAAAGACTTTCTAAAGCTGAACTGTTTACCTTCCTAGATGGAAAGATAATATTTGTAACTCTTGAGACTTTTCTCAGTATTTGAGTAGGTGGAGGGATTATACACACACACACACACACACACATATTGACAGAGTACAGGTTGAGTTGAATCAGAAGAGATGATATCCATAAAAAAAAATAAAATAAAAATTAAGGGGTGAGGGAGGGAAATACTGGGAGGAAAAAGGAAGAAATGGAATGGGACAGGCTATAACTCATAAAAGAGATAATAAAAATCTTGTTCAATGGAGGAGAAAATGGAGAAGGTGAGAGGGGAAAAGTGAAGCTTAACCGCTTCACATATGGCTTAAGAAGGGAATAACATGCTCACTAAATTTGGTATGAAAATCTATCTTACACTATAGGAAAGTAGGGGAGGAGGGGACAAGTGGGGTAAGGGGGATGATAGAAGGGAGGGCAAATGGGAGAAGGGAATAATTAGAAGCAAACACTTTTGGGAAGGAACAAGGCCAAATGAGAGAATAAGAAAAAGGGGGGGACAGGGTAGGATAGACGGTGATATAGTTAGTATTATACAACATGATTATTATGGAAGTCTTTTGCAAAATGACACATATATAGCCTGTATTGAATTGCTTGTCTTCTCAGTGGGGATGGGGAAGGAGGGAGGGAGGGAGGGAGAGAAGTTGGAATTCAAAGTACTAGAAACGAATGTTGAGAATTATTGTTGCATATAACTGGGAAATAAGAAACACAGGTCATAGGGTATAGAAATTTATCTTGCCCTACATGAAAAGAGAGAAGATGAGGATAAAGGAAGGGTGGGATGTGATAGAAGGAAGGGTACATTGAGGGAAGGGGTAATCAGAATGCAAGGTATTATCGGGTGGGAGGAGGGGAGAGACGAGGAGAAAAATTGGAACTCAAAATTTCATGGAAAAGAATGTCAAAATCTAAAAATAAATAAATAAATGCAATAAATAAATAAAAATAAAAAACATAAAAAAAGAGAGAGAGAAAACAAACTTCAATATAGGTCATACATGTGTAACAATGCAAAGCACTTCCATAACAGTTATGTTGTGAAAGACTAACCACATTTCTGGCTGTCCTGCCCTGCCCTCCATTTATTCCATTCTCTTCCTTGACCTATCTCCCCTACAGTAGTGTTTGCTTCTGATTATCCTTTTCCCCAATTTGTGGTCTCTTCTATTATCCTTCCTCTCCTAACCCCTTCCCCCTTGCCTTCCTGCAGGGTAAAATAGATTGCTATACCCAACTGAGTGTGTGTTATTCCCTCCTTAAGCCAAATTCCATGAGAGTAAGACTCACTTATTCCCTTTCATCTCCCCTCTTCCCCTCCATTGTAAAAGCTCATTCTTGACTCCTTTTATGTGAGATGATTTGCTACATTCTACCTCTCCCTTTCTCTTACTCCTAGTACATTCCACTCAACAGTAAATTTTATTTTTTAGGTATTCTCCCTTCATATTCAGCTCACCCTGTGTCCTCTGTCTGTGTATGTATATATACATACCTACACATATACATACACATATATACTATACACATACATATATACTCAAACATACCTATATATGTGTGTGTGTATATATACACACACACACACACACACACATATGCATATACATATACATATATATTCTCTCTAACTACCCTAGTACTGGAAAAGGTCCAAGTAACAAATATCTTTCCATGTAGGAATGAACAATTCAACTTTAATGAGTTCCTTATGGCTTCTCTTTCCTGTTTACCTTTTCATGTTTCTCTTGATTCTTATATTTGAAAGTCAAATTTTCTATTCAGCTCTGGTGTTTTCAACAGGCATGCTTGGAAGTCCTCTATTTCATTGAAATTCCATTTTTTTTCTTGAAAGATTATACTAAGTTTTGCTGGGTATGTGATTCTTGGTTTTAATCCTAGCTCCTTTGACCTCTGGAGTATCATATTTGAAGCCCTTAAATCTGTTAGTGTAAAAGATGCTAAATTCCGTGTTATCCTTATTGTATTTCCACAATACTTGAATTGTTTGTTTTGGGCTGCTTGTAATATTTTCTCCTTGATCTGGGAACTCTGGAACTTGACTATAATATTCCTAGGAGTTTTCCTTTTGGAGTCTCTTACAGGAGGTGATTGATGAATTCTTTCCATTTCTATTTTATCCTCTAGTTCTAGAATATCAGAGCAGTTTTCCTTGATAATTTCTTGGAAGATGATGTCTAGGCTCTTTTTTTGATCATGGTTTTCAGTTAGACCAATATTTTTTTAATGATCTCTCCTGAATCTATTTTCGAGGTCTGTTGTTTTTCCAATGAGATATTTCACATTGTATTCTATTTTTTCTTTCTTTTGGTTTTGTCTTATAATTTCTTGATTTCTCATAAAGTCATTAGCTTCCATGTGCTCCATTCTAATTTTTAAAGACCTATGTTCTTCAGTGAGCTCTTGGACCTCTTTTTCCATTTGGCCAGTTCTGCTTTTTAAGGCATTCTTCTCCTCATTGACTTTTTGGACCTCTTTTACCATTTGGATTAGTCTATTTTTAAAGGTGTTATTTCCTTCAGCTTTTTTGGGGGGGGGGGAATCTCCTTTAGCAAGCTGTTCACTCGCTCTTCATGATTTTCTTTCATTGTTTTCATTTCTCTTCCCAATTTTTCCTACACCTCTCTTATTTGATTTTCAAAATTATTTTTGAACTCTTCCATGGCCTGAGACCATTTCATATTTTGGTGGGGAGACTTTGGATATAGGAGCCTTGATCTTGCTGTCTTCCTCCAGTTGTATGCTTTGGTCTTCCTCTGGTTGTCTGCTTTGATTTTTTCTCATCTGAAAGGATGGAAGAAAATACCTTTTCACCAAGAAAGTAACCTTCTGTAGTCTTATTTTTCCCCCTTTTTGGGCATTTTCCCAGCCAATTACTTGACTTTTGAGTCCTTTGTCAAGTGGAGAGTATACTACCCCAGGCTTCAGAGGTTTTGTGTAGCTGTTTTCTGAGATATCTGTAGGGACCTATAAATTCTCAGTTCCTCCAAAGTGGTGTAGTCAAGAGAGAGGTGTTTAGTCCTCTCCTGGCCTGTGCTCTCGTCTGAGAGTAACCACAAGCACTCTTTTCTGCCCTGGAATTGTGTATAGGATTCCCTTTCCACAGCAGCCACCAGCTCCACCACACCAGTGCTCCTCCTCACCCCAGGACTGCCACTCAGGACTGAGACCTACCACCTGATGCCACCAGGGTCTGTAGGTCTGAGCTCCAGAAGTGTCTGCTAATGCAGCAGTGGCTGCCACTTCCCTGGGGCTGGGGCCCAACCAAGCTCCTTTCTCACCCAGGTGAAAGAGTTTTCTCACTGACCTTTGAAGCTGTCTTTGGCATTTGTGGGTTGAGAAATCTGAGAAGCGCAGTAGCTGCCCATGATTCCACTCCCTGAAGTCTGTTCCAGTCCTGTCTGTGCTGGTGTGGGCCATGCTGAACTGTGCTCTGCTTCCAGCCCAGTGTAATAGACCCTTCCTGTCTGCCTGTCATTCTGTAGCTTCTGCTGCTCTAGAATTTGTTTAGAGTCATTTTTTATATGTATTTTAAGGGCTTTGGGGGGAAAGCTTGTGTAGATCTGTGCTTCTACTCCACCATCTTGACTCCACCCACTAGAAATACTTTTTACAAATAGGTCCTTTCCCCATTTTTTGGGTGTCTTTGGGATGCAAGCCTAGCAGTGGTATTACTGGATCAAAGGGCATGCAGTTTTATAACCCTTTGGGCATAGTTTCAAATTGTTCCCCAGAATGGTTGGACCGGATCATAACTCCATCAGCAGTGCATTAGTGCTCCAGTTCTTCTACATCCAATAAGTATAAGATGGGAACTCAGAATTATTTTAATTGCTATTCTTTATGAGTGATTTAGAGCATTTTCCCCTTATCATTATTGATAGCTTTGGATTTCTTCCATAAGGAATAATTAATAGAAAATTGCCACTTAATATAAAATATACTCAATTTCTGGAAGCTAAGCTGTTGAAATATACACAGGATTACCAAATAATTTCCATTGATATCAAGGGAGTCCTAAATGAGCGAGAAAGATAGAAGAGAGCGGTACACACTTAGATGGGACCAGCAGTACGTGGTGGCAGCGGATGGAATGCTGGGCCTGGAGTGAGGAAGGCCTCAATTCAAATTCAGTCACTTCTGAGTTTTGTGACCCTGGGCAAGTCACTTTGTTGAGACTCAGGGGTGCTGGGATTCCAAAGCAGCGACACGTGGGTCCTGCTCAAATGAATTCTAACCAAGCCTTCTTTTAGTCAAAGACAAGGTTTATTAAAACACCGATAGAAGGTGGGCAGGGTTCTAAAAATCTGCCATATTGGCCAGACTCTTAAGGAATCTGAGCACTTGTATCGCTAATGCACTCGGACCAGATGGAATCTGAGCACTTTTAATGGAGGCGAGATGGATCTTGTACAGAATCTGTGGGAAGAGAGAAGGGATCTAGATGGAGTTAAGGGAGTGGCACCTGGGCTGGGCAGAGGCCAGTGCAGATGGTGAGAGGGCATTTAATTAACTGGGTAGGGCCAGTTGCCCCAGGTGAATGCCAGGGACCTGGGCCATGTGGGGAACTCCAGGGGCATTTCCTTTTGGGCATTCAGACCCCAGGTCCCTGTCAGGTGCTATTATTCCCCTCATTTTTACAGGTGAGGAAACTGAGGCAAACAGGTCAACTGATGCCCCAGAGTCACACCAGTAGGAAGTGTCTCAGTTCAGATTTAACTCAGGTCTTCCTGACTCCAGGCCCAGCGCTCTAGCCACCATCTAGCCAGTAGGTCATGCCAATGTAATAGCCATGATCATCGGATTAAAATATATACAAATTCCACATTATGCTAATCAAACTATCAAAGGAATACTCAACAGGAGCACACAAAGTTATAAGAGAATTTACACAAGAAAGGGGAGGGCAAGGTCAAGGGTAGCTAGAGGAACTGCAGGAGAAAGTAGGGAAGGGGGTTTGAATAAATATCCAAAGCATGTGACTCTCCAAGAGAGAGCGGGAGGGAGGAGGGAGGGGAAAGATCAGGAAAGCAAGGGAAAGAGACCGAGAAATAATTGTTTTACCAAGAATTCCACCTGGCTGGGAGTGAATTTAGAAAAAAAGATTTATATGTCACGTCATTTCTGATGGGTGACCTGGCCTGGCCTTTAACCCCTTGTGAAGAAGGGTCACTTCAGCACAAGGCCCCTTAAGACAATGTCCCTCCTGAACCCCACTGGTCAGGTCAGGGTTCACAGAACCACCTAACCCCCTCCCACATGGTTCTGTACCCTTCTCTTCCTTCTCTCATGTCCACATGTCAATTCCCCGCTCCCTTTTCATCTCCATTTTCTTTATACTTAAATAAAGAAAAGGCCAGTCTACAAAATGCTCCGAGTCCCATTCCAGGTTGCCCACATCATCCATAGCATCAGAAAGGAATTCCCTGAATTGCTAGAATTGTCAAAAGCTGTGAGTGGAAGACATCCCAGGACATCCGTGAGAAGAGTCCCCTTATCCAGGACAGCATCTCCTGGGTGAGCCTTCTCAGAACAAGGAGAGGGGGCAGAAATGCCGATTGTCAGGTGACACACACAAGCAGTCTTATCTCTGACATCAGCCATCAGTATGACTTCAAATTATGTTTCATGTAATTTATGTGGAAACAAAATTCAATCATCCTTTACAGGAGAGAGAGAGACACACAATGAAAGGAGAGGGAGAAAGGTGTGCATATGAGAGACAGGGACTGAGGGGCAGTGACAGAGAGGAAGAGGAGGGGAGGGAAGAAGGAGGAGAAGGGGGAAGGGAGAGGGAGGGAGAGGAGAGAGGGAAAGGAGGAGGGAGAGAGAGGAGAGACAGAAAGGGGATGAACAGACTCAGAGACAGAGAGGAGGTAACACTGCCCAGAGGGCTAGTCTGGCTGCAAGTGTGCAATGTGCTGTAGGAAATGACCACAGAAATCTAGTCTTCGGTAAACTCCAAGATCCCAGCTTCTGGCAGAAGAACTCACGCTTTGATTAAAAACTGCTGGCCAAACTGGTGTTAGAGACAAACCTGACGCACCAAAAAGGTGTCAAGAAAAGCTTACTGAGAATGGAATTCAGAGGAGGGAAGGCCTGCATTCCTTCCCCAGCATGGCTGCTGGACGGACTACGACCAGGTCAGGATGAGGCAGGATCCTTAGAGAATTCTGGACTTTGGATTTCCCTCCATACTGTCCCCTGGCCATGTGACTCCATGTTCTCTCTGATAGGCCCTTCCTCTCACAGCTCCTTGTGCCTGCGCATGAGTTTCTAACCTCTAACCTGTCCGTGCTAGGTCACAACCCCCATTATAGTGTGGAAATAAAACTTACTTCCAGTTTTCCCACTCTAGAAAGCATTATGGCAGAAACTAGGGACAGACCAACTTATACCATATACCAAGATAAGATCAAAATGGGTACATGATTTAGACATAAAGGGTAATATTATAAGCAAATCAGGAGAGCAAGGAGTAGTCTATCTGTCAGATCTATATATAAGGAGGATTCGTGACCAAATTTGTGCTCTAGAGAGCATTACTAGATGTAAAATGAGGAATTTGGATTATATTAAATTGAAAAGGCTTTATACAAATGAAACCAATGCAACCAGATCAGACAGAAAGCAGAAAGGGAGAGAATTTTTTTTTCTTTCTGTGCTATTTCATTAGATACCTTTGCCCTTATTTGATTAGAGAATAAGTGAGTACCTGATAGGAGCTCATGAAGTATTCTTTTGAGTGGCTACCATAAACCTGAAGTAGCTCTTCTGGGAAGCCCACCTGAAGGGCATGGGCTCCACAGGCTCTACAGTTGTATGGCAACTCTAGTCTCTGAAGAAAGAGTTGAGCATCACTCAAAGGGCCCTGGCTTAGAGCCACATGGTAGATTTGGATGTGTATAAGACCCACTCACAAGCAAAGACTTAGGAAAAAGAAGCCAGGTAAAAGGTCAAAGAGCCTGGTCATATCGCCAAAGCAAGAAGGGTTTAGACGACATGAGGGGGGAATCTTGCCAAGATGGTGGTAGGAAAGGCTCGGAGCGGCCCAGCTCTCACCAGAACTCCACTTCCAGCAAGGACCAAGAAAGGAAGGACTGAGAAATTCACAGAGGCAAGATTGCCTTTTCCCAGCCCAGAGAGCTCCAAAGAGGCCACCACAGGCTTGTCTGCCCAGATTAAGGACCACTGAGCTTGGGGAGCCTGCCAGCCCAGGGACCTGAGGCATGGCTTCCACTGAAGCAGGACTTTGGGGAAAACAATATTTGAGGGGTATAGCAACACCCTTACAAAACGGCAGGCAGAACTGGGGTGAGGAAGACCAAGGTTCCAGTCCTGCCAGGTGACCTGGGGAAGACCTTGAGCTCAGTGTCTCATCTGTATTACGGGGATAACAAGAGTACGTACGTCCCAGGAGTACAGTGAGAATCAAATGAAAAGAGACCTAGAGACCTCTGCTCTCACAAATGGGAGATATATTCTTACACAGTTCCAATGTGCACAATGCAACCTTCAAATCTCCTTTTAGTGACTGCTTCAATCAGGGCTAGGCTAGACCTCCCGTAGACAGACCTGAGCTTCCTTGGGATCGATGTGACAAACGTCTTCCCCCTTACAATCGATTCCATTCCCCTCTCAGTCAAGGACCTTACCTCATGCTTGCCTCAGAAAATAGAGGTAACCACTGAGTTCCCTCTTCACATTTCAGCATCTCACAGTGTGTGTCCATGTGCCCATCTCAAGCACCACCTGCCTTCCTCCTCTCCTTTGCTCTAGTCTCTGAAGAAGGTTGGTCCTACTCCTTGCCAAGGATATATGGGTCCCCCACTCCTCCCATTTCCTGTCATAGTTTGCTCCTTCCAGCATCCCTTCTCTCTTGATAATTATTCACTTCTCCATATCCACTGCTGCCTTACCTGCCACCTACATCCATGCTCAGATCTCTTCCATCTTTAATATGTGACCCTGTCATAAGCTCTCTTCCCTATCTTGCCTCCTTTCCACAGCCAAACTCCTGGAAACGTTTTCACCTTTGTCTCTAATGCATCTCCTCCCACATCTTTCTCAGTCCCTTGTAATCTGATTTCTGACTTCATCACTTGTCTAATCCTGCTTTCCAAAGTCCCCAGTGGGGTCTTTTTTGCTAAACCCAATGACTGTTTCTCAGTTCTCTTTCTTCTTGATCCTGATCTCTCTAGAGCACTGGACACTATTGACCACCCTTCGCCTCTGATTCCTCTCCCTGGGTTTCATAGGATGATAGGGTAAAAGAGAGAAGAGACCTTCAATGAGTCCAATGCACTAATTTTATGTCTGAGGAGAGCTGAGCATTCAGCCACGGCCAGTTCTTTCTCCATCTCACCATGAGGCTTCTTTTCACACACTTGGTTCTCCTCCCATCTGTCTGACTACTTCTCAGTCTCTTTTGCACCATCATCACAAATTCCCTTCCCTCTCCACTTTGCATGCAGCTGTCTCACTCTCTGTCTCCCCATCTCCCTTGATTTCTCTCTCCCTCTCTTCTATCTCTCCTCTTTCTCTCTCTTTGATGAAAATGTTTGGGTATGTCCATTTTCCTCTAAAATACTGCTTTGTCTGCAACCCAAGAATTTTGTTATATCATCTCTATTTTGTTATTAATTTTAATGAAATACTGTTTCTATGATTGTTAATTGACCCACCCAAATAATTTTTAATCTTTGCTTTAAAAGTCCTCTATTTAATATAATTTTATTGTATTATGGTCTGTGAAAGATGTGTTTAATATTTGTTTTTCTGAATTTGTGATGTTTTTATGCCTTCATACATGGTCACCTTTTTGTGAAGGTGCCACGCACAGCTGAGAAATCTGTGTTCATATTTCTATTCCCATTAAATTTTATCCAGATGTCTATTATATCTGTCTTTTCTAAAATTATATTTGGGTCTTCCCTTTCTTTTTTGTTTAGATTTATCTAGGTCTAAAAGGGGTAAATCAAATCTCTCTCGCCCCCACTATTATAGTTTTACTATTTCCTCCTGTGACTCATTTAACTTTTCCTTTAAGAATTTAGGTGTTATTCTATGTTTGGTATTGACATTAATTCTCTGTCTATGGTACTTTTTAGCACAAATGTAGTCTTCTAGTTTCTCTCTTTTAATTAGGTCCATTTTTTATGTTGCTTTATCCGAGCTCATGATTGCTTCCCCCTGCCTTTTTTATTTCAGTTGAAGCACAACAGATTCTGCTCCAACCCCTGATGTGAACTCTTTGTTCTTTCTATTTCAAGTGTGTTTCTTGTGAACAATGTACTAGACTCTAGTTTCTAATCCACTTTGCTGTCTTCTGTTTTACAGGTGAGTTCATTCCATTCACATTCACAGTTATGATGGTTTGTATGGTAGAGTTTCTAGGCAGCTCCTACCTTTTCATCTGGAATGCATGAAAGATTTCTCTTTCATTAAAGAGCCATTTCCCCTTCCCCCTTTGTTGTATTATATTCAGTTGTGCTGAGTATGCTTGGCTGTAAGTCAAGCTCTTTTGCCTTTTGGAATAAAATATTCTAAGCTGTCTTCTTCTTCATTGTGATAGCTGCTAAATCCTAAGGGATCCTGACTGTGACTCCTTGGGTTTTGGATTCTTTTTTTTTTTTTAATGGCTGCTTCCAGTGTTTTCTTTGACCTGGGAGGGCTGAACTTTTGACTGTAATATGGCTGGGAGTTCTCCTTTGAGAGTGTCTTTCAGAAGATGACTAGTAGATTCATTCTATGTCCACTTTGTCCTCTGATTGTAAGAGACTAAGGAGTTTTCTTGATTTTATGAAATGTGCTATGTAGACCTTTTTTTGGTAATATCATTGAGATAGCCAAATTATTCTTAAATTATTTTTTCTAAATTTGTCTTCCAGGCCAGTTGCTTTTGCTACAAGACACCTTATATTTTCTTCAAATTTTTCAGTCTTTTGGCTTTGTTTTTTAAAATTTCTTGATGTTGTATGAAATCATGAGGTTTTCTTTGATCCGTTCCAACTTTCAGGAAGTTTTTTTTCCCCGGTTAATGTTTTGTTCCTCTTGTTCCAAGCCATTAATTTGCTTCCCAATTCTTCCTTCCAAAGTTTTCATTTCTTTTCCTATGTTTTCCTTCTAGTGCCTTCATTTATTTTTTAAAAATCATTTTTTAGCTTTAAAAATATCTTTTGTTCTCTGTGTGTATGTCTCTCTCTCTTTCTCTCTGTCTGTCTCTGTCTGTGTGCGTGTGTGTGTCTCTCTGTCCCTGTGTCTCTCTCTGTGTATGTCTCTCTCTCCCTCTCTCTCTGTCTCTCTATCTCTGTCTCCCTCTCTCTCTGTCTCTCTCTCTCTCTTTCTCTCGTGGCTTGACACACTCAACAGCATTTTTCATTAGCCTTTGCTTCTGCCTGGAGTCTTCCTCTTCTTCTGGGTTTGTGTCTTGACTATATCTGCCAACACAATGATCCTTTATGATAAGATTCTTTTTTGGTTTGCTCATTTTTTATAGTCTATTTCCTGACTTTGAACTTTATGTTAGAGCCTGGCTCTACATACTTCTGGGGGAATTCTGAGCTAACCTTTTGCCCTCTTGGGTCCTTTAACCGTTTTTGTTTTTTTTTTTTTTGAAGTATGGAGTGTTGTGTTATTCCAGGTTGTCACCTGTAAGCTTTCAGTGCTCTAGTGGTGAGATCCAGGGCAGAACCTGATCACTGCCCTCCTGGTGTGCTCTGCCAGTTTGGTCTGAACAAGACTGCTGCAGGCTTATCCCTCGTAGGAAGTGCCAGTAGACTGTTCCTGGGATTCAGCCATCATCAGTCATTTGGACAGCTCTGCGAGTTCAAGGTGACAGAGCTATAGGCTTTCCTTTTGTCCCAGGCCCCTGTTCTGGGCATTTCTCTGTAGGCTTCCGACCGGAGGCTGGACTGGAGGCCCTGCTTTGTCCATGGGGTCAGCACACACACAGTTTAAGGCCCTGGACCACTCCTCACTCACAAGCGCTAGTCCCCTCCTGGCCCAAGTTCGGAGCCCCCAGGGCCTCTTCCTGCCCTGGTGCAAAGCACTGGAATGCTCCCCTGGCCATAGCGTCTGTCTGCCTATCCCAGTGGCTAGACTATCGGGCGTTTTTCAGATCTTTGGGGCACGTTGCGTTGGAAGAGCTAAGCTGTGCCCTTTCTGGATGCCCTTCCCTATGTTCACTTGGAGCCCTGCCCTCCACCTGCCCATACAGGGGAAGCTTTAAGTTAGAAAGTGAAAAATAAGGGAGGAGCAGGCTCCCTTTTCTGGCCCCTGCCTTCGGAATGTGTGCCCTCCTCTGTCCAGCGGCCCCTGTCCCCTCTAGGGTACAACACAAGATGCTCTTTGCCCCCCAAAGCCCTTCGCAGCTGTCCAGTGTCTTACCCTGACAGCCCTGAGCTACCCTTGGACCCAAGCCCCGGGCCTCCGCACGGTCCATCTCCGGGTTCTGGGCATCTGCCCCAGGTTGCCCCACGCCTGGCACACTGTCGTTCTCATCTCTCCGGCTGGCTCAGGTCCCACGGAGACCCTGCCAGGCCCACTCCCCAAGGCCGGCGGACCTCTGTCCTCGGTTCTGCTGGGAGCTGTGTGGGTCTGGTCCGGGCGGGTCCAGCCCTTCTCGGCTCCGGCCTGGCAGGCCCTGGGGCGGCCCCGACTGCGTGTGCAGGGCACTCGGGCCGCCTGGCGGGCTGTGCCACCCTAACCCGGATCGAGCCAGCGGGGGCGGGCGCACGAGCCAGGAGCCCCCCTCCACCTACGGGCGCCTCACGCCCCTTGGTCTCCCAGAGGAGCGCGGAGATGGGGCAGACCTCGCGGGAGGTCCAGGACGGAGGCTCTGGCGGCCGCCGGCGAGAGGCCCGCCTCGGGCGGACAGCCCGGCCTCTCCTCGCGCCCTGGGCGGAGCGGGCGCTGCTGCACGCGGGGATGGAGCGGAAGGCCCGGGGCCACGACCCACTCGCGAGGACGCCCGGCTCCGGCCCGGCCCGGCACCAGGCTGGCCACCGGCCCCGGCCCGCGTCCCGGATCTTGCCCCCAGTGGGTTCCAACGGGAGGGAACGGAGGAGCTGGGTTTGGGGGACGAGGCTCCGTCCTCGTCGTCGCGGGCGAAGCATCTGCCCGTGCGCTGCCCGCTGCCGAGGCCAGCCCCTGCCCTCGAGGGAGACACCCTGCACGGTGGCAGGAATGCCCGGGGAGGAAGCCTGCCGGACAGGAGGAGGAGAGCGCTCCAGCCACTGGGGGCAGCCGGTACAAAAGCCCGGAGGCAGGAGATGGAGCTCGCTCCGTGGCTCGATCCTGAACAGCGGTCTGGAGGAGCGCCGTGCTTAGAGATGCAGGACAGCCCCAGGAGGGCGTAAGACTAGGACGGGCCGGGGAGGCGAGGAATGTGCGCGTGCGCGTGCGCGCAGCAGCGAGCTCGGATACTTTGTAACCTAGAGATCAGCTCCCGGAACCAGCGGCGAACGCAACACGTGACTGACGCCCGCGGGCGGGGTGGTGAGCGGGTGCACGACGCATGCGCGGTGTGCTCGCTCTTCTCGTCCCCTCCTCCATTCGCTGCGCTCCGCCTCTTCCCTGCTGCTCTCGCGACAACTCCCGCCTCCGGAAGCACCGCCCTCCCCCCCCCCCCCCCCCCCCCCTCTCCTAAGCTCTCGCGATGCTCGCGTGAGGGGCCGCGGCCAACATGGCGGACGGTAAGGTGCCCGTCGGGCGGGGCGGGGCGGGGCTGTTCTGGGCCGGTTCGGTTCTAGCTGGGGCCCCAGGAGGGAGAGCGGAGCGCCGGGGGAGGGGGCCCGAAGGGGCTGGGGGGGCGGGGGGCGCCTGTTCCCTCGGCAACGCTGCCCCCTCCCCACCCCCACCCCCGGCGTGCTGTGCGTGAGCGTGACTGTGCGCGGAGGGGGGAGGGGGAGTGTGGTGGGGGTCTGAGTGTGCCCAAGTGTGTCAGTGTGAGTGTGTCAGCGTGACGGCGTGAGTGTGTGACGGTGTCTGTGACGTTGTGTTACAGTGTGAGTGTGTGACGGTGTGAGTGTGACATTGTGTTACGGTGTGAGTGTGTGACGGTGTCTGTGACGTTGTGTTACGGTGTGAGTGTGTGACGGTGTGAGTCTGACGGTGTCAGTGTGACATTGTGTTACAGTGTGAGTGTGTGATGGTGTCTGTGACGTTGTGTTACGGTGTGAGTGTGTGACGGTGTCTGTGATGTGTTACAGTGTGAGTGTGTGACGGTGTCTGTGACGTTGTGTTACAGTGTGAGTGTGTGACGGTGTGAGTGTGACATTGTGTTACGGTGTGAGTGTGTGACGGTGTCTGTGACGTTGTGTTACGGTGTGAGTGTGTGACGGTGTGAGTCTGACGGTGTCAGTGTGACATTGTGTTACAGTGTGAGTGTGTGATGGTGTCTGTGACGTTGTGTTACGGTGTGAGTGTGTGACGGTGTCTGTGATGTGTTACAGTGTGAGTGTGTGACGGTGTCTGTGACGTTGTGTTACAGTGTGAGTGTGTGACGGTGTGAGTGTGACATTGTGTTACGGTGTGAGTGTGTGACGGTGTCTGTGACGTTGTGTTACGGTGTGAGTGTGTGACGGTGTGAGTCTGACGGTGTCAGTGTGACATTGTGTTACAGTGTGAGTGTGTGATGGTGTCTGTGACGTTGTGTTACGGTGTGAGTGTGTGACGGTGTCTGTGATGTGTTACAGTGTGAGTGTGTGACGGTGTCTGTGACGTTGTGTTACAGTGTGAGTGTGTGACGGTGTGAGTGTGACATTGTGTTACGGTGTGAGTGTGTGACGGTGTCTGTGACGTTGTGTTACGGTGTGAGTGTGTGACGGTGTGAGTCTGACGGTGTCAGTGTGACATTGTGTTACAGTGTGAGCGTGTGATGGTGTCTGTGACGTTGTGTTACGGTGTGAGTGTGTGACGGTGTCTGTGATGTGTTACAGTGTGAGTGTGTGACGGTGTCTGTGACGTTGTGTTACAGTGTGAGTGTGTGACGGTGTGAGTGTGACATTGTGTTACGGTGTGAGTGTGTGACGGTGTCTGTGACGTTGTGTTACGGTGTGAGTGTGTGACGGTGTGAGTCTGACGGTGTCAGTGTGACATTGTGTTACAGTGTGAGCGTGTGATGGTGTCTGTGACGTTGTGTTACGGTGTGAGTGTGTGACGGTGTCTGTGATGTGTTACAGTGTGAGTGTGTGACGGTGTCTGTGACGTTGTGTTACAGTGTGAGTGTGTGACGGTGTCTGTGACATTGTGTTACAGTGTGAGTGTGTGACAGTGTCAGTGTGACATTGTGTTACAGTGTGAGTGTGTGACGGTGTTGGTGTGACATTGTGTTACAGTGTGAGCGTGTGACGGTGTGTGTGACGGCATGAATGTGTGACGGTGTGTGACATTGTTACAGTGTGAGTGTGTGACGGTGTCTGTGTGACATTGTGTTAGAGTGTGAGCGTGTGACGATGTGAGTGTGAGTGTGTGACGGCATGAATGTGTGACGGTATCAGTGTGACATTGTGTTACAGTGTGAGTGTGTGACGGTGTCTGTGACGTTGTGTTACAGTGTGAGTGTGTGACAGTGTCAGTGTGACATTGTGTTACAGTGTGAGTGTGTGACGGTGTTGGTGTGACATTGTGTTACAGTGTGAGCGTGTGACGGTGTGAGTGTGTGACGGCATGAATGTGTGACGGTGTGTGACATGGTTACAGTGTGAGTGTGTGACGGTGTCTGTGACGTTGTGTTACAGTGTGAGTGTGTGACGGTGTCTGTGACGTTGTGTTACAGTGTGAGTGTGTGACGGTGTCTGTGACGTTGTGTTACAGTGTGAGTGTGTGACAGTGTCAGTGTGACATTGTGTTACAGTGTGAGTGTGTGACGGTGTCTGTGACGTTGTGTTACAGTGTGAGTGTGTGATGGTGTCTGTGACATTGTGTTACAGTGTGAGTGTGTGACGGTGTTGGTGTGACATTGTGTTACAGTGTGAGTGTGTGACGGTGTCTGTGACGTTGTGTTACAGTGTGAGTGTGTGATGGTGTTGGTGTGACATTGTGTTACAGTGTGAGCGTGTGACGGTGTGAGTGTGTGACGGCATGAATGTGTGACGGTGTGTGACATGGTTACAGTGTGAGTGTGTGACGGTGTCTGTGACGTTGTGTTACAGTGTGAGTGTGTGACGGTGTCTGTGACGTGTTACAGTGTGAGTGTGTGACGGTGTCTGTGACGTTGTGTTACAGTGTGAGTGTGTGACAGTGTCAGTGTGACATTGTGTTACAGTGTGAGTGTGTGACGGTGTTGGTGTGACATTGTGTTACAGTGTGAGTGTGCGACGGTGTTGGTGTGACATTGTGTTACAGTGTGAGTGTGTGACGGTGTCTGTGTGACATTGTGTTACAGTGTGAGCGTGTGACGATGTGAGTGTGAGTGTGTGACGGCATGAATGTGTGACGGTATCAGTGTGACATTGTGTTACAGTGTGAGTGTGTGACGGTGTCTGTGACGTTGTGTTACAGTGTGAGTGTGTGACGGTGTCTGTGACGTTGTATTACAGTGTGAGTGTGTGACGGTGTCTGTGACGTTGTGTTACAGTGTGAGTGTGTGACGGTGTCAGTGTGACGGTGTGAGCGTGGCGGGGTCTGAGTGTGCATGAGCGGGCCTGTGAGTGTGCCGGAGTGACAGTTGGAGAAAGCTGTGCCATGTTTGACGGAAGTTGTGCACCTGTCACGTGTGCGCAGGGGAAGGCGCGGGATCTCATTGGAGGCTGCCGAGCCTGCCAGGGGTGGGGGAGGGGTGTGGGTGCGGACAGGGTGGGCCCCTCATTCATCCGTCCCCTCCCCCAATCCATTTCCTTTCGCTGAAACTCACCAGGGCGGTTCCAGGGGAAACGAAACTGACCCAGTCCCAGAGGGAGGAGGGAGCCCGTCCTGAAGGGAAGGAGAACTCTGAGCCCCAGGGGGCCGCTCCCCCACCCCCCTGCTCTCTGCTTGTCTGGGGAGCGGCTCACCCATGTTCCTCCCCTCTAGGAGGCAGGGGAGGAAGCCCCACACCCTTCCCTTATGAGCTGCCAGCACCTTGGGGCCCTGGTTCCTCTCCCACATCCCCCCTCCTCTTACAGAGCTGTGCCTCGACCTCCCCCTTTCCCCACCAAAACCTTTTCCAAGCGGGTCAGTGCCCTTCGTGTCTGCTGCTCTTCCTGCTCACAGCCTTCTCTGGAGATTCTCTACCTCTACAGTGTCCTTCCAAAAGAGGGGGCCTAGGCCAGACCACAGCCCTCCCGATGGAGGCTCCTAGGGGGCTGGTCCTGGGGTCAGGAAGACCCAAATTCAAATTCCAACCTCAGACCCTTCCTTACTGGCTCTGAGACCCTGGGCAAGTCACTTGACTCCTCTTTGCCTCAGTTTCCTCATCTGTAAAATTAGGGTAATAATAGCACCAGCACCTCCCTCCAAAGGGGGGAGACATCCTCACAGAGGCATAATCCAGTGTGTGGCATGGAGTAGGTGCAGGGAGGTGAGGCCGCCCGAGGCAGTTCTGGATCTTGGGTCTGTAGGTCAGAGCTTTCTAGGCTACCCTTGTGGCACTTGTCTGCACACAGAGCTCCCAGTGGCTTTCCCTGGAGCTGTCCCCTTCCTGAACTGGCAGCCTTCTGACATGGCCTTTATCTCTTGAACTCTTGCTTGGATGTCGCCCATCATTCTAAGCTAACAAGTTCTTCTAGGCTCCTGCCTCCAAATGCCATCCCACATTTTAGCTGTCAGGTCACCTGCCAATCCACAAGCACTCATCCCTTTATCGAGGTCATTGAGAAAAATGGTGAATGTCAGTCCCTGACACACCCTCTCGGTTTGCAGCACATGGTCTGAATAGCTCATTTTGTTCTCACAGCAACCTGGGAGGGTAGGGACCATGATTACCTTCATTTTACATGTGGGGAAACTGGGTCAGAAAGACTTGCTCACTGCCACACAGCTGTCAGCTGTCTGAGGTCAAATTTGAACTTGGCTCTTCCAGACTCCAGGTCCAGTAGACTAACTGCTGCATGACCTAGCAGCCTTCAAGCTGACCTCAGCCCACTCCATCTATTCCTTAGCCTGTGTCTTTCCACCTTATCCAGTGAGTCATTAAGCATTTATTAAACACTTACTATGTACCAGGGACCATGCTCGACACTGGGCAGAAGGAAGGCAAACAAGCCAGCGACAGGATAAATAGGAAATAATGAACCGAATGAAGGCACTAGACTAAATGCACCCTGTACCTGCAGTCAGGAAGCTCCGAGTCCAGATCTGGCCTCACACTAATTGTATCACGTTGGGCAAGTCACTTAACCTGTTTGCCTCAGTTTCCTCAACTGCCATATGGGGTAATAACAGTACCTTCTTCCCAAAGTTGTGAAGGTCAAATGAAATGCGATTTATAAAGTGTTTACTTAGCCTGATTCCTGGTGCATAGTAGGCACTATGTAAATGTTAACTGTCATTCTCATCATCTCTCCAGCCTCGAACCCTCATGCTCTCCACCATGCCAGGCTGCCTCAGTTAAGATGGCAAAATAGTAGGGTTATAAACTTGTCATTTTGGACCTGGAAATGTCCTCAGAAATCATCTCCGAGTTCAGCTCCCTCAGTTTACAGATGAGGAAACTGAGGACCAGGTAGATTAATTTTTTCAGAGTCACCTACGTAGTACTGAGTAAAGCCAGGATTCCAACCCAGGATCTCTGGTTTCAGAGTTCTGTGTTCTGGTCTGAGAAAGAAAAGTGTCCTTTCCACGCTGTATACTGCTTCTTATACCACTAGTGACCAAGTGTGTGGGTATTCAAGCATGTGATTGAATGAAGGAAGGAGAAAGTACTTTGCTCTGGGAATACAGTAAAGCCAGAGGGTTCTTTGGGCATTGTTGGGAGACCCTCTCACCCTTACCACCCCTCAGGAGAATTCAGCTTTGGTTATGTCACCAAGGCCCAGGGCAATCTACAGAAGGATGTGGTGTCACCCCACAAGTTGAATCATTTGATGGTGCCTGGAGGGCCTTGCACCTTCAGAACTTGGTGGTGCATCAGCTAGATCGATCGTTGGGGATCCCTTGGAGCTTGGATGAGAGAGAAATGGTCTGAGAAGCATGAGCAGCGTGTGAGTAACTTCAGATTGTGAGCTTTCCAAGGGCAGGCACTGTCTGTGCTTCTTGACTTCAGAGCTCTGCTGGGAAAGATTCAAAGGAGCTGAGCAGGGAGCTTTAACCCAAAGCAGTGGAGAGATTTCCTTCCCAAGGCTCTGCATGAAGACCTTGGCTCTGGGGACCTGGACAAAGAGGAGGAAGACATCGCCCCAGGGCCCTGTGTTCCGTTCAGCTCCATCTACTGTGCGCCAGGCACTGTGCTGCCACTCAAGGTCCCTGCTTTCTCCTGGAGCATGCACACAGAAAAGTCCACATAGAATGAGTGGAGTTTTTGTAGGGCAGAGGTTCTGACAGCCAGGATTCAGGGAAGCCTTCTCTTAGGAGGTGGCACAAGGTGAGGAGGGAGCACATTGGGTGGAGAAAACCTGCAGAGGCACTGCCAGGGATCTGGATTTGAACTCAGGACTCAGGGACTCCAAGTCTGACTCTCTATTTGCCACCTTGCTGCCTGGGAGTGTAGGTGTAGGCTCCAGGGATTCCCAAGACTAAAATACTGGCATTTAGATGTTGAAGTCTCTCAGTGTGAGGGCAGGAGACAGGGAGGATGGAGAAGCAGGTACCGAGCTCATTGAGGGAAGGTGGAGAGTGCATTGGGTAACGGGTTGGGCAGTGCGTTTGCATGGGAGGATGCGTTTCATGAACGTCTAGCGTGTTAAGGCCAGGGAGTGGGGAGTGGAGGCCTAGGATGAGATGTGTGGCATTGGCAAAATGAAGCTGGAAGATGGAAGAGAGAGCGTAAGCGAAAAGGAAGTTTGTTTGTTACGGAGCAGGTGTAGACACAGGCAGCAGGGTGGAGGTGGTTAGACCTGGGGGTGGGAGCAGGGTTTGTACCTTAGACACTGGGCATTGGGGATCACATTCATATGGAGTGCATGTATGAGATTGGCGGGATGCCAGCTGCTGAGCCCTGAGTCTGGACAGAGGAGCAGTGATGAAGGTCCTCCTTGGCAGATGGAGGTGCAGGAGTCTGGGAGAAGTGGGACGCGTGGCCTTTCTCATGGAGAAGGAAGGCATCCCAGGGCCTCTTGGTGATGGAGAAAGACTCCTGTGCCTCCTCCGGAGGCAAGAGGGGCCACTTTCCTTGGCACTCTGGAACTCCTTGTGTCAGTGTGTTTTCTTCCCTTGGTGCTGGGGGCCTGCCGGTTTGTCCACACTCCTTGAGTCTGTTCTTTTTGTCATTTCATTCCATCCATGGGCCATTCCCTGATCCATGGACACCCAAAGGTGCTGTTGGATTTCTTGGGAGCACAGGTCTAGCTGTGTGGGAGGATTCTGAGCTGCTTCCCAAATGACTGGGCCAGGTGACAGCTCCTCTAGTTGGCCTTCAGCATGCGTGACCTCCCCCAGTCAGTTTTTCGCCATCTTTGCCAGTGGGATGGAAGGGAAGTTGTTTTAGTTTGCGTTTCTTACTGGGGTCTGGAGCGTGTTTACATGTTGTTGACAGCTGGCCTTTCTTCCCCTGAGAGCTGCCTCTTCATGTCTTGTTTGCAAATGGAATGGGATGATATTTTCAAAGCTACATTTTCTCCCTCCTCCCCTTGAGAAGGTGCAGTGGTCAGAGAGGTAGGAGAAGAATGAGGATCAAGGAGAGCTGTAGAGAAGCCTTTGGTCATTGACCATTTATCTATTGGGGAATGGCCCTTGTTCTTATGTATTTGCTTCAGTGAGAAACTGAGCCCACTCCCCACTTTGGACAGCTCGAATTTTTAGCAGGTTTTTGCTGACTCTTCCCACGATACTCTCTCCCCCTCCCCCCCATTGCTCTTGACACTGTTGGAGTGGGGGTGAGGGTGTCACCTCTCAGGGACTTGAAGACAGCTGTTCAGGTCCCCCTGAGCCTTCTTTTCAGATGACCATTTACCACTCTGGTGGCCTCTCACCATTGTCTTTTCTAAAACTCAGTCCTCTTAGTGTGGTATCAGCAGGGTATAGATGCTGATGGAGCCTGGGACTGTGACTCCCTCTGTCTTGGAGAGGCTGGGCTCTCCTTACCCTCTCTGAGCCCAGTGCCTAGCCTGTGGCAGGAGCCATACAGCTCCCTCTTTAGGCTCTTGGGGTCTCCCTGAGGGGGCTTCTTTCTGAAGTCTTTGGAGTCAGTGTTGGCCACTTTATTCTGTCACAGTGTCTGGTGGGCTGGTGGTGTTGGCCTTGGCCCCGGCCCTTCCTCTCCTTGACCTTTGCCCTCTGATTCTCCCCAGACAGCTCAGGAGCTCTTAGTCTTGCCATTTCCTATGCTTTTCCTCTTTGGTGCTCACTGTTCTTGCTCAGCATTCACATCTTCCCTTTTCTCCCTTGGAGAGGCTTCTGTGGCATCTACAAATCTGCCCTCCTTCCTCAGTCTTTGTCTTTCTCATTCTCATTTCAGTGTGTTTGTCACCGAATCTTTGCCCTTTCTCACCTGTGTGTCCAAGCATATGTTGGTTTCCATGGGGATGCCAGTGGGTCAGGGCGGTCTTTTTGCAGATGTGTGTGAGCAGTATGTGCTTGTGAACTGAGCAGGGCCTCCTACCTGGAGAGCGCTGGGCCTGGAGCAGGAAGACACAGCACCTGAGGACCCTGCCATAGTTACCCTTCTATTCTAGCTGCTTAGGAACCTGGGACACATTGATTTTGAATTTCTCATTGTCAGCAAGGTTCCTGCTCAGTGCTGGCCATGAAAGGAAATTGTGGAGCTCTCTGGAGGTTTTACACACAGGTTCTTCTGTGAGACCTTTAAAGCCCAGCACCCTCACACTTTTTTCCCCCCTTGAAGCCTATAGAAGAAAATCGTGTTACTCAGGAGCAGTATGTTCTCATCTCTGGGACAGGGGAGCTCAGTGGTGTTCAAACCTCATTCTGGATTATTCATTCCCTGGAAGGTTGACTTCTGTAGCTGGATGTGGGACCAAGAGGAGTCATCTAGACATTACGTGGAGGCATTTGTAGAGGATTTTAATGAGGGTCACTGTATAAAGTGAAGCTGTGAGAGAGGATTTTTCTAGGTGGGTGCAGGAAAAAGAGGTCTCACTTTTGCTAATTTCTGGACATCCCTGTGTCTACAGCAGCCCAGATGATAAAAATCTTAATAGAAAGAACTGGATTTTACTTGATGTGTGTGTGCGTGTGCTGCACACACGCACACACTCATACATACATACATTGTGCTTCCTTGAAGCAGACCCCTGCTTGGGTTTCTCTTAGCAGTGGTTTTCTCTTAGTGGTATTCTCAGCCAAACCTGAATGTGGACGAATGGTGTGTTAGAGGACAAGGACATTTTAAAAGAAGGCACGTGCACCTGCACAGGTGTCAGTGTGTATGGGCATGGGCATGTGTGGGAGTGTGTGTAGACGTGTCTGTGTGTGTGGTGAGCTGCCCTCCTTCCTGCCCCCTGCTCACTGTGCTCTTTGGTGACCATTTCAGAGGAGGTAGCCAAGTTGGAGAAGCACCTGACGCTTCTGCGGCAGGAATATGTGAAGCTGCAGAAGAGGCTGGCTGAAACCGAAAAGAGGTGTCGCCTCCTGGCTGCGCAGGCCCACCAGGAAGGCAGCAGCGACTGCTTTATCACGCGTTTGCTGAGAATTGTGGCTGATCTCTATGAGCAGGAGCAGTACAGGTGAGTGGGCCCCCGCTGGCCGCTGCCCAAGAAAGCAGTTAAGCATTTCATTGGGTACTGACCCAGCACATTGTATTTCCCTGTTCAGAAGTCTTCACTGCCTCCCCCTTGATTCTGTCAGCTTGACATTTAGAACCCCCACACCTCCAACGTTTTTGGCTGCTTCCTGCCTGTGCCTTTGTACCGGAAGGATACAGGCGTCTCAGGGCCCAATGTAGGGCTTCCTCCTACAAGAGTCATTCTGGAGTGGCTTCTCAGGTGTGTCCCCCAAGGAGAGCTTAAGAGCCTTGAGTGCAGGGAGTGGTGCATTCTGTAATCGTGTCCCCAGCAGCCTGCAGGCTATCTTACTTCCTTAGTAGATGCTTGCTTTATGTTTTTGAGCATAGATCTGCTCTCAAGGGTCAGTAGAGGCAACTAGGGGCCCAGTGGGACAACACTGAACGAGGAGTCAGAAGAGCTGAGTTCAGGTCCTGCCTCAAATACTCACTAACTTTCTGGTTCCAAGCAGTCACTGTGCCTCAGTTTTCTCATCTGTAAGATGGGGTAACAATAGCACATTACTTGACCAGTTTATCATGAGTCTCAAATGAAATTGTGTATGTCAGATGCTATATAAATGTCAACTTTTATTATATTATTACAAGTAAACATGGGAGTGAGGGTCGTGGAGGAAGGAAGGTCAGATAACTGTGACCCAAGGAGGATGAGAAAGGGCACAGGAGAGACTTGGGTCACAGGCTGTAAAACATCCAAAGAGAGTGAGGAGGCGGTGGTGTCTGCTGAGGAATTGTCCAAAGGGGCAGGTTGGAGCAGTGGCAGTGAGGAGAGGCCCTTTCTGAAATGGGGAGAGGGGCTCAGTAGAGGTTTGGAGATGGGGGCCAGCAGGAGAATGGAGAATGGCTGAGAGTCGTGTGATTGTGTGAAAGGAGGCTGGGCAAAGAGATTAGAGCCTCACGAGGAGGGCCGTTAAGTGGCGAGATTGGGCTCCTCAATAGCACCAGAGACATGGCGAGGTCATGGTGCTGTCCTTGGTCCCTGGAGTGGAGAGTTGACTCCAGGGGATGGCCCAGCGAAAGGAAGTCCGATTAGAAGACTGGAATGCAGAAGAAGTAGGATTTTCATAGTCCCATTGCTAGAGGAGCTGGATTTATGAGCTATCCCAGGGAGAATCAGCTGGACTTGGCAGCTAACTGATTCTGTGTCTTGGGTGAGGCAGAGAAAATGGGTCAGGCAGGTGCCCAAGTCCCACAGGCCCTAAATGTCATTAATCCAGTCCTCCTAGTTTATGGTAGACCAGTGCCCAAAGGATGCCAGCAGACAGTCTTAGGAAGATGGGTGGACACTTGTAATAAGCAGGCCCTGGATGCCTTTATCCAAATCTCTGATAAAAAGAGAGAAAAAGGTAAGACAGCACTGGGCTGGACACAGATCCCTGGGGCCCTTCGCTGAAGACCTCCTTCCAGAGTCTCTCCATTTAGTCATTCCCAATTTCATCTGGCTCTTCTATTTATTGTGCCGTCCAGATCTCCCATCTTTTCCACCAGAAGAGCACAAGGTACTTTGTCAAGAATTTTGATCTATTTAGATGGAAATCAAATCAAGGCTGGGATGGGCAGTCCCAAGCAGGTGGAGCTGGACTGGATGTCTGAGTAATCAGCTCAGCTTCCATTCCCTTCCCCATCTCCCCTCCCCGCCCCAGCCATTTTCTGGGGCTGTCCCCCATGCCTGGATTGCTCTCACTCTTCATCTCCATCTCTTGAATGCCCCGGGTTCCACCTTCTACAGGAAGCCTTTGCCAGCCTTTCCTTAATTCCAGGAGCTTCCCTCTCTTAATTTCTGGCTTTTTCCTGTACAGATTTTGTCTGTTCACATCTGTCTGGTTTTTTTTTGTCTCCCCCATGAGCTCGATAGCTCCTTGGGGGCAGGGACTCTCTTTTGCCTCTCTTTGTGTCCCCAGTGCTGCACACAGTAGGTCCTTAAAACATGTTTAATGCCTGACCGAGTGCCTGACTGACGTGTGCCAGGCTTGTGGTTTATTCCCTAGATGCATCTGCTTCCTTTTTCTGTCCAGACACTGCATGGTGTACATCAGTCGCACACTCACTTGAACCTTCTTTCTGGATGCTTGGGAGGTAGGATCTCTGGGTTTGGGCCAGAACATACCTGGATTAACCCATGCTCTGTGTGCTGTGGGCTTCTGGCTCCATTTTTGTGCAGAGCAAGACCCTCCGAGCATTGGCATGGGCCGTTCCCCCTTCCTGGCAGTGCCTGCTGTGTGCCAGCATTGTGCAGAGGGCTTGATAAAGATTGCCTTCAGAACAGCCCTAGGAGATAGGTGCTGTTATTCTCCCATTTTACATATGAAGAAACTGAGGCAGGCAGAGGTTTAGTGTCTGAAGCTGGCTTTGAATTTGGCTCTTCTGGCTTCCTGGCTCTCTGGGTCCTCTGGCGCCACCTGGCTGCACCCATCTGGGTTTTCACTAACCTTAAATATTTCCCAGTATGGAAACTTCAGTTATGTAAAAGACAGTGGCTGCTACCATGTCTTCAGAAGAGAGAGCTCACTCCACATGTGTCCAGGTGAGCAACTCTGAGCTTCTGAGCTTCTTCTGGCGCTGAACAAACACTGGGATTTTTCACTATATGGGTATCATATTCCCTCCAGACAGATATAGGAGGACAGTCTTCATGTTCTTAGCGAGAAGTCTGACCACTCTGGGCTCTCCCATTTCCACATGCTGATATGCCCGAATTGCTGCTAGCCTTAGACATCTAATGGTGCAGTGCCTAGAGCACTGGGCCTGTAGTCAGGAAGACCTGAGTTAAGTCCTCCTTTAGACACTTACCAGCTGCATGACTCTGGGCAGATCACTGAGTCTCAGTTTTCTTATCTGTAGAATGGAGATCATGACATCTACCTCCCAGGGTAGTTGTGAGGACCACATGAACTGACCCTAAAGGAATTTTCACATGCAAACTATTGTGACTAGCTATTACCTTCACCATGATGAGATGAGGGTGTCTTGACCTGGCCAGCAGTTGGCCCGAGAAGTAGCCCCCAAGCTCCTCCTGAGTCAGTGTGTGGGAGCCCACAAAGCTGAGGGAGGTGAGGGTGGGGCTGTGCCTCAGCCATGGGGCAGGCAGCTTCAGGTTAGGACGAGATCAGAAGCCAGCTGGCAGAGCGTTAGGTTAGCGGAGTGAGTGACAGGAGAGGGGATGAAGGCAGCAGGTTCAGGCGGCTTTTTCAGAGAGTTTGCTCCTTTCCAGAAAGGTAACAGAGATGGGAGATGATGTGCAGAGGGGTGGGGAGGGGATAGTGGGTGTGTTTGAAGGCAGTAGGGAAGGAATCAGTAGATCTGGAGAGAGGCCACAATGGAGGCAGCTGTCTGTTGGAGCACCCCAAGGGCTGGGATCAAGGCCACCTTGGCCCCCTCTTTGTTAGAGCCTCAGGGTCCTAGGTAAAGCCAGTGGGAGCAGAGCCAGCTCGTGACTAGTGGCCTCAGCAGAGAGGGAGGCAGTGTGGGAGGCTTGAGAAGGGAGAGCAGGGTTGGAACCCTCACCCTGACACTGGAGAGAGAGATAGAGAATTGGTTTGAGAGAAATGAGGGACTGGTTGGGACTCGATAACATGAGTGTGTCTTGTGTCCAGCTGCTCCAGGTGTCAGACTGAGCTTTGTTCAGCAGTTGGTGAGGAGGGGCAGAGGTGTTGGGGGATGGGGCAGGGGACCAGAAGATCGGGGAGGGCATCAGGGTGACTCCAGATGGAGAGGGAGACAAAGCCAAGTTGGGGGGACAGAGGAGCCTTGGGGCTGAGCTGTCAGCACCAAGGACTGGTCTCTTTGGATGGAGGAAGAGGAGGGACCATTGGCAATGGTGCCCGATGTGGCAGAGGATGCACCCAAAGACAAGGCTTCTCTTTGAGGAAGCTAGAGATTGGAGACCAAGCATTTCACAGTCATCAAGGGGGAAGGGGAAGGAACAAGCTTTTCTATGGTACCTGCTACATACCAGACCCTGGGCTCATCACTTTATACTTAGGCTCTCCTTTGGTTCTCATAGCAACCCTGCCAGGTAGTTGCTGTTATTGTCTCAGTCAACATGTGAGGAAACTGAGGCAGACAGAGGTTCAGTGGATTTGCCCAGGGTCACACATAAAGTAAGTGTCCAAGGTTGGATTTGAATTCAGGCCATCCCTGGGCACTGTGCCATCAGCTGTAAGCGGAGCCTCTGCTGCTGTCCTAACTTCCCCACCCCCACTGGCAGGATTGGTTGTTGAGTGAATGCAGGAGAAAGATCAAGGCTGAAGGTGGCTTTAGGAAGGGGGTGGAAGGTCCTGGGGCAGTGGAAGAGGTGACTGAGCTGGTTGGAGCAAGCCAGACTAGGGGATGCCCTTGCTCCTCTCCTCCTCAAGCAGGCCTGAGGCCTCCTTCAGCACTTGGCTGTTGGACAGAGCCCCAGCCCGGCCCAACCAGCATCTGGCCAGTTGGAGCCTGGAGTCTTGGAGCCTTGCCATCACTGTACTGTCAGGGCTTTCCTGACTCTGTGCAGGCACCTCTACAACCTGGAAGCCTGGCCCTTGGACCTTGCCCCACACCTTTCCTACACTTAAAATGGCCTTCTTCCCCACCCCCAACCCCCATTCCTCTTCATTACATGTAAAAAACATAAACTAAATTAATTTTTTTCAGTGAACAGAGATCTAGTTCTCCCTCCCACCTGCCCCGGCTCATTAAGAAAAAGATATGGGAAACCAAACAGTCGTAGCAAATGTGCACAGCCAAGAAGCATCACTTCTACATTAGTTATGTCCAAAAATGGGTTAGAGTTGGAGCCAGAAATTGAACCTGTGGCTCCCAAGGCCACTTGGGGAATAATCAGAGGGCAAGTTTGTCATCTTCGTTCTCCCTTTAGGGTATCAAACTCCCTCTCAAGTCTAGGGATTGACCCTATGAGATCAGGCAGGAGCTTGAAATGGGATGGGTTTCTGCGATTGAGACGCTGAGGAATCCCTCTGAAAACAAAGGTCAGCGACTCGTGTCAGAAACCCTGGACTCTCAAGCACTTCCCTCTCTGGAGCTCATTTTCATTATTTTTAAAATGAAGACATTGGATGAAATTATTTTTAGCCCAATTCTTACCCTACTTCCAGTTCTAAAATTATATCCTTCTAAGTTATTTCTTTTCTACTAAAATGTTCATTTGGATAACTACACAATAAGTCCTTAATATAAACAAAACAAAGCATTAAAGCCATCCCAGCATCTGGATTTTAAAAAGGAAAAAATTATTTTCCTTATCTTTTATATCTTTCAAAGTTTTCACATTTCTTCTTCAGATAGTAAACTAAATCTTCCATCTCAGTTTATAGTATTAAGCCAGTCATCAGTAACATGAGCCAATTCTGAATTTTTAAAAAATTCATCTTTGCTATTTTCTGATCTCGGCAGTTATGAACTAGTAAAGGCAGAAATTTTTCTGACATGATATTCCTCTGATTGTGGCTTTGATTGAGTTGGAGGGATTTTGTAAAAACAATTCTTTGATCAATTTATGTTGGTATAAAAATGGCAAAATGAAGATTTGTTCCAGCCAGATTGAAAACATGACAGTAAGAACGTGTCTGAATTATGGGATTCAAGGGCTTCTCATTTTCATGAAAGTTGATGATAAGATGTAACTCAGACAGTCTTCGCTGTTTGGGGAGTCTTCAGGAACTCTGATTCGAAAACTCGATCCATTCACATCCTGTCACACCGAACAGTAGTTTCTGTCATTTGGGAGGGTTTAGTATCCTCTTCTGGCCTGGTTTCTTGGGTGCCTTGCTTGTAAAAGGTATCTAGAAAACAATACTTGTGAATTTGTGGACCAGGGTTGGATGGAGCCCTGCTGTGCCTTTGGATCCACATTGGGTTTATGTGAGAAGAACAGGGTGTGCTTTGTACAGCAGAGTTCTTGAGCTGCTCCCTTTGGGATAGTGAGCCGAGGTCTGGGAGAGAGCACGCAATAGAAGGAAGGAATCCCCAGGCTGTGCCCTGTCCATGTTGTGGCAGACCCCGCCCCCTGTGGCCCTCCTTAACTCCTGCCTCTCTCTGTGCCTGTCCCACCAAAGAGGTTCTGGGGGTAGCTCCTGAGATAGGGCTTCCTCTGGCTACAAGTGGGCACCTCAAGGAACAGAAGTGGGGGGAAGGGCTTCCTAGGCCTGCAGGAGCAGGAATGCTCTATACTTTTATCCACTTGTGTATTTTTGGCAAGCTACCTTCCTTGATTTTTTATTTTTTTGTTCTGGACCTGTGATTTCATTGGTTGAAACTCCCTCTGTGTGGGTGCAAATGGTAGATCATTTGTAACTTAGCTTTGCACCTCGAGGTTTGTTGTCTGTAGACTTACGGCAGGAATCAGAGAGCACAAGAGGAGCCAGGACCTGACTCAAGTCTTGGTCTCCAGTCCTCCATGCCCTAAGTGGCACTGCCTTTGCTCACGGACTTCCTCTAGTCCCAGACTTAGATGAAAGCCTGCCCCAGCAGATTAAATGTCCCTGACTCAGGGTACCTGGATGACTGCATCCTAAAAGTCCTCTTAGACTTGGCTCAGGGTCCCTGACATGCTCACCCTAACTTCTTACCAGGGATCATTCATCTCATTCTGTATGAAGCTATTTGGGGAGGATGTCACTTCATCTCAAGGATTAATATGAATTTGACCGTTATGGGCATCTTTGTAAAAGACATTTTGAAAGTGGCACATCTTCTGTGGCCTGGGTCGGGCATGAAGTTGGACTGAAGCAATGAATGGTCCCCAGTAAAATTTTTAAAGAGAATTTTCATGAGATGTACAATCTAGATTTGTTAGCCTCACAGTTTTCTGTTTCAGACATATTTATCATTAAGCTCAGTAGACAGACAGCCATTGTCTAGGGGGATTGTCTTGTACTCTCAACTCATGTGACTCTTTTCCTTGACCAGTGACCTGAAGATCAAGGTTGGCAATCAGCTAATCAATGCTCATAAGTTTGTGTTGGCTGCTCGCAGTGAGAATTGGAGTCTGACTAGTCTGGCCTCCACTGAAGAACTGGATCTTTCAGGTGAGTCTCGGCTTGGCGGGGCCCGCTCAGCTTCACTTGCTTTTCAAACTGCTGAGAGTCTTCTCGGGAAGAGATCACAATAACTTGATGCCCAGCGCCAATCAGTGACCTTTGACCTGCTGAGGCCAGAGGCACTTCCTGGGGCAGGTGGCTGCCAGACCCTGCCTCGTGTAAGGGAAGGAATTGTGCCAGCAATGGCACAAGGAGAGTGTAGTGTTGGGAGATCTTGCTGAACTCTCTGTGCTGGCTTCTAGCCATGTTTCCATCTGAGCCATAGGAGCCTCAGGAGGGCCCTTCCAGGGGCTGAGCCTTGACTGCTCTCTGCTGCCCAATGGCATCACAGACTCTTGGTGTTGACCACATCTCCTCCATCCTCTGCCCCAAGCTTCCAGTCTTTAGGACTCCCTGACAAGTGACCCACTGCCCTGCCCTTCCTGGACCGGCTCCAGGAGCAGGGGATTACCTCCATTGGAGCCGAATCTGTGCTAATATTGAGGAGCTGCAGTTTGCCCCTGTGTAATTCCAGAAAATCACAGAATTTCTGACTTGGAAGAGATCTCAGAGTCCATCCCTAAAAAAGTCTACTTGACAGTGGGCAGTGGGCAGCCTCTGCGTCTCGAGGCAGCCCATCCCTTTTTGGCTAGCTGTGATTGTGAGGAAGTTTGTCTTAGGTTTCCATCCATAATTTGACTCCCTCTCCCCTGCCCCTGCCCACCATGGCTGCTCCTGGCTGCCGTGGGCTTCTCTTGGCTCTGGAACCAAGCACAGCAGATTTAATCCCTCTTCCGCATAGGATTTCAGATGCTTTGGGGACTGCTCTCATGGCTTCCCTGAATCTTCTCTAGTTATTCAGGCCACATGAATTTATGAAGCTCTTCCTCCACACAAGGCACTGTGGTAATTATTGGGTACAAGGGAAAGTGGAGATGGGCTCTGTCCTTAGGGAGTGTGCATTTTAGGAGGGAAGACAGCACACAGATCACCAGACACACAAAAGAGAGGCATCATTGGATAAAAGGCAGTCAGGGCAAAGACACTGGCAGCTGGAAGGGGAGAGGCCTCTTGTAGGAGCCAGACTTTCAGAAAAGGCCAGAGAAAGTGAGAGTTGGAGCTTTAGGGGACATGGGTGGTTCCCAGAGGGGGTCAGCTGCGGGGAGATTGAGGAGGAATGAGCCACTCTCTGCAGGACTGGAGAGCCCAGGGAGCCTTGGGAAGTCATTGAGTAGGGAGGGTGACATGGACAGTCCTGCATGTTAGGAAAGTCACCTTGGCAGCTGCATTGGGAGAAAGTGAGATCAGGGAGAAGGGAACTGCAGTGGTAAGGATGGCGGTAGGGTGAGGGGACAGGTAGGAAAGATGAGGGAGAGGGAGGCATCAAGGATGATGCTGACTGGGTGAGCCTGGCTTGTCAGCCCTGGTGCTGGTGGGATGCAGAGCTTTAACTAGATTCCTTTGTAATTTGAGAGAACATTTGTAGAGGGCTCAGCACACTGCCCAGCACGTTTGCCAGGCTCAGTGAATGCTGCTGTTCTCCACAGTGATTTCTCTCCTCAGTGGTGGCCATAGGAACTGGGTTGAAGGCAGCTCTGGGTTTTCTCCAGCAGTGACACGCTCCCTCCTGCCTCTCCCTCCATATCCCCTTCTGCTTCTGTCAGTCAATCAACGTGCATTTATGAAGCACTTGCCATGTGCCACATGATGGGATAGGATGGAAAAGGCCCTGAGGGTGCACATTCTTGTTTCAAAGAAGAAAGATGCTCTTATTCTTTGTTCTTCTGCCACCTCAGGCCCTTTTTGGATCCCTCCCAGAGAGTCATCCCATAGATTTCACTTTTAAAAAGAAGAAAAAGGAGAAGAGAAAATAAATGAGCAAAACCAATCAGAGCCTTGAAAAAATGTGACAATATATGCAGGGTTCCACATCCAGGGCCCCCCACCCCTGCAGAAGACCGGCAGGAGGTGTCTTCTCCGAGCTCTGCTTAGAGTCACTTGTGTTCTTTTAATTTTTTTCACTTACAGAACAGCTTCATTTGATCTTTCATATATAATATTACTTTTAATCTGTAAAAATTACATATGGAGAACATTATTGGAAACCAGTTTGGAGCAGCCAGTAAGTGTCTCATTTAGGTTAGAACCACAGAATCCTAGAATTGGAAAAGGCCCTTGGAAGTCCTGGAATATCAACCCCTTCTTTGGTGACTTGTCCTCCAGTTGAATACCTCCAGTGATGGAGAATACGAAACTCGTGAAGTGGCCCGTTCCATTTCAGACAGCTTTAACTGGTAATAAGTTCTTCCTTGGACTACTAACTGTCCTACTTACATTGAATTTTTGGTAGCAGGGCTGCCATCCCACTAACTGATACTGTGGACTGGTAGTCCAACTCACAAAAACAGTCATTCAAATTAAGGATCCCCTTTTAAACCAACCAGTTATTAGCCACTAGGTCCATGATGACTAATTCCTTCTTGACTAAGCACTTGGTCTCTCCCCACCCAGTTCTGGACTGTGTAACCTGCAATGACAACTCCAAGCCAAGAGGAGTTTGAAGCTGTTTGAAATTCACGGCACATAAATATGTGTATGTTTAAGCACCCACAGGCTGAGGTAGACTGTGAGGACCCCAAACAGCAGGTTATTAATAGGAAGGGGATGATAATACCCTGCTTGGCGTTCTTTTAAGTTTGCAGCATTCACATTTTTAAAAACTGTAGAACAAGTTTTTGTCGGTCTTTTTAGTGTATCAGTTTCCCCAATCTGCCGTCCCTTTGTCTTCCCCTCCTAGACAGGCCTTCCATCCAACCAATGATATTTTTTAGTGACCAGGAAAAATGAAGAAAATCGATGAGCGTGACTGAGCCCCCCCTTTACTGAGCCTACCGGCACTGACCGCGGCCCAGCATGGTTGGGCTGAGGGCCGGCCGTCTGGGCAGCTGCTTTGGTGCTGGTGCTTTCCAGTCACATGGTTTTGGGCAGGGCTTTGTTAAACATTGGAGACGTCAAGGTCATTCACTATATCCTGGGTCTTCACCAAGTGTCTTGACTTTTGTCCTGCCACTGGACTTGGATGACTCTGGAAGAGAGTGAGGCTGACAACTTAGTGAAACTGCATCACTTAAATCCAGCTTGTATGCAAATCAGAACTCATCACCTGTACCATTTGACCATTTTTACCTATCTCAAAGTACTGTGGCGACAGGCTGGTGACAAAACAACAGGTGCAGGTACCTGGGAGTTGTAGTCACAACCCTACAGACAGGCATCCCAGGTCACGGGATCATCTTCTGTCTGGATTGAAGCAACAATGGGATTCAGCAGCCCCCTGGGTGTCTGAGCAGTCTTTTCTAGAGACCCCTATTACTCACTTTCTAGCATGAGGAATAAGCTAGAAAAATGTGCTAAGAATTGTCTGCTTTGCCCAGCCCTGGCCTGCTTACTGTGGAAGTCGGAGCTGGACACGTTTTTCTGGAGTGACCACAGTGAAGGGGAGCATAGGTTTTGTCATCAAAACTAATCTAGTCAACAAGCTCATATGCCTCCTGGAAGGAATGAGTGACAGGCTCGTGACAATGTGATTGCCACTTGCAGGAAAACAC